>NW_021703782.1:17596554-17934891 GCF_005190385.1 Monodon monoceros | reverse complement strand
AAAAAAAAAAAAAAAAAAAAAAAAAAAAAAAAAATTACATTAGAAGCAAGCACTGAAAGGATTAAAATTATTCTCAACTAATTTACTACTCCCCCAAAAAATGCCCCAAAGAATTTAAACAAATATCACAAAATCTAGCAGCCAACAATGCAAAAGTCACAATATGTAGCACCCTATCAAAAATGACTAAGTATGGGGCGGGGAGCAGGAGACAAGATGGCGGAGTGGAAGAACTTGAGCTCACTTCCTCTCATGAAAACATCAAAATCACAACTGCAATCAACCATTGACAAAAAAGACTTGAACCTACCAAACAAGATATTCTACACCCAAAGACAAAGAAGAAGCCAAAACGAGACGGTAGGAGGGGAGCTTCTGTGATATAATCAAATCCCATGCTCACTGGGTAGGTGGCCTACAAACTGGAAAATAATTATATCGCAGAGGTTTTCCCACAGGAGTGAGAATTCTGAGCCCCATGTCAGGCTCCCAAGTCTGTGGGTCTGGCATCAGGAGGAGGTGCTGCCAGAGCATTTGGCTTTGAACACTAGTGGGGCTTGAGTGCAGGAGCTCCAAAGGACTGGAGGAAACAGAGATTCCATTCTTGGAGGACACACACAAGGTTTCATGTGCACTAGGAACCAGGACAAAGCAGTGACTCCATAGGAGCCTGTGCCAGACATAGCTGTGGGTCTTGGAGGGTTTCTTGGAGAAACGGGGGTTGGCCGTGGCTGTCTGTGGGGGCAAGTACACTGCTGGCGGAGGCCTCAAGAAATAATCATCACCATGAGCTCTTCGGGAGATCGTCATCTTGGCACCGACAGCTGGCCCCAACCAACAGCCTACAGGCTCCAGTGCAGGGATGCCTCGGGCCAAACAACCAACAAGGTGGGAACACAGCCTCACCCACCAGCAGACAGGCTGCCTAAAGTCTTCCTAACCCCACAGCTGCCTCTAAACAAACCCCCTGACAAGGCCCTGACCACCAGAGGGACAAGACCCAGCTCCACCCGCCAGTGGGCAGGCACCAGTCTCTCCAACCAGGAAGCCTACACAAGTCTCTGGATCAACCTCACCGACCAGGGGGCAGACACCAGAAGCAAAAGGAACTACAGTCCTTCAAACTGAGGAATGGAGACCACAAACACAGCAAGTTAGATAAAATAAGACAGCAGAGAAGTATGGTCCAGACGAAGGAACAAGATAAAACCACAGAATAACAACTAAGTGAAATAGAGATAGCCAACGTAACTGAAAAAGAATACAGAGTAATGATAATAAAGATGATCCAAGATCTTGGGAAAAGAATGAGGCACAGATGAAGAAGATAGAAGAAATCTTTAATAATGCACTAGAAGCTTTGAGAATGGAGTTGAACAATACAATAACTGAAATATAAATACACGAGAAGGAATCAATAGCAGGAAAAATGAGGCAGACTTACAAATAAGTGAGCTGGAAGACAGATTGTTGGAAATCACTGCTGCAGAACAGATAAAGAAAAAAGAATGCAAAGAAATGAGAACAGTCTAAGAGACCTCTGGGACAACATTATATGCACCAATATTCACATTATAGGGGTTCCAGAAGAAGAGAGAGAGAAAGGGCCTGAGAAAATATTTAAAGAGATAATAACTGAAGATTTCCCTAACATGGGAAAGGAAACAGTCACCCAAGTCCAGGAACTGCAGAGGCCCAGTCAGGATAAACCCAAGGAGGAACACACTGAGACACACATTAATCAAATTGACAAAAATTAAAGACAATGAGAAAGTATTAACAGCAACAAGGATAAGCAACAAATAACATACAACAAAATTCCCATAAAGTTATGAGCTGATTTTTCAGCAGAAACTCTGCAGGCCAGAAGGGAGTGGTATGATATACTGAAAGCGATGAAAGGGAAGAATCTACAACCAAGAAACCTCTACCCAGCAAGGCTCTCGTTCAGATTCAATGGAGAAATCAAAAGCTTTACAGACAAGCAAAACCTGAGAGAATTCAGCACCGCCAAACTACCTTTACAACAAATGCTAAAGGAACTTCTCCAAATGGAAAGAAAAAGTCACAACTAGAAACAAGAAACAAGAAAATTATTAATGGAAAAGTTCACTGGTAAAGGCAAACAGAGTAAAGGTAGGAAATCACCCACACAGAAATGATATCAAAGCCAGCAACTGTGAGAAGAGGATGGTACAAATGTAGGATATTGGAAATGCATTTGAAATTAAAAGACCAGCAGCTTAAAACAATCTTGTTTATATACAGACTTCTATATCAAAACCTCATGGTAACCATAAACTGAAAATTTACAATAGAGACACACACACAAAAGAAGACAAAGCAAGGCAAACACAACTCTAAAGATAGTCATCAAATCACCAAAGAGAAAAGAGGAAGAGAAGAAAAAAGCCCCACAAACACAAATTCAAAACAATTAACAAAATGGCAATAAGAACATACATATAGATATGCTCCACCCAAAAGACTTATAGGCTGGCTGAACGGATACAAAAACAAGACCCATATATATGCTGTCTACAAAAAACCCACTTCAGACCTAGGGACACATACAGACTGAAAGTGAAGGAATGGAAAAAGATATTCCAAGCAAATGGAAATCAAAAGAAAGCTGGAGTACCAATCTTCTTATCAGACAAAATAGACTTTAAAATAAAGACTGTTACAAAAGACAAATAAGGACACTGAATAATGATCAAGGGATTAATCCAAGAAGAAGATATAAAAATTATAAATATATATGCCCTAACATAGGAGCAACTTGATATATAAGGCAAATACTAACAGCCATAAAAGAAGAAATCAACAGTAACACATAATAGTGGGAGATTTCAATGCCACTGTTATTAAACCCCACCTTCAAAGGACAGATCAACCACACAGAAAATCACTAAGGAAACACAAGTCTTAAATGACTTAGTTGATATTTATAAGACATTTCCATCTCACAGGAGAATACACATTCTTCTCAAGGGCACACAGAACAACCTCCAGGATAGATCACATCTGGGGTCACAAATCAAGCCTCTGTAAATTTAAGAAGATTTACATCATAGCAAGCATCTCCTCCAACCGCAGTGCTATGAGATGAGAAATCCACTACAAGGAAAAAAACTGTAAAAAACACAAACACATGGAGGATAAACAATATATTACTCAACAACCAATGGATCACTGAAGAAATCAAAGAGGAAATAAAAAAATACTTAGACACAAATGAAAATGAAAACATGACGATCTGAAACGTGGGAGGCAGCAAAAGCAGTTCTAAGGGGGAAGTTCATAGCAATACAACCTTACCACAGGAAAGAAGAAAAATCTCAAATATTAACAACCTAATGTTACACCAAAAGCAACTAGAGAAAGAACAAATTCCAAAGGTAGCATAAGGAAAGAAAGAGTAAAGATTAGAGCAGAAATAAATGAAAGAGAGATTGAGAAAACAATAGAAAAGGTCAATGAAACTAAAAGCTGGTTCTTTGAAAAGATAAAAAATTGGTAAACCTTTAGCCAGACTCATCAAGAAAAAAAGGGAGAGGGCTCAAATCAATAAAATTAGAAAAGAAAAAGGAGTTACAACTCACACCATAGAAACACAAAGGATCTATAAGAGACTACTACAAGCAACTATATGCCAATAAAATGGACAAACTAGAAGTAATGGACAAATCCTTAGAAAGGTACAATCTCCCAAGACTGAACCAGGAAGAAATAGAAAATATAAACAGACCAATCACAAGTACTGAAATTGAAACTGTGATTAAAAAATTTCCAAGAAACAAAAGTCCAGGACCAGATGGCTTCACAGGCGAATTCCATCAACATTTAGAGAAGAGGTAACACCTATCCTTCTGGAACTCTTCCAAAAATTGCAGAGGAGGGAATACTCCCAAACTTGTTCTATGAGGCCACAATCACCCTGATACCAAAATGAAACAGAGACACCACAAAAAAAGAAAATTACAGGCCAATATCACTGATGAACATAGATGCAAAAATACTCAACAAAATACTAAAAAAATGAATTCAACAATACATTAAAAGGGTCATACACAATGACCAAGTGGGATTTATCCCAGGGATGCAAGAATTCTTCAATATGCACAAATCAATCAGTATGACACACCACATTAACAAACGGAAGAATAAAAACTGTATCATCATCTCAACAGAAGCAGAAAAAGCTTTTGACAAAATTCAGCACCCACTTATTATAAAAACTCTCCAAATGTGGGCATAGAGGAAACCTACCTCAACATAATAAAGGCCATATATGACAAGCCCACAGCTAACATCATTCTCAACCATGAAAAGTTGAAAGCATTTCCTCTAAGATCATGAACAAGACAAGGATCTCCAGTCTTGCCACTTTTATTCACTTTTATAGTTTTGGAAGTCCTAGCCATTGCAATCAGAGAAGAAAAAGAAACAAAAGGAATCCAAATTGGAAAAGAAGAAGTAAAACTGTCACTGTTCACAAATGACATGATATTATACATAGAAAATCCTAAAGATGCTAAAAGAAAACTACCAGAGCTAATCAGTGAATTTGGAAAGGTTGCAGGATACAAAATTGATGCACAGAAATCTCTTGCATTCCTATACACTAACAATGAAAGATCAGAAAGAGAAGTTAAGGAAACAATCCCATTTACCATCACATCAAAAAGAATAAAATACCTAGGAATAAACCTACCTAAGGAAGTAAAAGACCTGTACTCTGAAAACTATAAGAATGCTGATGAAAGAATCTGAAGATGACACAAACAGATGTGAATACATACCATGCTGTTGAATTGGAAGAAACAATATTATCAAAATGACTATTCTACCCAATGCAATCTACAGATCCAATGCAATCCGTATCAAATTATCAATGGCATTTTTCACAGAACTAGAATAAAAAAATTGAAAATTTGTGTGGAGACAAAAAAGACCCTGAATAGCCAAAGCAATTTTGAGAAAGAAAAACAGAGCTGGAGGAATCAGGCTCCCTGACTTCAGACTATCCTACAAAGCTACAGTCATCAAAACAGTATGGTACTGGCACAGAAACAGAAATATAGATAAATGGAACAGGACAGAAAGCCCAGAAATAAACCCACACAACTATGGTCAATTAATCTACAACAATGGAGGCCAGAACATACAATGGACAAAAGACAACCTCTTCAATAAATGGTGCTGGGAAAACTGGACAGCAACATGTAAAAAGAATAACACTAGAACATTCTCTAACACCACAGACAAAAATAAACTCAAAACGGATTAAAGACCTAAATGTAAGGCCAGATACTATAAAACTCTTAGAGGAAAACACAGGCAGACACTCTTTGGCATAAATTGCAGCAACATCTATTTAGATCCACCTCCTAGAGTAATAAAAATAAAAACAGAAATAAACAAATGGGACCTAATTAAACTTAAAACTTTTTGCACAGCACAGGAAACCATAAACAAAACAAAAAGACAACCTACAGAATAAGATAAAATATTTGCAAAGAAAGCAACTGACAAAGGATTAATCTCCAAAATATACAAACAGCTCATGCAGCTCAATATCAAAAAAACCCACAAAACAGAACAATCAATAAATGGGCAAAAGATGTAAACAGACATTTCTCCAAAGAAGACATACAGATGGCCAAAAAGCACAGGAAAAGATGCTCAACATCTCTAATTATTAGAGAAATGCAAATCAAAACTACAATGATGTATCACCTCACACCAGTCAGACTGGCCATCATCAAAAAGTCTATGAACAATAAATACTGGAGAGGGTGTGGAGAAAAGGGAACCCTCCTCCATTGTTGGTGGTAATGTAATTTGGTACAAGCACTATGGAGAACAGTGTGGAGGTTTCTTGAAAACCTAAAAATACAACTACCATAGGACCCAGCAATCCCACTCTTGGGCACATAACCGGAGAAAACCATAATTTAAAAAGATACATGCATCCCAATGTTCACTGCAGCAGTATTTACAGTAGCCAAGACAAGGAAGCAACCTAAGTGTCCATCAACAGAGGAATGGATAAAGATGCGGTGCATATCTACCGTGGAATATTACTCAGCCATAAAAAAGAATAAAATAATGCCATTTGTAGCAAAAAGAATAAAATAATGCCATTTGCAGATGGACCTAGAGATTATCACACTAAGTGAAGTCAGACAGAGAAAGATAAATATTACATGATATCCTTACATGTGGAATCTTAAAAAATGATGTAAGTGAACTTATTTACAAAACAGAAACAGACTCATAAGTTTGAAAACAAATTTATGGTTACCAAAGGGGAAAGGCGGGGGAGGGACTAGTTAGGAGTTTGGGATTAACATATACACACTACTATATATCAAATAAACAAGGATATACTTTATAGTACAGGGAACTCTACTCAATATTCTATAATAATCTATATGGAAAAAATCTGAAAAAGAATGCTTATATGAATATTTAAAACTAAATCACTCTGCTGTACCTTGAAACTACTACAACATTATAAATCAACTACACCCCAGTATAAAATTAAAATTAAATTTAAAAAAAATGACCAAGTATGAAAAGAAGGAAAACACGATTCATGACCAGGAAACAAGTCAATCAATGGGACAGAAGAAAAAATGTCATCTGAGATTAAATTTGCTTCCAAGGACCTCAAAGCTGCTATTCTAATACACTCCATAGGTTAAAGAAGATAGAGAAAAACATGAACATGTTGAGAAAACAGTGTTAAAACAAAAGTCCAGAACTGAACTTCAAGGCAGGACAATATACTCCCCGGAGGGGAGAAAAACACTAAAAGACTCCGAAGGGTTTTGTTATAAGGATTACCAATATTTACATCAGATATAAAAACTGACATAGATCTCTTTAATAAGACATGTAGGTTCTCATGTGCTTTTGCACTCATTTTGTTATGTTCCAATCATATACTTATTTGGAAACTGCATTGTTTGCTTGTGAATGGTGCAAAAGGCTAATACCTTAGTGTCGTTATGGCAGCTTTTGACCTCAAAGGCACTCTGAAAAGGTCACTGGGACTCCCAAGTCAAAGGGCCATACGGTCCTAAGAGACCTGCCATATTCAGTGCCTTCAGGAATTCCTCATTAATTTCAAAGGGCACCCGGCCAACTGAGCACTCTATTACTCTAGTGGTTCTTAAGTTGTGGTTCTGGGGTGACATATGAGAATCTGCATTTCTAACAAATTTTCCCAGATGATTCAAAAGTCTAATATTAGAGTTTAATATTAGAATGTCTAATGTTCTGGGGTGACATATGAGAATCTGCATTTCTAACAAATTTTCCCAGATGATTCAAAAGTCTAATATTAAAGTCTAATATTAATATTAGAATGGCGAACATTTCTGTTCCCCTGTGACTTATTCTAAATGGCAGCTTTTAAAAAAAAGTCAGTATGCCCAAACATGAGATTTTCAAACTGTTCATGCTTATCTTACAAATTCAGTACATTATTCTTACTAACTTTCTCTGCTAAATAAAGGACCTAAAATTAAGTATTAACTTTCACCTGCCCCAATCAAGTTAGGTTCCTCTTGTCTCCCCAAACCAATGTCTGGAATCCTGAGCAAACTCAAAGTGCTAGTACTTATCCAAAAATATAATGACACTTTTAGACAAATGAATAAATAAAACCCATTGCCAGCTGATCAGATCTAAAAGAAAAGTTAAGTCATCTGGATTTTAAAAAATTATACCAAGTGTAAATATGAATCTACACAAAAGAAATAAAGAGAAAAGTAAATGGATAATATATAAATAAAACACATTGTTCTTGTTTTAAAAATATATTAAAGTGCAAATAACATTTTATAAGAAGAAAACAATGTATTATGTGGATTATAAGATATGTAGAAGCAAAATAAATGACAACAAGAACACAAAGGATGAAAGACAGAAAAGGAAAATATTCTGTAATAACAAAGTTGAAGTAACAAGATATTTGAGGGCAGACTGACACTTTAGAGATGTATATTTAGAAACCACTAAAAATACAAACAAGTATATCTCAGAAGCCAAAAGTGGTTAAAGGAGATTCATTAAAAATAAGTAGTTAAGGGAATTCCCTGGTGGTCCAGTGCTTAGGACTTGTGCTTTCACTGCTGAGGGCCCAGGTTCAATCCCTGGTCAGGGAACTGAGATCCTGCATGCCACACAGTGCAGCCAAAGAAAAAAAAAAGGTGGGGGTGGGGGGGAACGAGTTAATCACAGAGAAGGTAGGAAAGAGGGGGGAAAAAAAGACAAAAAACTAGAAGGTAAACAGCAAGAAGGTTTCAAATTCAACCACAAAGATAGCATTAAATATAAGTGATATGAACATTTTGCTAAAACACAAAAATTGTCAGAGCTAATAAAAAGTAAAACAAACACACTCTCTCTTAGAAACTGACTGTGAATGTAAAGACACAGGTTAGAAATAAAAGGACAGAAAAACTATATATCACACGAAGCACACAATAAGCAAATGATAGTCTGACTGACTATACAGTACCAAACAAAATTCAGGAAAAGAAATACTACCAGGAATAAAAATAAACAATGCAAAATGCTAAATGGGAAAATTCATCAGGAGGATGTAACAATCCTAAGTGCTTTGCCACTTAAAAACAGAGCTTCAAAATGCCTGAAGCAAATCTTGTTGAAAAAGATAACACACAAATTATACTTAGATACTCACATTCCTTTCTCAATATTTAATAAAACAAGTAGATAAGATATTAAAAGGATATAGAAGCCTTCAGCAATATGATCAGCCCACTGGAACTAATCCCCATCAAGAAAAAGTACTCTTTTCAGTCACATATGGAACATTCCCCAGGATCATATGCTAGGCCCTAAGACAAATTTCAATACATTTAGTAAGACTGAACCATGCATGAAATATTATCCAGAGTGACATACAAACAAAGGATATAAAAATTATAGCAATAAATTATGAAACAAATAGTTGGAAAGTAAACAAATTCTTCAAAACCAATGGATCAAACAAGAAATCACTGGACATTTTAAAAAATATCTTGGATTAAATGAAAATAAAAACACAACATCAAAACTTGTGTGATGCAGCTAAAGCAGTTTTCAAAGGAAAATAGAGAGCTTTATGCTTACATTAAAAAAGCAAAACCGGGAGGCGCAGTGGTTAAGAATTCGCCTGTCAATGCAGGGGACACGGGTTCGAGCCCTGATCCAGGCAGATCCCACACACTGCAGAGCAACTAAGCCCATGTGCCACAACTACTGAGCCTGCGATCCACAACTACTGGGCCCACACGCCGCAACTACTGAAGCCTGCGCGCCTAGAGCCCGTGCTCCGCAACAAGAGAAGCCACGGCAATGAGAAGCCCGCGCACCACGATGAGAAGCCCACACAACACAACGAAGAGTAGGCCCCGCTTACTGCAACTAGAGAAAGGCTGCATGTGGCAACGAAGACCCAACGCAGCCAAAAATAACTAATTAAAAATAAATAAATAAATAAAAATAATAAAGCAAAAACCAAGTCTCAATTCATGAGCTTAAATTTTATCATAAAACAGCAAAGAAAGGAAGGGCAAGGTAAACCAAATCAGTATAGAAAATCCTAAGGTATCTAGAAATAAATAAATAAACTTCTGAAAGTTAATAACCAGGTTCATCAAAGTTGCAGAATACAAGATAAATATGCAAAACTCAGCTGTATTTCTATGTACTAGCAATGAGCAATCCAAATATGAAATAAAGAAAACAATTCCATTTACAATAGCATCAAACAGAATAAAATACTTAGAATAGCTTTAACAAAAGTATAAACCTTGCCCATTTAAAGCAACAAAATATCATTGCAATAAATTTTAAAAGGCCTAAATAAATGGAAAGACAGATAATCTCAATGTTCATGGATCAGAAGAATTAAAGTTGTCAAGATGGCAATACTCCAAGAGTTGAGCTACAGTCAAACCCTCTCAAAATCTCAGCTCTACTCTTTTACAGAAATTGACAAACCAATCCTAAAATTATGGAAATGCAAGTTACGCAGAATAGCTAAAACAACCTTGATAAAGAAAAAACTTGGAGGGTTCACACTATTCAATTTCAATTACTCTGTTATAGAAAACACTCCTGTTTCTCATCTATATTACTGTCCCTACTCACAAAATACTTCTGTATTCTCAATACTACTTCACTGCTGCTCACTGAATGTGTAGAGGTTTTTCCCACTACCAGGCAACTCTGCAATACGAACAAGGTGTCCTACATTCAATTCAGTTCTGACATATCTACTTGGAGTTTGCATCAGATCCCACAGGCTAGGGGTTCAGTCCCGCAAGATTGCCTCTCCTCACACTTTAGATGTCAATTACAAGTCCAGGTTGCTACCTGTGCTTCTGACCAGCTAGCTATAAATGGGAGGTTCCCACATCCTGGTGCTCAGGTTTAATTTGCTAGAATGGCTCACAGAACTCAGGAAAACAGTTTGCTTACTATTAATAGATTGCCAGGTTTATTACAAAGCATACAACTCAGAAACAGCCAGATAAAAAAGCTGCATAGGGCAAAGCTTCCATGCCCTGTCCAGGAGCATCAAGCTCCCACCACCTACAAGTGTTCAGCAACAACAAGGCTCTCTGAACCCTAGAGTTCAGAAATTTTTATGTAGATTTCATTATGTAGGAATAACTGTTGTTAGTAATTAAGTCAAGCCCTGGAGGTCTGGGGGTGGGCCTGAATGTCCCAACCCTCAAATCACTTGATTGGTATTCCTGGCAACAAGCCTACATCCTCAGGGGGTTTCCAAATGCTACCTCATTAACATGAACTAGGGCATGGTTGAAAGGGGCTTGTTATGAATAACAAAAGACATCTCAATCTCTCTTACATTTAGGAAATCCCAAGGGATTTAGAACTCTGTGCCAGGAACAGGGATGAAGACCAAATCTTCTTTCTTATTATAAATCACAATATCATACTATACTATTAAGGTAGTACTGGTGTGAGAATAAACATTATAAAAATAAAAATAGAAACCAATGGAATAGAAGTGAGAGGACAGAAATAAACACTTACATCTATGGACAACTGAATTTCAACAAGGAGGCTACAATTCAATCAGAAAAATATAGTCTTTTCAACAAATGATGTTGGAAAACACTTCACTATTCACATGCAAAAGAATGAAGTTGTAACACATACCATCTATAAAAATTAACTCAAAATGAATAACAGACCTGAATGTAGAGAAAAAAGTTATAAAATATACAGAAAAAAATAGGAGTAAATGTTTTTGACTTTGAGTTAGGCAAAGTTTTCTGAGATTTGACAAAAAAGAGGAAAAGAGAAAATAGGCCAGCTGGATATTATCAAAATAAAAAACTTTTGCGATTCAAAGAGCTCCATGTAGAAAGTGAAAAGATAACTCATAGAATGGAAGAAAATATTTACAAAACATATAACTGATAAAGAGACTTGTATCCAGATTATATTAAAAAATCTTAAAAGTCAACAATGAAGACAAATAACCCAACTTATAAATAGAGAATGGTATGTGAACAGACATTTCTCCAAGGAATATACACAGCTAATAAGCAATTAACACATTAAAATGCTCAAAATTAGAGAGATACAACTCATAACTATAATGAAATCCCACTTCACACTCCACTTTTTTAGGAGGGCTAAAAAAAAAAAAAAAAACAGACAGGAACAATTATTCAGGTACATGTGGAAAAACAGGAACCCTCATTCATTGCTGGTGGGGTGGTAAAAGAAGTACCACTGCTTTGAAACATTCTTTTGGCAGTTCCTAAAATTGTTAAAACAGAGTTACCATATCACCCAGTAATTCTACGCTAAGTATATACAAAGTAGAATGGAAAACTATGTGCACACAAAAACACAACTGGTCTAGCAGCATTATTCATTAACAGTCAAAATGGAAACAACCCAAAGCCCACCAACAGAAAAAAAAAATGTGATATATCCATAAAATCAAATATTACTTAACCAGAAATTGAATTTGATTATGGATACATATTATAACACTGATGAACCTTAAAAAGATCATGCTGGGCTTCCCTGGTGGTGCAGTGGTTGAGAGTCCGCCTGCCGATAAAGGGGGACACGGGTTCGTGCCCCGGTCTGGGAGGATCCCACGTGCCGCGGAGCGGCTGGGCCCGTGAGCCATGGCCGCTGGGCCTGCGCGTCCAGAGCCTGTGCTGCACAACGGGAGAGGCCACAGCAGTGAGAGGCCCGCGTACCGCAAAATAAAAAAAAAAAAGATCATGCTAAGTAGAAGAAGCCGCTCAGAAAAAGCTATATATTTTGTGATTCTACTTATAGGAAACCTCCAAAATAGGCAAATCTCTATAGACACAGAGTAGATTAGGGTTTCTTCTTGGGGTGATGAAAATATACTAAAACTAAATAGTGGTGATAGTTCCATATCTCTGTGAACATATTAAAAAATACTGAACTGTGGGGCTTCCCTGGTGGCGCAGTGGTTGACAGTCCGCCTGCCGATGCAGGGGACACGGGTTCCTGCCTCGGTCTGGGAAGATCCCACATGCCGTGGAGCGGCTAGGCCCGTGAGCCATGGCTGCTGAGCCTGTGCGTCTGGAGCCTGTGCTCTGCAACGGGAGAGGCCACAACAGTGAGAGGCCCGTGTACCACACACACACACACACACACACACACACACACACACACACACACACACTCTCTCTCTCTCTCTATATATATATGTATATAAATATACTGAATTGTGTAAATTAAAAGGGTGAACTTTTGGTACATGAATTCTACCTCAATCAAGTTGTTATTAAAAAATAAATTCCAACAAAGAACATTCCAGGTCCAGATTGCTTCTGTAATGAATTCTAGTATGAACTTTTAAGGAAGAAATGATATTAATTTTACAGCACTACGAACAGAAAGAAAAGAAATAGGTGACAATAAGCAACTATTTAAGGCCTATGACTAACATCATACTTAGTTGTAAATAATAAATAAATTCTTCACATTAAATCCTGGCCTGTTCAAAAAAGAAATTAAAACGCATAGAGATTAGAAAAATATAAAAATATCTTTATTTACAAATCATATTATTTAATATATAAAATAGTCTAAGGAATCTTCAAGACATCTAGTAGAAGTAACAAGTGAAGTTAGCAAAACAGAGATAAACATCAATGAACATGAATTATATTTCTACTTAAATCCAAAAAAAATTGGAAATTGAAGTTTTTAAAAGTATCATTACAGATAACATCAAAAGATTTAAGGATACATCTCACAAAAAAGGCTGAAGACACATAAGTGAAAACTGTAACACACTGCAAAGGAACATTAAAAGCTAAGGAAAAGTAAGGACATTGTTCACACATCAGAAAATTCAATATTATTAGATGTAAATTTTCCCCCAAATCTTCTAAACATTCGACACAATCCTTATAAAACGCCACTAGGGTTTCCAGAAAAAATAAAATTATTTTAAATTTATAGGGAAAGAAAAACAAACTGTAATAGCCAAAAGAAAAAGCTAAGAGGACTTATTCCTTCTGATGTAAAAACTTACTGCATAGACAGATTAATCAAAATAGTGCATGACTAGTGCACTAGTCAAATAGTGCATACCTATTAAGATAGGTATTTAGATCAATAAACCAGAATGATATTGAGAGAAGCCTATGCATATGTGTACAATTTATTTCAAAAGGTGCCAAGGCAACTGAATAGGAAAAGGATAACCAGTGAGCCAAGCAGACCTTTAGCTGCAAAAATGAATCACAATCTATATTTCACACCATTTACACAGATTAACCGGAAAAAGTCAAAGACTTAAATGTAAAATCTAAACCAAGGATATTTCTAGAAAAAAACAGAGGAGAAAATCTGAATGACCTTTGTTAGGCAAATTATGAAACAGGGGGTGGGGGGAATAGAATAGGAAAGTAAAGGAAATGGTAGATTGGACTTCATCCACATGAAAACCTTTTGCCCAACTGTTTCACAACTAAAAAGATCAACCACAGATTAGGAGAAAAAATTGTCAACATGTGTATCTTATAAAAGTCTTCTATTGAGATTGTATAAAGAACTCTTTCAACTGAATTATAAGCTGAAAAACTCAACAAAACAAATGGGCTAAGGATCTGAACTTACTTTTTTAAAAGCTATGTGAATGAACAAATAGCATACAAAAGTTGTTCATTGTCATCAAAGAGAAATGATAAATGAAACCCAAATAGATACAACAGACCCCCACTAAAAGGATAAAAACTCATCGGGTTTACAACACAAAATGATGGTGAATATTTGGAGCAACTAGAATTACTATAAGTTGCTAATGCCCACATAAATGACACATGCACTTTAAAAACATTTGGCAGTTATTGTTTTCTTCTTCATATACAGGCATATGTCAGAGACACTGCAGGTGTGGTTGCAGATCAGAGCAATACAGTGAATATCACAATAAAGTGAGTCGCACAAATTGGTTTCCCAATACATAGAAAATCTGTGTTTACACACAGAGTAGACTAGTAAGTTTGCAACAGCATTATGTCTTAAAAAACAATGTACATATCTTAATTTAAAATAACACTTTATTGCTAAAAAATGCTAACCATCACTGAGCCTTCAGTGCATGGTAATCTTGCTGGTGGAGGGTTTGCCTCAGTGTTGATGCTGCTGACTATTAATGGTGATGGTTACTGAAGGCTGGGGTGGCTGTGGCAGTTTCTTAAAACAAGACAACAATGAAGTTTGTCACATCAACTGACTCTTCCTTTCATGAATTATTTCTCCGTAATATGCAAAGCGAATTGACAGCATTTTACAGACAGTAAAACTTCTTTCAAAACTAGTCAATCCTCTCAAACCCTGCTACTACTTTATTAACTAAATGTGTAATATTCTAAATCCTTTGTTGTCCTTTGAAGGATCTTCAGAGTGTCTTCACCAGTAGATTCCATCTCAAGAAACCACTTTCTTTGCTCCTTCAAGAAGCAACTCCTCATCCATTAAATTTTTATCATGGGATTGCAGTAGCTCAGTCACATCTTCAGGATCTGCTTCTAATTCTGATTCTTCTGCTTCTTCCACCCATCTGCAGTCACTTGCTACACTCAAGTTTGGAACCCCTCAAAGTCATCCATAATGACTGGAATCAACTTCTTCCAAACTCCTGTTCAGGCTGATATTGTAAACTCCTCCCGTGAATCACAAATGTTCTTAATGGCATCTAGAATGGTCAATCCTTTCCAGAAGGTTCTCAATTGACTCTGCCCAGACCCACAGAGGAATCATTATCTATGGCAGCCATAGCTTTACAAAATATATTTTTTAAATAATAAGACTTGAAAGTCAAAACAACTCAACACATGGGCTGCAGAATGGATGTTGTGTCAGCAAGCATAAATATACTAATCACATTGTACGTCTCCATCAGAGCTCTTGAGTGACCAGGTGCATAACCAATGAGCATGTTTTGAAAGAAATCTTTTTTCTGAGCAGTAGGTCTAACAATAGGCTTAAAATACTCAGTAAATCATGTTGTCAACATATGTGCTGTCATCCAGGCTTCGTTGTTCCATTTCCAGAGCACAGGCAAAGTAAATTCAGCATAATTCCTAAGGCCCCTAGAATTTCTGGAATGGTAAATGAGCCCTGGATTTAAATTAAAGTCACCAGCTGCATTAGCTCGCAACAAGAGAGTCCTTGAAGCTTTGAAGCCAGGCATTGACTTCTCCTCTCTACGTATGAAAGTCCTAGATGGCATCTTTCCCAATAGAAGAGTATTTCATCTACATTAAAACTCTGTTGTGTCATGTAGCCACCTTCATTAATCACCTTAACTAGATCTTCTGGATAACTTGCTGCAGCTTTTCCATCAGCACTTGCTGCTCCCCCTTGCACATTCATCTTATAGAGATGGCTTCTTTCCTTAACCCTCATGAACCAACCTATAATAGATTCAAACCCTTCTGCAGGTTGCTTGCCTCTCTCAGCCTTTACGGAATTGAAGAGAGTTAGGACCTTGCCCTGGATTACACTTTGGCTTAAGGGAATGTTGTCTGACCTTTTATCCAAGACACTAAAATATTCTCCATATCAGTAATCAGGCTGTTTCACTTTCTTATCATTCATGTGCTCCCTCGAGTTATCACTTTAATTTTCCTTCAAGAACTTTTCTTTTGCATTCACAATTTGGCTAACTGGTGCGATCAGCCCAGCTTTCAGAATATCTCGGCTTTCAACATGCCTTCCTTACTAATAATTTCTATTTTTTAATTTAAAGTAAGTGGCATGTAACTCTTCCTTTCATTTGAACACTTACAAGCCATTGCAGGGTTATTAATTGGCCTCATTTCAATATTATTATGTCTCAGGAAATAGGAGGCCTGAAGAGAAAGAGAGAGATGGGGGAATGGCCAGTCAGTGGAGCAGTCAAAACACACACATATTTATCAATCAAGTTTGCCATCTCATACGGGTGCAATTCATGGTGCCCCAAAACAATTACAACAGATCACCATAACAAGTATAATAATGAAAGAGTTTGAAATGTTGTGAGAATTACCAAAACATGACACAGAGACACAAAGTGAGCAAATGCTGTTTGAAAACTGGCAGCAATAGACGTGGTTGGACCCAAGGGGCTGCCACAAAGTTTCCATTTGTAACAAAAAGTAACAGCTGAGAAGCCTAATAAAGTAAAGCACGATAAAACCAGGTTTTCCTGTAGGTATACATAAGACCCAGGAAACAACAACTAGGGTCTTTACGCAAAGCTATGAAAACATAGCCACACACAGACTTGGACTTAAATATTCATAGCACCTTTGCTTATGATAGCGCCAAAGCAAAGGGGACCTCATGTCTTATCAACAACTGAAAATACACGCCAAAGAACGAAACATTACTCATCACTATAAAGAATAAATACAGACACACACAACAGTATCCATGAATCTCCAAAGAAATGCTAAGGGAAAGAAGCCATACAGACAGTATATAAAGTGTGATTCCATTTATATGAACTTTCAAAAAAGGCAAAAGTATTGAAATAGAAAGAGGATCAGTGATTATCATAAAATGGGTGGGAAGAGAGGACTGACTGAGAAAGGCCATAAGGAAAATTTTCACATGATAGAAATATCTGTATGATTTTGGTGGTATAGCCGTACACATTTTTCAAAAGTCACTGAATTATACATAGAAACTTGTTGAATTTTATTTTCTGTTAATTATACCGCAATATAGATGATTTTTTAAAAAAACAGGAGAAGAAACAGAAAATCAAATACACTGTAGGCAGTCGCATGATAAAGTAGGCTCACCCAATGAGACAAGGTGGCTGTAGTTCTCCAGCATCACATCTCTGTACAGGGTCCTCTGAGCAGAGCTCATACACTGCCACTCCTCCAGGGTAAACTCCACAGTCACGTCCTTGAATGACACTGATGTCTGTGAAAGCACATTTCTCATCAATCTGAAGAATTCAAAATTAGGTGACATGGATAATACCTTTGGAATGTAAGATGAAAACTGAAATTTTTTCACATTATGAAAAATCAAAAATATCTGACAGTATACACATTAACTGTGATGTCCTAGGGAAGCAGGCATATTCAGAGTTTTGGCTCTGCCTTTAAATTCCGTCCAAGATTTGATCACTTCAAAGTACAACTGCTAACATCATCATTTCTTGAAAGGATTACTGAAAGTCCTGCTACATCATTTATTTCCACCACTATCTCACTAGAGCCCACTCTCAGAGCTATTATTAAATTATAAGTCAGGTCATGTCTTTTCTCAGCTCAAAATTCTCTAAACAACCTAGTAAACAGAGATAAATATTGAATTCATAGATTAGGAGATTCAGTATGATGGAGACTGTCAGTTCTCCACAAAGAAATCTATAGATTCAATGAAATCATAATCAAAAGCTTACCAGGATTTTTAGAATCACAAGTTAATTCTAATATTTACATAGAAAGCGAACAACCTAGAATATGAAAAGAGTTTTGAAAAAGAACAACGTCAGAGGACTGATATTACTTGATTTCAAGACATACCATAGAGCTTAAGACAAAGAAAGTGTGTGATATTAATGAAAATGAAACACAGAGATCAAAAGAAAAAGTATAAAAATGATATATACAAACATAATGCACACACACATTTCTTTAATTTAGGTGTCTGGGCAATTCAATGGAGAAAGTATATTCTGACACAAATCATGTTAGACTAAAAAAACTCCATTAGAAAAATAATAACAATAACCTTGATTCATACTTTGCACCACAAAAAATAATTAATTCAAACTGATCAAGACCTCAATGAATATGCTTTCTGTTTAGATTTTAGAGTCACGTGAATATATCACCTATCTAAAAAAGAAACTGACAGCTGGTGTACTGAAGTTGGAACCAGCAAAATGGTTGAGTGCATGCTCCCTCAACTCAGTATTTAGAATATACTAACAGTACAAATTTCCAAGCCCAACAGCAGGCTCTGAAATTCTAGATTTATGACAGGGCCGACCCGTTAACACATCTGGTTGTTTTCTGATCAGCATTCCCTGTGTTAAGTAGAAAGTTTAAATACATGAAAACAGAAATTATTGATGTAACAACAAATATAAGAGAAAACTATCAACAAGGTCATGAAAATACACTGCAAAAACAGACAAAAATGTACAATTTTCTCTGAAAATAATAAAAAAAATAGAAAACCAGACTAGATCCATGACTGTTTAAATAAAGTGACTCAGTAATCTGCATCAACACACAAAAAGCAGATGTATTCACAAAGTCCAGTTTTAGAGGTGAGTTTCAGGAAGTCTATAACAGATGATTTTCTCATATGAAACAGACACACACAGAGAGAGAGAGAGAGAGAGAGAAAGGATAAAAGAAGGAAGGGGGAAGGGAGAGGAGAGGAGAGGAGAAAAAAGCAGAAAGAGCCCCAAAGACTAATATAACCAAGATACCACAGTTAGTCAGGGACATAAGAAAACAAAATTATAGGCTAATGTAGTGTGTAAATACAGAATAAAAGTTAAATATGATAATAGCAAAAAGATGTCAGTTACAAATTTGAAACAAAACAAAAAAAAGGCTCACACCCATTATCAAGTAGGGTCTATACAAGAATTCAAGAGTAAGTTAACATTCTAAAATCCATTTAAGCTACCTGCTACCTCTAATATTTGGAGATTAAAAAAAATAAACTGTAGCTTTCCTCCAATAGATACAAAAAGGTATTCGATATAATTCAGGGTACATTCATGACCCAAGTAAAACTGATTATAAAAGGGAAATAACTTACACTGATAAAAGACGTGTAACAGAATCTGAGAGCAATCTGAAATCAAGAATTGAATCTATCATACCACTAACAGGGGAATGAATAAAGAGCTCACCTCAGATATGTTCATTTTCAGTAGGTCTTGGGAGAGTGTAGAGGACGGTGAAGATTCAGCTGGGGGGGACAGAAAGAGGAAAAGGTCAGAACACCTGGCCTGCCTTATAGCTCCTACATTCACCTCCCAATCACCTCAGCAGCCCAGCTGAGGGGCAGCCTCCCTAAGGACTCACTTTGGCCCTTGAAAAGGCAAGGGAAGTACCCTGTGGAAGCACCACTTGTCCATCTTCCAGTTTGAAATGATCATGGGGCTTAAACCTACCACTTCTCAGTTGGTAAAAATAATTTTTTTTACTAATTTAGACAATAGACACAAAAAACTAACATACTAAAATACACCAAAGAACGACACGTTTCATTAAAATTAACAGTAGAAGAAAAGACACTGCCTGCATCCTTACTTTGTTTTCCTAGCAATATTGTTTACCCCTGGAGTTAGAAAATCCACAGGAAGCCCAGTAAAAAGGATGGCAAGCTTTAAGACAATTTTTAAAAACATTATTGAAGTGGGCTGCAGTTTCTCAAAAGGGACTCTTGATAAGTTTCTTCTGATGACTGAACGGTATGAACGACTGTTCGACTCCTGGCTCCGTCACATTCCGGGTGAGCCTGGAGAAGTCACAGACGCTCTCAAACTCAGGACCACCTCACCACCCTGAGACTCAGATCTGCTTTCTGCTTAACGTGTGTTTAATGCAGATGCTCATACCGCTATCAGGGAGGCTTATGTAAACCACCCAAGGAAAAGAACAAAGTGTCTTCTGAACAACAACATCTACTATCACTTTTTCGGCGGTCAGTACCTGGCACTTGCCTCTTTTTCCAAATGACACCACATCGAATTCTCAGAACAACGCCATGAAGCAGGCATTATTCATAACCTCCTTTGCAGACCTGACTCATTCCCAGGTTACTTCTCCCGCCCACAGTACCGGTGACACGGCTGTAACTGACCGAGTCTCTCCCGCTCCAGAGCAGGGATGCCCAGCACACTCTCCGCCCGTGCTTTCTGGCCCGCTCACGGCCAGCGTGACCACCGCGCTTTCCCTCCCACTGTCCGCCCCGGCGTCCCCCCGTCAGATGCAGGCCGGGCCGGGCTTTCCATCCCCACACGCACCGTCCCCGCTCCTAACGGGTCTCAGCGCCACCTGCCCCCGAGACCACAAGGCCCGAACCGGGATCGCCCCACCCACCTTCCCAGGGCCGACGTCCAGGCCAGACCCGGGCACTGCAGTCCCGCCTGGACCAGAAGGCGGCCCGAGACGTACCACTTCCGCCCCCGCCACGAGAACGCCGCTCTCAGCAAAGCTCCGGGCCACGCGAAGTTCCCGTCCCCACCGTACAGATCCCGCACCTGCGAGGGCCGAAGCTCCAGGATCTTCACACCACGAGGCCTGTGAGGGCGGAAGAGATGAGGCGGGACCTATGTTGCACAGGCGCAGAGGAAGCCCCAGAAACCAGGAGGGCTGTGGAGGGAGAAAGACTACATTTCCCGTCGCTCCCCGCGCCCTGGGGTGTCTTGAACAGAGCAATCCATTTATTGCAGCAGAGTAGAAATACGGGGGAAATGCTTGTTCCGTGGTCCTGGGTTCTCCGAGACCCCGGATTGGGTGTTTCTCCGCACTGTGGTTCTTGGACTATCTCCATACCTGGCCTATGTGGGTGTACCAAGGCAAGCAGGTAAAGGTCATGACTGATATCAGATTCTCCAGATTGGTAGATCCTGATAGTCCCGAGAAAATATCCTTCTAATGGAATAGAATTTTCCGTCTCTGCATTAATTAACCTACTTGGCATCAAGGGGGCGTCCTTTGTGAAAGACAAATAGCGTATTTTCTCAAAAGTGAGTTCACTGGTTTAGTCATAATGGGACAGACTTCTTTTTCATTTACTGCAATTTTGAAACCAAGCAGGACGCTACAGGGCTCTTCTGGATACAAAAGCCTTTCCCTGTTCCTTGCATCTTTGTAGGAAAAAGGTTTCAGCTCCTAGACCATCGCTGAGTTCCAAAGGACAGATTCAACCAGTTACTAACCAGGGAACGGAGGGAGCGCAGAAGCAAAGAGAAGCAGTCAAGAAACAATACTGCAGCTATAAAACAGGGACCTGGTTCCTCCTCAAGGGATTATACATAAAATATCTTTGAGTTTTGCTGCAGGATCTAAAGCCCCCTCTCTGCAGGAGGATGGTAACTTCAGGTTGAGCACAATATTCCCGAAGAGCACCCAGTCACCTCAACACCAACCAAAGTAGATACGTTGCAGGCTCCGACCCCAAATATGCCTATAAAACTCTTTCCTCAAAATCATCTAGGAGTTCAGGTCTTTTGAGCATAAGCCACCCGTTCATTCTCCTTGCTTGACCACTGCAGTAATTCTTTACCTGCTCTAAACATCAATGTTTTGGTCTGTTTGGCCTTACTGTGCATCAGGTACATGAACTTGCATTTGGCAATGATTTTCTATGTAAAAATGCCTGACCTTCTAGCACTAAATCTAAATATGACAGTATAATGCACTGATAGCCCAACCATGTTTGCTTTATGCAAACTAGATGGCCCTCCTCATGACATAGGCCTAGCAAAATACTCAATATACTCTGCAAGTATTTTTTTCATACACCACCAATTCTGACCTGAGCAAGGCTGTTGAAAAATCATTATTCTTTCAACATTTTATGGAGTATTTCCTGTGTTCTTTAATGTATACAAATATATTTCAACATTTTGTTTTAAATTATACAAAAACACAAGATCAGTTTCATCAAAAGAGTAGTGCTTGATGGGATAATTGGAGGAAGTTCCCACTCTCCATCTCCTTCCCAAACATAACCAATGTTAATTAGCCTCAACTTTATTCAGTGCAGTACACCACACAAATACATTTTTCAGATACAAGCTTTCCTTTTTACAGCTTATTTTGACCCTTAATTAAAATGTAATCATATCATCAGGTCAAACCATTTAGAACTACATTGCTGGGCTGCACCCTGCATGCCTGCAAGAAAAGATATCTTTACAAAAGTGAAATAGTGACATTATCCTGTCTGCCACTAATATAATCCTGCCCACTATATATCCTCTCTCTTCTTTAAATCTCTTATGCAGGTTAATACTTTTCTTCATATAGACTTACATATAGGTAAACATTTATTAAGTTCTTTCAATTTGAATCCTATTACAGTAAATAAAACACTCTCACATATGGTATAACAAGTATTTATTTGCACATAGGAGAGATGCTTGTTTTGATATATTAACAATATTTTCTCCTTCATCCTCTAATTTATTTTTTAACTAATTTTAATATTAATGGTCTTGGATTTTCATGCACAAAATGACAAGTTACTCATTTTCAATTTTATCATAATTTGTCCTCTATTATGCACTGAATTGTGCCCATCTTCCAAATTAATATGTTGAAGCCCTAAGCCTGAGTACCCTACTGTGTAACTATATTCAGAGTTAGGGCCTTCAGAGAAGTAATTAAGTTAAAATGAGGCTGTTAAGGTAAGCTCTAATCCAATCCAACTGGTGTTCTTATAAGAAGCTTTGGATACACAAGGAGACACAAGGAATGCATACCTACAGAAGAAAGACCATATGAAGACACAATAAGAGGGCAACACTAAAAAAGTCCCAGAGATCTAAAGCACAATATAGTGAATACAAACAACAATATTGTATTATAATCGTCAAACTTGCTAAGAGACTAGATCTTAATTATTCCAATCACCAAAAAAAAAAAAAGATAATCATGTAACATGATCAAGGTGCTGATTGTCCCTACAACAGCAATCATACTACAATACATAAACCTATCAAATCAACATGTTTTATAACTTAAATTTACATAATGTTATATGTCAAATATATTTCAGTTTAAAAAAGGAGACAACCACCTGCAAGCCAAGGAGAGATTCCACAGAAGACACCAAAATTAAGGACACCTTGATTATGAACTTCTAGACTCTCTAACTGTAAGAAAATATATTTCTGTTGCTTGAGCCCTTAGTCTGCACCATTTTGTTATGGCAGACCTAGCAAACTAATACACCTCTCTAATTAATTAAAAGTAATAAGCACAAAAAGGCTGGTGGAGCTTTATTAAATAAGTCATAATTGAATTTAAGTAAAGATTACTAATGGAGATAAAGTATATATACATCTCATCTCATATATTATATATATTATATATGAAATATCTTTTCTGTGTATTCATAAAACCTGCTGTGTGACATCTATTATTCTAGATGCTGTGTTGACAGTAGGGAAAAAGAAATAAAAATCCCTTTACTCTGCTCTTGGTTTTCTGTTCAGGATTAGTCTATTAGTTGGAGTCACAGCAATCGAGCAAGAGAGTATGGCACTAACCTGGGAGAAAGTCCTGACCAAATTGGTGCTGCTCCCTTAGGTTGAGGTGCTTGGTCATGGCTGGCCCTTTGTTCAGGACAAGATAGTCCAAAGAAGAGCCTTGCTCTCATCTCACTTAACAAACCTTAATGGCAAAACACAGAAAGATCAAACCGTTTACAAATAACATAAATACATCTCAGAACCAAGCTCAAGAATATTTTTTTGACTACAAAATATCCACCACCCAACGAGTCTCTAATCCAATTAAAAATGATCAGATTTGTAAAGATTCAAGAAAATGGGATCCATGCGGAGCAAAATAAACCAATTAAAATTGTTGCTAATCATATACGGGTGTTAGAATTAGGAGAAGGGTTTTAAAACAGTTATTGCCACTGTATTCTGTACATTCAAAAAGTTAAGTAGAGGCATGGGAGATAAAAGATTCAAACTGAACTTCTAGATGTAGATGAAAACTACAATGCTTGATATAAAAAATACAATTGATGGGATCAACAGCACATTATGAATTTCTAGGGAAAAGACATAAGAAAAAAAACAGAGAAAATAATTAACAATGAACAGCAAATGGTAGAAAAACTTCAAGTGACCAGGTAAATATGCAGTTGGAGTTCCTATAGGAGTGTGAGGGATATGGGAGAGAAAATTTAGAGAAATAATGCCTGAAAATTTTCAAACTGTAAATCCATACATCCATGAAGTTTATGTCAAGCATAAGAAACATAAAGCTACACCAAAGTATATCATAATCAAATTGCTCAAAACCAGTGATAAATATAAACTATTAAAAGCAGCTGGAGGCTTCCCTGGTGGCACAGCGGTTAAGAATCCGCCTGCCAATGCAGGGGACATGGGCTTGATCCCCAGTCTGGGAAGATCCCACATGCCGCGGAGCAACTAAGCCTGTGTGCCACAACTACTGAGCCTGTGCTCTAGAGCCCGTGAGCCACAACTACTGAGCCCACAGTGCTGCAGCTACTGAAGCCCATGCGCCTAGAGCCTGTGCTCTGCAGTAAAAGAAGCCACCACAACGAGAAGCCTGTGCACCGCAATGAAGAGTAGCCCCTCCTTGCCACAGCTAGAGAAAGCCCGTGCACAACCACAAAGACCCAACGCAGCCAAAAATAAATAAAATAAAATAAATTAATATTTTAAAAAAGCTTTAAAAAAAGCAGCTGGAGAAAAAAATAATCTGTACAAGGAAGCTAAGATAAAGATGACAAGTTTCTTGTCAGAAACAAAGCAAGAAGAAAAAAGAAAGAAAAGAAAGAAAGGGACTAAAAAAAAAAACCTGTCAACTTGGCAGTTGGGGAGAACAGCAAAATCTTTCAAAATGATGAAAAAATAAAGTTTTTAAAAAATACCTCTTGGGGCTTCCCTGGTGGCGCAGTGGTTGAGAATCTGCCTGCCAATGCAGGGGACACAGGTTTGAGCTCTGGTCTGGGAGGATCCCACATGCCGCAGAGCAACTAGGCCCGTGAGCCACAACTACTGAGCCTGCATGTCTGGAGCCTGTGCTCCTCAACAAGAGAGGCCGTGATAGTGAGAGGCCCGTGCACCGCGATGAAGAGTGGTCCCTGCTTGCCGCAACTAGAGAAAGCCCTCACACAGAAACGAAGACCCAACACAGCCATAAATAAATAAATAAAATTAAAAAAAAATACCTCTTGATTTTATTTTTTAAAGAATTTGTGCTTCATTTGTATTTGCTTTTTGAATTTAATCACAGCTACTCTCAGGGGCCCTTTTTCCTGAGAATTATTAGTTAGAAAGTAGGGTGAAACCAAATCACAGATTAGACATCCCTCTGTAAAAAACAACAATTAAAATAATCATTTTATCTGAGTATTCTGACAAACTTCAGGGAAAGAACCTGACATAGGATTTAGTCACCTCCATATATCTGTACAACCACTCAAGACTATAAGAGTGTTGCACCCTCAGGGAGCTTTCAAGGAAAAGAAGGGGGTAACCTAAACTAGAATTATCAGGGCAGAACCTAAATTTCAAAATAGGTCCATATAACCCCATATTCTTTTTATCCTGATCATTATGCAGGAGGTGCGTGGAGGAAATTAATCCTTTCTGAAGAGAGCTGAATTCAGTGACCAAACTGCTTTACTAAGGTTAATTTTTTAAGACCTGCAGATCTTAGATTTGCATTCTCTGGAGAACTAGATTATTGGTGGACCCATATAGTAAATTACATAGCTCCAAGGAGAAGCTAGAGTGAGACTCATTAAAAAATTAGTTATTTAAAACATCAAGTTATTTAAAACATCAAGTGTACCTATGTATGCATTATGTGAGTCCCAGATGAAGAAGAGAGAAAAGAGCACAGAGATTACTTGAAGGATGAGGGCCAAAAATCTCCCAAAAGAGAAAAGGAGGTATGTACAAATTCAAGAAACTCAATCATCTACCAAGAGGATAAACCCAAAGAGGCCCACACTGAGATACATTAAAATTAAACTGTTGAAAGACAAAGAAAAAGAGAGAATCTTGAAAGTAGTAGGAAAAAAGTGACTTGTCACGAACAAGGTATCCATCCTCATTAAGATTATCAACCGGGCTTCCCTGGTGGCGCAGTGGTTGAGAGTCCGCCTGCCGATGCAGGGGACACAGGTTTGTGTCCCGATCCCGGAAGATCCCACATACTGCGGAGCAGCTGGGCCCGTGAGCCATGGCCGCTGAGCCTATGCGTCCGGAGCCTGTGCTCTGCAACGGGAGAGGCCACAACAGTGAGAGGCCCGCGTACCACAAAAAAAAAAAAAAAAAAAAGATTATCAACCAATTTCTCAGCAGAAATCTTGGAGGCCAGAGGCATTGGATGCTATATAGAAAGTATTGAAAGGGGAAAAAAATCTTAGCAACTGATAATTTTATATCTAATTGAGAGTTTTATATCCAGAAAAAAATGTCTTTATAAATGTGTAAGATATTAACATATTCCCTGTTAAACAAAAGCTGAGGGAATTCATGATCATTAGACTACCCTAAAAAATGCTGATGGGACTCCTCCAGATTATAAGGAAAGGACACTAGGGAGTAATTTGAAACCATATGAACATATAACAATCTCCAGTAAAGGTATACCCATGAGAAAATTTTTAAAAATTATAATTTTGTTTATAACTTTACTTCTTATTTTCTACAGGATTTAAAAGAAAAATGCATGAATGTCATTATAAAACTGTGCTAATGAGTACAGAAAATATAAAGATGTAACTTATGACATCAGTAACATAAAGTGCAGGGAGATGGAATTATAAAGGGGTAGTTTTGTGTGCAGTTACATTTATATTGTTTCAATTCAAAATAGAGTACTATAACTTTAGGATGTTATATGTAACCCTTATGGTAGCCACAAAGAAAATATCTGTAAAAGGAGTTAGAAGGCAGCTGACACATGTGACTACAAATAATTAACTAAACACAAGGGAAGGTAGTCATAGACAAAATGAGTTACCACAAAAAGCCATAAGAATTACAGAAAACAAATAATTACTTTATTTATGGAAAAATAACAAAAGAATTATTTCTTAACAGTAATTAAATATAAGTGGATTAAAATTCTGAAGCACAAGGCATAGTTTTGCACAGCTGATGTTTACAAAAAGGATATACTATATACAGCAGACTCACTTTAGATCTAAGGACACACATAAGTTAAAAGTGAAAGGATGGAGCAGATATCCTATGCAAATAGTAACCAAAAGAGCTGCATGGCTATATATTAATATCAGACAAAATAGATGTTAAATCTAAAACTGGTAAAAGAGAAAAATAAGAACATTATGTATCGGTAAAAGAAATATTTCACTGAGAATATATAAAACTATAGATATGTACACAACAAACCTCAGAGCTCCAAAGTATACAAGGCAAGTGTCGACAAAATTGAAGGGAGATATAGACACGTCCACAGTTAGAGAGCAAGATTTCAATATCCCATATTCAATAGTAGAACAACCAGCCCGAGGATCAATAAGGAAATAGAAAATTTGAACAACAATATAAAACAATTAGACCTAAAAGATATATACAGAACACTCCACCCAGAAAGCCCAGAAAACACACTTTCCTTCAAGTGCATATTGAACATTTTGTATGATACATCATATGTTAGCTTACAAAAAGAACCCCCCCCCAAAAGCGAAGATAGCCTTTGTGAACTATAGGAAACCATTACAAGTAATAATCTGTGCATAACTGTGGTCCCAGAGGATGAGACAAAGAAAGGGGTAGAAAGTATATTTAAGGAAATAATGGCTGAGAACTTTCCATCTCTGCAGAGAGATTTGGACATCCAAGTTTACAAAGCTCATAAGTCCCCAAACAGATCCAACCCAGAGGGATCTTCTCCAACAAGCATTGTGATAAAACTGCCTAAAATCAAAGGCAAAGAGAAAGTTTTAAAAGCAACAAGGGAAAAAAAAGCATCACATGCAGTGGAAACCACCCCCCCATAAAACTATCAACAGATACCTCAAAATAAACTTTGCAGGGTATGAGAGAGTGGGATGATAAATTCAACATGCTGAAAGAAAAAAAAAATCAACCAAAAATAGTTTACCTGAAAAGTTGTCTTTCAGAAATGGAGTGATAAAGACTCTCAGGCAAGGAAAATCTAATGGAGTACACAACTGGCAGACCTACACTGCTTACATTGCCAAAGGGAGTTCCTCAGGGTTAAAGGAAAAAACACTAAGAACATTAAAACAAAAAATACAAAACACATTGGTAAGGCAGGTATATAGTGAAATAGGATTACAACAATGCATAAATATGATGGTGTGTTAATTAATCATACAAATGTTAAAGGACAGAAGCATTAAAAATAACTACACTTACACACTAATTTGCTATAGATAAACAATATAAAAATACATAAACTGTGACCTCAAATCATAAACTGTTGGGGGGAGTGAGTAAAAGGGTAGAATTTTGTATGTGAATAGTTAGGTTGTTGCAGCCTAAAATAGACTGTTATATGTATAAGATGTTCATGGCTTATCAGCTTCACAGTAACCACAAAGCAAAGACCTACAGTAGATACACAAGAGAAAAAGGAAAGAAAACCAAACATTCCTCTACAGGAAATCATCAGTTCACAAAGAAAGACATCAAGAGACAAAGAAAGGAACAGGAAGACTACAAAACAGCCAGAAAAAATTGACAAGATGTCATTAGTAAGTTCTTACATATAAATAAATACTCTAAATGTAAATAGATTAACATTTCCAATTAAAGGACAGAGTGATTGAACGAATTTTTTAAAAGACGAACTGTATTCCACCTAAAGAGTTTTTTTTCAGCTTTCATGACAAATAAAAATGAGGAGATGGAAAAAATATATTCCATAAAAATGGAAACCAAAAATGAGCAAGGGTAGGCAGTCGCGGGCAGCCATCTCCCTTCGATGGCGGCGGAGCAGGGCCGGCTGCTGCCGCAGCCAGAAAGACGGCAGTGGTGGAGATAGTGGTAGGTGTAGCGGGGACGGGCCCAGTCACCATGAGCCAAGGCTCACCCCCCGCCAAACGGGAGAGCAGCGAGCCCGCGAAGCAAAGGTCCCCAACACTAAGCAGCTTTATCCGGGCTGTGGTAAAGGCTGTGCATCGACTTGACCTCATCCTTTGCAACAAAACCGCTTATCAAAAAGTGTTCAAACCAGAGAACATTAGCCCGAGGAGCAAGCTGCGTGATCTCTGCGTCAAGCACCCGGTGGACTATGGGAGGAAGGCTAAGGAGCTGCTGTGGAGAAAGGTATGCTACGAAGTTATCCAGCTCATCAAGTCTAACAAAAAGCATATCCACAGCCGGAGCACCTTAGAATGTGCCTACAGGACACACCTGGTCGCTGGGATTGGCTTCTACCAGCATCTCCTTCTCTATATCCAGTCCCACTACCAGCTAGAACTGCAATGCTGCATCGACTGGACCCATGTCACCAACCCCCTCACAGGATGCAGGAAGCCAGTGTCTGCCTCAGGGAAGTAGATGGATTGAGCACAGACGGCATGCCACCAATGGCTAGTGTACCTGGGGGATTTGTCATGATATCAGAATGAATTAGCTGGTATAAACTCTGAGCTGCTAGCTGAGAGATTTTACTACCAAGCCCTGTCAGTGGCTCCCCAGATTGGAATGCCTTCAACCAGCTGGGCACCCTTGCAGGCAGCAAGTACTATAATGTGGAAGCCATGTATTGCTACCTGTGCTGCATCTAGTCGGAAGTGTCCTTTGAGGGGGCCTATGGGAATCTCAAGCGGCTGTGTGACAAGGCAGCCAAAATGTACCACAGCTGAAGAAGTGCGAGACTAGGAAACTCTCTCCCAACAAGAAGCGATGTAAAGATATTAAGAGGTTGCTGGTGAACTTTATGTATCTGCAAAGCCTCCTGCAGCCCAAAAGTAGCTCCCTGGACTCAAAGCTGATGTCACTTTGCCAGTCAGTCCTGAAGGACTTCAGCCTCTGTCTCTTCTACCTGCCCTCCCCACCCAACCTTAGCCTGGCCAGTGAGGATGAGAGTGGATATGATTTCCTCCCAGACCTTCTCATCTTTCAAATGGTCATCATCTGCCTTATGGGTGTGCACAGCTTGAAGAGAGCACATCCAAGCAGTACAGTGCAGCTATTGCCTTCACCCTGGCCCTCTTCTCCCACCTCGTCAGTCATGTCCACATAGGGCGGCAAGCTGAGCTGGAAGAGGGCGAGACTCCTGTCCCGGCATTCCAGAGCGATGGCACAGATGAACCAGAGTCCAAGGGACACTTGGAGAAGGAGGGTCTTGAGCCTCTTCCTGCAGCACCTCAAGAGGGTGAAGCCAGAAAGAACCAGAATTTCTCCCACCTCTCCTGCCTCTGCCGCCCACCCACAGCTGGTGATGACAGTGACATGAGTGAAGGCTTTGACTAGGACTTAAGCCATGACTCAGCCCAGGCCAGCGAGGGCTCGGACAGTGGCTCTGACAAGAGTCTTGAAGGTGGGGGAACGGCCTTTGATGCTAAGACAGATTCAGAAATGAAGAGCCAAGAGTCCAGATCAGACCTGAAAGATAAGGAGGATGAGGAAGGGACATGGTCCCCAGCCCTGGAGCCACCTTGGGCCAGGTCAGAGGCTCCTGAATCCTTCAATGGCCCACTGGACCCCAGCAAGGCCAGCGTTGCCAGCAATCTACAAGCGATGTCCACCCAGATGTTGCAGACTAAACGCTGCTTCCAACGGGCCCCCACCTTCAGCAACCTGCTCCTCCAGCCCACCACCGAAGCTCCCACCTTGGCCAGCCCCAGGCCCTGTGTCAGAGGGGATGTGGACAAGCCCTCAGAGCCAGCCTCTGAAGAGGGCTCTGAGTCAGAGGGAAGTGAGTCCAACAGTGGGCGCGCCTGTTGGAATGAGCGCAGCATCCAGGAGAAGCTGCAAGTCCTCATGGCCGAAGGCCAGCTTCCTGCTGTGAAAGTCTTCCTGGACTGGCTGTGAACCAACTGCAGCCTCATCATTGTATGTGCGCAGAGCTCTCTAAGTCTGTGGAACTGCCTGTCTGTGTTGCTGAATCTGTTGCCAGCTGCTGGAGAACTCCAAGAGTCTGGCCTGGTCCTGTGTCCCAAGGTCCAGGATCTTCTTGAAGGTTGTGAACTGCCTGACCTCCCGTCTAGCCTGCTGCTCCCAGAGGACATGGCACTTCACAATCTGCCTCCCCTCCAGGCTGCCCACAGATGCTTTAACTTTGACACGGATCAGCTCTTGCTCAGCAGCTTAGAGGAGACAGTCGTGCACATCTGCTGCATCCACAGCTTTGGCCACTTCATTGCCCGCCTGCATGGCAGCATCCTACTGTTCAACCCAGAGGTCAGCATCTTTGTCAGCATCTCCCAGTCTGAGCAAGAGAGCCTGCTGCAGCAGGCCCAGGCCCAGTTCCTCATGGCACAGGAGGAAGCTCAGCGGAATGGGCTAATGAGAGACATGGCCCAGCTATGACTTCAGCTTGAGGTCTCTCAGCTGGAAGGGAGCCTGCAGCAGCCCAAGGCCCGGTCAGCAATGTCTCCCTACCTCGTCTCCAACACCCAAGCCCTCTGCCACCACCACCCTACCATCCTCCAGCTGGCCACCAGTGGCCTCTTCATTGTCATCATCCCAATGACAGTGATCGATGGCCTAGATTTGCTGAAGAAGGAACAGCCAGGGGCCCAGGATGGAATCCAATACCTGGAGGCAGGGTTTAAAAAAGGGTTGGCTGCCAGAAAGAGGTGGGGAAGAGCTTCAAGTGGCATAAGCTGAAGAGGCAGGATGCAGATGACTGGATGCTCTATAAGATCCTGGACAGCTGCAAACAGCTGACTCTGGCCCAGAGGGCAGGTGAGGAGGACCCGAGTGGCATGGTGACCATCATCACAGGGCTTCCACTGGACAACCCCAGCATGCTCTCAGGCCCTATGGAGGCAGCCTTGCAGGCCACTGCACATGCCAGAGTGGACATTAAGAATGTTCTGGACTTCTACAAGCAGTGGAAGGAGATTGGCTGAGACCGACCCCCAGGCCCTGCAGCAGGCTGACTCCACATCTCTCCCGCCCTCCCTGGCAGCCAGGACCACCACCTGTAGTCACCCCACCACACTCAGACTCACGCATGTACACAGGAAGGAAGCCCAGCTGCACACAGGCTGCAGGAAGGGCCCAGGAGCCAGCTGGGAGAGTGGGGGTCCCCCTGTTTCCAAGATAACGTCAGGAAAGCAAGGAAAGTATTTGGAGCAGGAGAGGCCTGTGGGCCCCTAGCCAGCCTTCCTGCCTCAGCCCCCCTGCTTTCCCCAGGGGCAGGTGGTAGGCACGGGTGTCTTCATTTCATTGGAGTAGTTCCCGGACTGCTGGGGGGAAGGGACAGCAGAAGGGGCCCTTCTTCCTCACCCAAGGCATAGGGTGGTTGGTGCCAGGAGTTTGGGCCCTCTGGCCTTGTGGGTAGAGTTGGGTAACACCAGATGTCTGGGTGGTTCTCTGCAGACACTTCCTCTCCTCGAGGCCCACCCATCCCCCTCTCATCTCCCTTTGCAAAAGCTGGGCAGCTCTGGAGCCTTGGGGACTCTTAAGAAAGAGAGGCCTGGAGCTGCCTGCACCAATAGCAGGGCAGAGTTTAGATCCATCTTGCTGCAGGGGCTGCACACCCACTACCCCACTTCTCGTTTCTGTCTGCCTTCATCTGGCTTCCAGTGCAGGGAGCAGGCCCATGACGGCTTCAGGCAGTCAGGCCTGTATGCCAGTGAGGGCTCCTGTGCCCACCAGCCCCATGGTCACTGCGCTTTGTGCTCTGGGCTGCTGTGCTGGGACAGAGTGGGATGCCAGTAAGAGGAGGGGGGGCGATGTTTGAGGCCATCACCTCCCTTACTCTCTAGGGAGGGGCCTATGTTCCGATGGGCAGCAGAAAGGAGACATCCCTTGAAGCTGCCCAGGCAGGGGCCCTCTGCCCTGATAGGCTTCCCTACTTTTGTCCTTCCCCAGGACTAAAGGCCTGGAGGAGCTGAGTACGGGTCTAGCTTTTGGAGTGTCGAGGTGAATGTGGGAGCAGAGATCATGAGTGGAACAGCAAGAGCAGGGCTGTGTGTGGGAGGCTTTGGCCAGGATTGCCTCAGCTCCTCCGCCTCAGGCTGCACATATAGCTCGGACTGGGGGTTGAAGGTGGGGATCTCAGCTCTGCTGTTCCCCCCAGCCCCAGTGCTAGCCTAGCTTCCCAGGCTGTTCTCAGAGGACAGCAGGCATCCTGCCTCTTTCCTCTAAGATGGTAAGTCTGGGACAACCTGGGGGCAGTGTGATCACCCCCATTTCCAGTCCCTGGCAGAGACTGAGACTAAAGCATCACTGAATAAAGACCCACCCCCACCTGAAACCTAAAACAAAAACAAAACCACAAAAACAAAAATGAGCAAGCGTAGCTATACTTATAACAGAAAAAATAGACTTTATGCCTAAAATTTAACATGAGACACAGAAAGTCATTATATAATATTGAAGGGTCAATTCAGCAAGGGATTTAACACTTGTAAATTTTATACAGCTGACATTGGCACACCTAAATATATTAAGTCAATACTAACAGATCTGAAGGGAGAAATTGGACAGCAATACAATAATAGTATGAATTTCATTACCGCATTTTCGACAACAGATATATGATCCATACAGAAAATCAATAAAGAAAGAGCACACTTATGCTCTACTTAGACTAAATGGACCTAACAGATATACACAGAGCATTCAGTCCAGCACCAACAGAATAGACATTTTCTCAAGGATACATGAAATGTTCTCCAGGAAAAAGCATATGATAGGTTACACAGCAAGTCTTAGCAAAATTAAAATATTTAAATCATGTTAAGTACTATTTTTTTTACCACAATGATATGAAACTAGAGATCAATAATAGGAGGAAACCTGGAAATGTGCACATATGTATAAATTTTTAAAACACATACTCCTGAATAACCAATGGATCAAAAATAATAAAAAGAGATGTAAAAAACACTCTGACATACATAAAAATAGAAATACAACATGGCAAAACTAATGAAATTCAGCAAAAGTGCTCCTAACAGAGAAGTTTATAGTGAAAAATGCCTACATTAAGGATAAAAAGAGATCTCAAGTAAACAATGTAACTTTTTACCTCAAGGAATTAGAAAAAAGAAAACATGCAAACCCAAGTTTAGCAGAAGAAAATTACGAAGATCAGAGCAAAAATAAGTGAAAATCAGATAAACAATAGACAAATCAACAAATGAAGAGCTAGTTTAAAAAAAATAAGGAAAATCAACAAAACTTCAGCTAAACTAACACCAGGAATAAGAGCAGACTTTGTAACTGATACCACAGAACTACAAAGGATTATAGGAGACTACTATAGGCATTTATATGCTAATAAATAGGATTACCTAGAAGAAATGGATAAATTTCAAGAAACATACAAGCTGCCAAGACTGAATTAGGATGAAAGAGAAAATTTGACCAGACCTATAATGAGTAATGAGATTGACTCACTATTCAAAAACCTCCCGGGCTTCCCTGGTGGCACGGTGGTTGGGAGTCCGCCTGTCAATGCAGGGGACATGGTTTCGTACCCCGGTCTGGAAAGATCCCACATGCCGCGGAGCGGCTGGGCCCGTGAGCCATGGCCGCTGGGCCTGCGCGTCCGGAGCCTGTGCTCCGCAACGGGAGAGGCCACTGCAGTGAGAGGCCCACGTACCGCAAAAAAAAAAAAAACAAAACCTGCCAACAAGAAAAGCCCAGGAGCAGATGGCTTTCCAGGTGAATTCTACCAAGCATTTAAAGAAGAAGTAGTGCCAGTCTTTCCAAATTCTTCCAAAATATTGTAGAGGAGAAAACATTCCCAAACTCATTTTTTTTGAGGTCAGAATTACCCTGCTTCCAAAACCTGCTAAGGACATGGCTAGAAACAAAAATCATAAACCAATATTCCTGATGAATATAGATGCAAATCATCAACAAAATACTAGTAATCCAAATCAGTCACACAGTAAAAGGAACACGCACCCTGATAAAGTGGGATTTATCCCTGGATGCAAGGAAGGTACAAAATATACAAATTAATAAATGTGATACACCACTTTAATGGAAAGTTAAAAATCATATTATCATCTCAATAAATTCAGAAAAAGAATTGGACAAAATTAAAAATTATTTCATGATAAAAACTCTCAACAAGTGGACATAGAAGGAATATCCCACAAAATAATAAAGGTCATATATGACAAACCCACTGCTAACATCTTACTCCACAGAAAAAGTTTGAAATCTTTTCCTCTGGAAAAGAGAAGGATGCCACTTTCACCTGTCCTCTCAACAATGTATTGGTAGTTCTGGCCAGAGCAATTAGAAGAGAAAAAGAAGGAACAGGCATCCAAACTGGAAGGAAGGAAGTAAAATTGGCATTTGCAGATGACATGTTATTATATATGTAGAATATCCTAAATACTCCTATGCAAAAAACATTTAGAATAAACAAATTTAATGAAGTAACAAGATACAGAATATAGAAAACAATGTAGCTGCATTTCATTACACTAGGAAAAAACTATCTGAAAAAGAAATAAAGAAAATAATCCCATTACAGTAGCATCAAAAATAATAATATACTTAGGAATAAACTTAACCAAGGTGGCAAAAATCTGTACACTGAGAACTATAAGGCTTTGATGAAAGAAACTGAAGAAGTCATAAATAAACAGAAAGATACATTCATGTATTGGAAGAATTGGTTTTTTAACATCTTTATTGGAGTATAATTGCTTTACAATGGTGTGGTAGTTTCTGCTTTATAACAAAGTGAATCAGCTATACATATACATATATCCCCGTATCTCCTCCCTCTTGCGTCTCCCCCCTACCCTCCCTATCCCACCCCTCTAGATGGTCACAAATCACCGAGCTGATCTCCCTGCGCTATGCATCTGCTTCCCACTAGCTATCTATTTTACATTTGGTAGTATTTATAAGTCCATGCCACTCTCTCACTTCGTCCCAACTTACCCTTCCCCCGCCCAATGTCCTCAAGTCCATGCTCTACGTCTGCGTCTTTATTCCTACACTGCCCCAAGTTTCTTCAGAACCTTTTTTTTTTTTAGATTCCATATATATGTGTTAGCATACAGTATTTGTTTTTCTCTTTCTGACTTACTTCACCATGTATGTCAGACTCTAAGTCCATCCACCTCACTACAAATAACTCAATTTCATTTCTTTTTATGGCTGAGTAATATTCCATTGTATATATGTGCCGCATCTTCTTTATCCATTCCTAAGAATTGTTATTGTTATACTGTCCCTACAATACAAAGGCATCTATAGATTCAGTGCAACCCCTATCAAAGAGTCAATTACATTTTTCACAGAAATATAAAATTGCTAAAATTAATCTGGAACCACAACAGACCCCCAATAGACAAAGTAATCCAGAGAAATAATTTTTAAAAAGCTGGAGGCTTCAGACTTTCTGATTTCAAACTCTATTAAAATGCAATACTAATCAAAACAGAATGGTACTGGCATAAAAATGCACATGTAGATAATGAAACAGAATTGAGAGCACAGGAAAAAATCTCATGTGTATATGGCTTACTAATATTTGAGAAGGGAACTGTAAATATATAATGGGGAAAAGATAGTCTCTTCAGTACATAGTATTTGAAAAAGTGGATATTCGCATGCAAAATAATGACACTGGATCCTTTTCTTAAATCACTCAAAAATTAACTTCAAATGGATTAAGACTTAAATGTAAGACCTGAAACCATAAAACTCCTCAGAGAAAATATAGGGAAAAGCTTCTTGACATTGGTCTTGGCCATGATTTTATGTATACAACACCAAAGCACAAAGACAATAGCCAAAATAAACAAGTGGAACTACATCAAACTTCTGCACAGCTTCCACACACAACAAAGGAAATAAGAAAATAAAAGGCAACTGACAGAATGGGTGCAAATATTTGCAAGCCACATCTAATAAGGGGTTAATTCTAATATATATAAGAAACTCATACAGCTCAATATCAAATAATAATAGTGATAATGATAATAAATAAATAATCTGGTTAAAAAAAGGATAAAAGACCTGGATAGACATTTTTTTCACAAAGAAGACATACAAATGGCCAACAGATACATGAAAAGTTGCTGAATGTCAGTAATCATCACTGAAATGAAAATCAAAACCTCAAAGAAATATCACTTCACACGTGGTTAGAATGGCTATTATAAAAATGACAGGAGGTAACAAGTGTTGGCAACGATGTGGAGAAAAGGGAACTTTTGTACACTGCTGGTTGGAAAGTAAATTGGTGCACCCACTGGAAAACAGTATGAGGTTTCCCCTAAAGATTAAAAATAGAATTACCGTATGATCTAGCAGTTCCTCTCTGGGTGTCCATTCTTAACAAATGAAGTCACTCTCTCAAAGAGATGTCTGCTCCTCCATGTTCTTTAAGCATTATTTACAGTAGTCAAATTATGAAAATAACCTAAGTGTCCACTGATCAATAAATGAATAAAGAAAATTATGTGTGTGTGTGTGTGTGTGTGTGTGTGTATATATATATATATGTATATAATGGAATATATTTCAACCATATAAATGTCTGCCATTTGCAACAACATTGATGTACCTTGAGGGCATTATGCTAAGTGAAATAAGTCAGACAGAGAAAGATGCATATTGTAGCACCTAACTTATGCATGAAATCTAAGAAACCCTAAGTCATAGAAACAGAGAGTAGGTGGTATTTGGCAGGGAAAGGTAAGGAATATAGGTGGGAGAGGCTAAGATGGTCAAGGGGAACAAACTTCCAATTTTTAGATGAATAAGTTCTAGGGTGTAATATACAGCAATGTGACTATAGTTAACAATACTATATACTTGAAATATGCTAAGAGGGTAGATGTTACAAGTTATCATCATGGAAAACAGAGATAACTATACAGAGATAACTACGTGAGGTGATAGATATGTTAACTAAACTTATTGTGGTAATCATTTCACAATATATACATGTATCAAATCTCCACATTGTACACCTTAAAGTACACAATGTTATTTGGCAATTAAATCTCAATAATCTGCAAAAAATAGTGAACAATGTTTTCTCAGTGAAATAATTGTTCACCACATTGTTCTATATAGAAAGAAGGGGGGTTTTTTGTTTTTTGTTCGTTTGTTTGTTTCCAGAGTTTGGCTTTATTTTGCAGTATAGAGATTATTGGAGCCACTGTGAGACAGACATCATTGAAGCAGAGGCTCTGTCAAATCAATACTGTGTTGCAGCTTGGTCCATTGAAGAAGCCACACCTGGGTTGGAAAGAAGCTTTGTATATATACATATATATTTCTTTTAACATGACATAGCATTTTAAAAAAATTTTATTTATTTATTTTATCTTTGGCTGCACTGGGTCTTCGTTGCTGCACGCGGGCTTCTCATTGTGCAGCACGGGCTCTAGGCACGTGGGCTTCAGTAGCTGTGGCATGCGGGCTCAGTCGTTGTGGCACGCGGGCTCTAGAGCTCAGGATCAGTAATTGTGGTGCACAGGCTTAGTTGCTCCACTGTATGTGGGATCTTCCTGGACCAGGGATCGAATCTGTGTCCCCTGCATTGGCAGATGGATTCTTAACCACTGCACCACCAGGGAAGCCCTGTAGATACATTTAAACAAATATTTCTAACAAAGCTCATATGAGCTCCTATGAGGACTGTATTATTTTAAAGAATACATGTGTTCATCAGCTCACTCCATATATAAACCGCTGTTTAAATACACACATATATAAATGTTTCACAGTACTACTTTCATGTGAATTTGAAAAAATATTTCAGTGAATGATTGTCCATCCAATTGCCTGCATTTAAATCACTATTAAAGACACGTGTGAAAAAATTTCACGTAACATTACTAGTGTGCAAATTTTAGAACAGCATTATTTCAATGAATATTTGCCACATTGGTCTGCATGGTAAACATTAGAGACAAATGTTATAAACATGTTTCTAAAAGGGCCACTTTGTCGAGAAGGTGTGAGAAAGGTTATTTCAGTGAATGAATGTGTTTGCCACACTGGACTGCCTATATGTGCGCTGTTTAAGTGCACATTTACAAAAGATGCTTCTTACAGTATTTCCTCTGTGAGAAGTTGAGAATAATGTTACTTCAGTGAATGAATGTGTTCCCCATTTGTAATGATTATAAAAGAGTGTGTGTAAAGAGCCATGTATAAAAGATGTATCTAAGAGTGCTATTTCACCTCTAGTTGATAGAGTTATTTCAAGAAATAGATGTATTTACCACGTGTAATAGATGTAAAATGGTTTTATAGACACAGGTATAAAAGATGTTTCTAAGATTGCCCCTTACTTGTGAAGTTGAGGACAGTGTTCTATCAAGGGATAGATATGTTCACTACAGTGTATTGCTTGCAAAGCAGTGTTTAAAGGTACATGTATAAAAGATGTTTCTAAAAGTACTATTTGCATGGGAAGTTGAAAACAGTGTTATCTAGGTATAAATGCATTCACAACAATGCTATCCATGTAAATCATGTTTTAAAACAAGTGTAAGAATTTTATATAATAGTGCTACTTGCATGGAAAATTGAGATGAGTCTTATTTTAGGAAGAGATGTGTTCATCATACTGTACTACATAAAAACAAAGCTAAAAAAAAGTTTAAAAGAGGTTCGAGAATGCTACTTGGTGTCCATATTTGAAAACAGTGTTATTTCAAGGACAGATGAGTTCACCTCACTGTAATGCTTGTAAACTGTGTTGAGAGAGAAATTATAAAAGATGTTTCTAAGAGTGCTACTTGCATGCAGATTTGAGATCAGTGTTCCTTCAAGGAGTAGCTGTGTTAAGAACATTGTTCTCACATGGATGGACCTAGAGATTGTCATACCGTGTGAAGTAAGTTAGACAGAGAAAAAGACAAACATCATATGGTATCGCTTACATATGGAATCTAAAAAAAAGGTAAAAATAAACTTATCTATAAAACAAAAATAGAGTTATAGACGTAGAAAACAAACTTATGGTTACCAGGGGGTAATGGGGGGAGGGATAAATTTGGGAGATTGGGATTGACATATACACACTACTATACAGAAAATAGATGACTAATAACGACCTACTGTATAGCACAGGAAGCTCTACTCAGTACTCTGTAATGACCTATATGGGAAGAGAATCTAAAACAGAGTGGATATATGTATAGGTATAACAGATTCTCTTTGCCATACATCAGAAACTAACACAACATTGTAAATCAACTGTATTCCAATAAAAATTTAAAAAAACAACAACACTGTTCTCCATTTAAATCACTGTTTATGCACATTTAAAAAGTTGTTAGGAAGAAGTTTACCTTCATGAGAAATTGAGAGGTGTGGTGGTTTATCATTGTGGTTTTTATTTGCCCTTCCCTGATTAATGGTGTACAAAAGATATTGCTAGAGTGCTTTTTGCATGCAATGTTAAGAAGTGTTATTTCAAAAAAAGGATGTAATGCATGTAAAACAGTGATTCTAGGCAAATGTATAGATTTTTAACAGTGCTAATTGCATTGAAATTTTATTATATTATTTCATGAAATAGATGCATGGCAGATCATGTAAAACAGTGATTAAAGACACATGTAAACAATATGTTTCTAAGAGTGCTTCTTGCATTCAAATTTGATAAGTTATTTCAAAGAATGGATATGTTCAACACGGTAAATTATGTAAAACTTGTAAATATACATGTAAAAAAGGTTTCTAAGAGTTATATATGCATGAGAACTTTGGAACAGTATTTCTTCAAGAAATGTATGTGTTCACTAAGCTAATATGCTTGTAAAATAGTATTAAAGATAAATGTATAATAGCTGTTCCTAATAGAGCTACTTGAATGTGAATTTGAGACCAGTATTATTGCAAGTTCCCCACACTCTATTAAATGTAAATCAGTGTTTACAGACACATGTAAAATATATTTCTAAGAGTACTGGTTAAATGCAATTTTGAAAAAAGTATTATTTCAAGGAATGTATTTTTTGACCACACTGCTGTCCATTTAAGGCACTGTTAAAGACACATCTATAAAAGTTGTGGACAGCTAAATGCAAAAGAAACAAACTGGTCTACTTTCTCACATCATGTAGAAAACTAAAGTCAAAATGGATTACAAACTTAAATATAAGACCAGAAACCATAAAACTTCTCCAAGAAAATATAGGCATTATGCACTTTGACATTGGTCTTAGCAATTGTTTTGGATATATCTTGTCAGGCAAGGGAAACAAAAGCAAAAATAAACAAATAGAACCACATCCAAGTAAAAAGCTTTTGAACAGTGAAGAAAACTATCAACAAAATGAACAGGCCTCCTACTGACTGGGAGAAGATATTTGCAAATGAAATACCTGGTAAGGGGTTAGTATCCAAGGTATATGAAGAACTCATATGACTCAACCTCAAAAACAAACAAACAAACAGATAACCTGATGATAAAAATGGGCAAAGGATCTGAATAGATATTTTCCCAAGAAAACATACAGATGGCCAATAGGCACATGAAGAGATGCTCAACATCACTAAATATCAGGGAAATGCAAATAAAAAACACAATGAGATATCACTTCACACATGTTAGAAAGGCTATTGTAAAAAACAAAACAAAACAAAAACAAAAACAGATAACAAGTATTGACAAGGATGTAGAGAAGAGGGAAACCTCATGCACTGTTGGTGAGAATATAAATCGATGCAGACACTATGGAAAACACTACGGAGATCCCTCAAAAACTTAAAAACAGAATTTCCATACTATCCAGCATTTCCACTTCTGGGTATTTATCAGAAAGAAATGAAAACACTAATTTGAAATGATATATGAACTCCTATGTTAATTGCAGCATTATTTATAAGAGCCAAAATATGGAATCAACCCAAGTGTCCATCAATAGATGAACGGGGGGCTTCCCTGGTGGCGCAGTGGTTGAGAGTCCGCCTGCCGATGCAGGGGACACGGGTTCGTGCCCCGGTCCGGGAAGATCCCACCTGCCGTGGAGTGGCTAGGCCCGTGAGCCATGGCCGCTGAGCCTGCACGTCCGGAGCCTGTGCTCTGCAACGGGAGAGGCCACAACAGTAAGAGGCCCGTGTACCGAAAAAAAAAAAAAAAAAAAAAAAGATGAACGGGAAAAAAATATATAAATATGTATATATATGATTGCTGGACTATTACTCATCCATAAAAAAGAATGAAATATTGCTATTTGTAATACCCAATGGATCTAGAAGGTGTCAAGCTAAGTGAAAGATGTCATCTCTGACATCCCACACTTGTCCACAATGCCAGGTTGCCAGGTCAACCATCCATCCATCTGTGGATCATGGGTCTCCTAGAATTGGTCTTGGTGTCAGGCTTCCTGGTCAACCAGCTCACCATCTTGGGTGTCTGGGCACCTTGGACTTCCTCTCAGGTGCTGGGATTCCAGGTCAACCAGGTATCTTTCAGGGGTGTCTAGGACTTGGCCTCTGGCACCACGCTACCAGTTGTCATTTCTGGACATCCCAGACTTGGATGTTGATGCTGGGCTGCCAGGATGACCAGGTGTTTGTCCAGGAGTCCAGATTTTGCCTTCTGAACTTGGCTGCTGGATCTACCAGCTGTCCATTCCAAGGTGTCCTGAATTTGCACTGGACTGCCGGTGTGTCCAGCTGTTTATCTTAGGCATCTCTGACTTAGTCCCCAGCATCAGGCTACTGGATTGACCAGCTGTCCATCATGGGCATCCCAGATTTGTCCACTGTTGTCAGGATACCTGGTCAATCAACTGTCTGTCCTGGATGTCCCAGGTATCCTAGACTTGGCTTTGAGTGCCAGGCTGCTGGGTTGACCATCTGAATATCCCAGGCATCCTGGATTTTCCTTGATGCCAGATTATTGGTTTGACCATTTGTACATCGAGGCTTCATGGATGTCCCTGATGTGGCCACAGCCATCAGGCTGTCAGGTCAACCAGCTTTCATCTGGGGTGTCCTGGACTTAGCCTTGAATGCCAAGCTGTCAATGAAGTCAGGTGTCCCAGAATTGGCCAACGGTGTCAAGTTGCCAGGTCAACCAGCTATTTGTCCCAAGCATCTCCAGCTTCTTTGCCTTGGCCTTGAGTGCCAGGCTGCAGAGTTAACCAGCTGGCCATCCAGGGCATCACGGGCATCCTGAACCTGGCCTTCATTTTCAGGATGCTAATTCAACCAGCTTTTCACCTGGAGTGCCCCAGTCTTGGCTTCTAGTGCCAGGCTGCTAAATTGATCAGCTATCTGTCCTGGGCATTCCAGACTTGGCTTCAGTGCTGAGCTACTGGGTTCAAAAGAACATCACATTTAAAGAAGTTTCAAGTGGCTTGTTACAAACATACTCATTAAAAATCATTCTAAAACCTTCATTTTATGCCTTACAAAATGGGTATCACTTAGCTTGAATGAACACAAACTTTGGTGAATGCAGCTTGCAAATACTTTATTGGAAACATGTGTATTACAAGTCTTCTTAGATACTTCATGCATTAAAGAATGGGTAATACTTCCAAACAAGGAAACACATTGGGCTGTATACATCTTGATAGTATCTTGCTAGAAACATCTTTACTAAAACTCTTATTATACACTACATGCATCACAAAATGAGTATCATTTGCAATCACTGAAAGAACTCTGGGTGGAACACTACTTGCAAGTAGCTGCGTAGAAACATTTTAGTTATGTCTTCCTTAGCACTTCACTACAGGCATTCCAGAATAGTGATAATTTCCATTCATGGAAGAACACTGTGTTGAATCCAGCTTGTAAGTAGCTTGAAATGTTTCACTGCATGTAAATATTACAGGATGGGTATCACTTCCATTCAATGAGAGAACACTATGCTGAACAAAGTTTGAAAGAAGCTTGTTAGAACTTCTTTATTACAAGTCTTGTTAAACAAGTGACTATATGCATTAGAGAATGAGCATCATTTCCATTCTCTGAAAGAATATTGTGCTGAACACAGCTTACAAGTAGATTGCTAGAGTGTACTTTACTGCAAATACTGTGAAACCCTTCACTGCATGCATTACAGAATGTCTATCACTTCCATTCACTGAAAGAACACTCTCCTGAGCAAAGGGTACAAGTAGCTTTTAAGGAGCACCTTTATTACATGTGCTCCTTGTTACACACTTTCCTACATGGATTACAATATGGGTATCACTTCCATTCACTGAAATAACACTGTGTTGAATGCAGCTTGCAAATGGATTTTTATAATCAATTTTATAAAAAGTGCTCTTAGGGCTTCCCTGGTGGAGCAGTGGTTGAGAGTCCGCCTGCCGATGCAGGGGACATGGGTTCGTGCCCCGGTCCGGGAAGATCCCACATGTCGCAGAGCGGCTGGGCCCGTGAGCCATGGCCGCTGAGCCTGCGCGTCCAGAGCCTGTGCTCCGCAACGGGAGAGGCCACAACAGTGAGAGGTCTGCGTACCACAAAAAAAAAAAAAAAAAAAAAAAAAAGGTGCTCTTAAAATCTTTACACCATATATTAGAGTGTGTGTCACTTCTATTCATTGAAATAACATTGCTGAAGGCAGCTTCCAATAGCTTTCAGAAACATCCTAGTGCAAGTGTTCTTAAACACTTCACCACATACATTAAAGAATGGATATCACTTCCGCTGTCTATAATGAAAGTGTAGTAAACACAGCTTGCAAACAAGCTTCTTAGAATCCTCCTTGTAAAAAATGCTTTTAAACACTTCTCTACATCCACAGGAGAATGTGCATCACTTCCATTCACTAAAATGACACTATGCTTAATGCAGCATGAAATTAGCTAAAAATAAATTTTTAATGAAAGTTTTCTTAAATTTTTCACTACATGAGTTACATATCCAGTATCAGTACATTCCCTGAAATGACACTGTATTAAACCCACTTGCAAGTAGGTACTTAAAAAAATCTTTATAGGAATATTCTTAAGCACTTTAATATGAACATTACAGAATGGGTATCACTTCCATTCACTGAAATAACACTGTCGAACACAGCATGCAGGTAGCTTGTTAGAATCGCCTTTATTAAAGTGTCCTTAAACATGTCACGTCACGCATTAAACTTGGGAATCTCTCTCCTCCTTTCACTGAAATGACACAATTCTGAATTCAGCTTGCCTGTAGTTTCTTAGGAACCCTTCATATCAAGTGTTCTTAAACACTGTGCTAAAGGTAGCTTATAACACTTCATTACAGGCATTACAGAATGGGTATCACTTTTATTCACTAAAATAACTCTGTGATCAATGTAACTTATAAGCACTTGTTTGAAATATCTTTACTCCAAATGTTCTTAAACACTTCACTACATGCATTTCAGGAAGTGTATCACTTCCATTACTTGAGAGATCACAGACAAGTGTGCAGTTTGTAATTGGCTTGTTAGAAACATTTTTATTGCAAGTGTTTTGAACACTTTTACATACATTACAACATGGGCATTACTTCCATTTATTGAAATAACACAGAAACACAGCTTTTAAGTAGCTTATTAGAACATCTTCATTACAAATGTTCTTAAGCACTTAAATACATGCATTGCAGAATGGGTATCACTTCCATTCACAGAAATAACACTGTGCTGAACACATCCTGCAAGAAGGTGTTTAGAAACATCTTTGGTATGTGATTATAGTCACATCGCTATGTGTATTAGATAACAGATATCAGTTCCCTTCACTGAAATACCACTGTTCTGAAAAATATCAAGTAGCTTGTAAGAAACATCTTTATAAGACGTGTTCTTAAAATTTCACTACATGCATCACAGAATGATAGCATTTCCATTCACTAAAATAGCTGTGTTAAGAGCTTGTTAAATATGCATTAATAAAATAATATTTACAAGTGTCCTGTAGTAACCACAATGCATTGCTGAATGTTATCACATTTATTCACTCATATACACAGAGCTAAATGCATCCTGAAAGTAGTTGTTTAGGGAATTCCCTGGTGGTCCAGTGGTTAGAACTCTGCGCTTCCACTGCACAGGGCCCAGGTTCGATCCCTGGTTGGGGAACTGAGATCCCACAAGCCCCATGGAACAGCCAAAAAAAAAAAAGGTAGTTGTTTAAAACATCATTATTAAAGCTTTTGACAAAATTCAACATCCGTTTATGATAAAAACTCTCCAGAAAGTGGGCATAGAGAGAAACTACCTCAACATAATAAAATCCATATACGACAAACCCACAGCAAACAATATTCTCAATGGTGAAAAACTGAAAGCATTTCCTCTAAGATCAGGAACAAGACAAGGATGTCCACTATTATTCAACATAATATTGGAAGTCCTAGCTACAGCAATCAGAGAAGAAAAAGAAATAAAAGGAATACAAATTGGAAAAGAAGTAAAACTCACTGTTTGCCGATGACATAATACTATACATAGAAAATCCTAAAGATGCCACCAGAAAACTACTAGAGCTAATCAATGGATTTTGTAAGGTTTCAGGATACAAAATTAATGCACAGAAAACTCTTGCATTCCTATACACTAATGATGAAAAATCTGAATGAGAAATTAAGGATACACTCACATTTACCACTGCAACAAAAAGAATAAACTACCTGGGAATAAACCTACCTAAGGAGACAGAAGACCCGTATGCAGAAAACAATAAGACACTGATGACAGAAATTAAAGATGATACAAACAGATGGAGAGATATACCATGTTCTTTTATTGGAAGAACCAACATCATGAAAATGACTATACTACCCAAAGCAATCTACAGATTCAATGCAATCCCTATCAAACTACCAATGGCATTTTTCACAGAACTAGAACAAAAAAATTCACAATTTGTATGGAAACACAAAAGACCCCAAAGAGCCAAAGCAATCTTGAGAAAGAAAAACGGAGCTGGAGGAATCAGGCTCCCTGACTTCAGACTATACTACAAAGCTACAGTAATCAAGACAGTATGGTACTGGCACAAAAACAGAAATATAGATCAATGGAACAGGATAGAAAGCCCAGAGGTAAACCCACACACATATGGTCACCTTATCTTTGATAAAGTAGGCAAGAATATACAATGGAGAAGAGACAGCCTCTTCAATAAGTGGTGCTGGGAAAACTGGACAGCTACATGGAAAAGAATGAAATTAGAACACTCTCTAACACCATACACAAAAATAAACTCAAAATGGATTAAAGATCTAAATGTAAAGCCAGACACTATAAACCTCTTACAGGAAAACATAGGCAGAACACTCTGACATAAATCACAGCAAGATCCTTTTTGACCCACCTCCTAGAGAAATGGAAATAAAAACAAAAATAAACAAATGGGACCTAATGAAACTTCAAAGCTTTTGCACAGCAAAGGAAACCATAAACAAGACCAAAAGACAACCCTCAGAATGGGAGAAAATATTTGCACATGAAGAAACTGACAGAGGATTAATCTCCAAAATATACAAGCAGCTCACACAGCTCAGTATCAAAAAAAACAAACAACCCAATCCAAAACTGGGCAGAAGACTTAAATAGACATTTCTCCAAAGATATACAGATTGCCAACAAACATATGAAAGGATGCTCAACATCACTAAACATTAGAGAAATGCAAATCAAAGCTACAATGAAGTATCACCTCACACTGGTCAGAATGGACATCATCAAAAAATCTATAAACAAGAAATGCTGAAGAGGGTGTAGAGAAAAGAGAACTCTCTTGCACTGTTGGTGGGAATGTAAATTGATACAGCCACTAGAGAGGACAGTATGGAGGTTCCTTAAAAAACTAAAAATAGAACTACCATATGACCCAGCAGTCCCACTACTGGGCATATACCCTGAGAAAACCATAATTCAAAAAGAGTCATGTACTACAATGTTTATTGCAGCTCTATTTGTAATAGCCAGGACATGGAAACAACCTAAGTGTCCATTGACAGATGAATCAATAAAGAAGATGTGGCACATATATACAATGGAATATTACTCAGCCATAAAAAGAAATGAAATTGAATTATTTGTAGTGAGGTGGATGAATGGACCTAGAGACTGTCGTACAGAGTGAAGTAAGTCAGAAAGAGAAAAACAAATACCATATGCTATCACATATATGTGGAATCTAAAAAAAAAAAAAGGTTCTGAAGAACCTAGGGGCAGGACAGGAATAAAGATGCAGATGTAGAGAATGGACTTGAGGACACGGGGAGGGGGAAGGGTAAGTTGGGACAAAGTGAGAGAGTGGCATTGACATATATACACTACCAAATGTAAAATAGATAGCTAGTGGGAAGCAGCCACATAGCACAGGGAGATTAGCTTAGCGTTTTGTGTCCACCTAGAGGGGTGGGATAGGGAGGGTGGGAGGGAGAGGCAAGAGGTAGCAGACATGGCGATATATGTATAACTGATTCACTTTGTTATAAAGCAGAAACTAATACACCATTGTAAAGCAATTATATTCCAATAAAGTTGTTAAAAAAAAGAAAACAATACCATTCAAATGGATCAAAAATAATAAAATAATTTGGAATAAATGTATCCAAGGAGGGGAAATACTGAAAACTATAAGAGATTGATTAAAAAATCGAAGAAGACACAAATAAGGGAAAGGTATTTCATGGTCATGGATTGGAAGAATTAATACTGTTAATAGATACAGACTCTCCAAAGAAATCTACAGATCCAGTGTAATCCATATCAAAATTCCAATGATTCTTCACAGAACTAGAATCCTAAAATTTGCATGGACCACAAAAGACCCCAAATAGCCAAAGCAATCTTGAGAAACAACAAAGCTGGAGTCTTCACATTTCCTAAATTGGAACTATATCAGAAAAGCTATAGAAAAAAAAAAAAAGAATGCTGTTGACAAAAAAACAGACACATGGATCAATGCAACTGAAGAGAGAGTCCAAAAGTAAACTCACAAATATAAGGTCAATTAATTCACAACAAAGGTGCCAAGAATATACAAGGGAGAAAGAACTGTCTCTTTAATGAATAGTGTTGAGAAATGTGGACAGCCATATGCCAAATAATGAAACTGGACCCCTAATTTATACCATACACAAAAATTAACTGAGTGGAATAAAGACTTGAAAATAAGACCTGAGACTGTGTAACTCCGAGAAGAAATATAAGAGGGTAAACTCCATGATATTAGTGCTGGAATAAGTTTTTTTTTTTTGGATTTGACACCCAAAGCAAAGGCAACAAAAGCAAAAATAAACAACTGGGACCAAATCGAACTAAGAAGCTTCTTGACAGTAAAGGAAACCATCAATATATTGAAAAGGTAACCTATAGAATGTGAGAAAATCTTTGAAATCATATATGTGATAGGGCTAATTATGAAAATATACAGAGAACTCATATAACAATAGAAAAAACATTTTGATTAAAAAGTTAGCAGAGGATATGAATAGAGATTTTTCCAAAGAAGACATTCAAATGGCCAACAGACACATGAAAAAGTGCTCAAGATCACTAATTGTAGGAGAAATGCAAATCAAATTCCCAATAAGATATCACCTCATGCATATTAGAATGTATATAAAAAAGACAAGAGAGAACAAGAGTTGGTGAGGATGTGGAGAAAAGTGAACCCTTGCGCACTGTTGTTTGGAAAGTAAAATGGTGCAACTACTAAGGAAAACAGTATGGACATTTCTCAATAAATTAAAAATAGAACTACCTAATGATCCAGCATTCCATTATGGATATTCATCAGAAGGAAACAAAATCAGTATCTCAAACAGAAACCTGTACACACGCACACCCCCATGTTCACTGAAGCATTATATTCTAGATGCACCACAATGATTTAATCTCACTAGTAGTTGGTCTGTTCATATTTTCTATTTTTCATGATTCATAATTGGTAGGTTGTAAGCTTATAGGTATTTAGTTTTCCTATATTGTCTAATTTCTTGGCAAATAATTCGTTCATAGTAGTTTCTTATGACCCCTAGTGTTTCTAATAGATCAGTATTTGGAACTAATTTTCACGGTAATACGTTGCTCTTTTTCCCATGTACAACTGGTTTTATGAGGAACATCTTTTATACGCTTCTTTAAATAATGTATTCCATGCACTAGAATTTGGTGAATACATTATGTCAGTGAAATGTCACTCTGCTCCTTCATATGTATAAATAACTTTCTGAGAAACATCTCTTATACCTGTGTGTTTACATAGTGTATCGCAAATATCAAAGCATGGTGAAAATATCTTTAGTGAGTGAATATTCTTTTATATATGCAGCTAGCAGTCTTTGAAATTTATTTTACACAGGTATTTTTACATAGCATATTCCAACAACAGTGTGTTGAACACGTTTTCACTGGAAAAAACCCTATCATTTTATACATTCACATGTAAAACTAGCCTTTTAGAATAATCTTTTATACATGTGGTTTTCAAAATGTATTCCATGCCCGTTCTTCCAGTGATCACATTCTTCCACTTAACACTGACTCATTCAGGAGTACAACTACAGTAAGTAGAAGCAACCTTTATATGTGTGTCTTTTTTTGGCTGCACTGGGTCTTCGTTGCTGCGTGAGGGCTTTCTCTAGTTGTGGCGAGCGGAGGCTACTCTTCGTTGCAGTGTGTGGGCTTCTCATTGCGGTGCCTTCTCTTGTTGTGGAGCACAGGCTCTATGTGCACAGGCTTCAGTAGCTGTAGCACGTGGGATCAGCAGTGGTGGCTCGTGGGCTCTAGAGCACAGGCTTATTAGTTGTAGCTCACGTGCTTAGTTGCTCCGTGGCATCTTCCCGGACCAGGGCTCGAACCCGTGTCCCCTGCTTTGGCAGGCAGATTCTTTTTTTTTTTTTTTTTTTTTTTGCGGTACGTGGGCCTCTCACTGTTGTGGCCTCTCCCGTTGTGGAGCACAGGCTCCGGATGCACAGGCTCAGCGGCCATGGCTCACGGGCCCAGCCGCTCTGCGGCATGTGGGATCTTCCCGGACCGGGGCACGAACCCGTGTCCCCTGCATTGGCAGGTGGACTCTCAACCACTGCGCCACCAGGGAAGCCCTGGCAGGCAGATTCTTAACCACTGCACCACCAGGAAAGCCCTATATATGTGTCTTAATTAGAGTAACCTTAGCACCACAGTGTGGTCATTCTTTCCTTCACTGAAATAACTCTGCCATATTTATATATACAACGAGCATTCTTTGAAACAATTTTATATGTGAGTTTTATAATATATTACATTAATAATAGTGGTAAACACTTTCTATCACTCAATTTATATCACCTTTATACACATAAACACTAATATTCAAAGAAGCATGGTTTTCAAACCTACCTTTACATAATGTTTTCCATGTAGCACCTTGTGGTGAATTATTCGTTCAGTAAAATAACACTATCCTTATTCACATACACAATTAACATTCTGTAAAACATGTACATTTTTCTTTATAGTGAATTCCATGCATCACAGATTACTGAACACAGTCTGTCATTCAAATAACTACAGAAATGCAACAAAATTCTAACTCTTAGGAATGTCTTTTATACATGTTCCTTTACAGGGTATATGATATATTGTACTTGGTGAACACATTCTTTCACTGAAATTACACTGTCCTTTATTTACATATACAACTAGCGTTCTTGAAACATTTTTTATACATGTGACTTTTCATAGTGTATTCAATGCATCACAGTATTGTAATCATATTCTCTCACTAAAATAACAGAAATCTTTTTCATGTATACAACAAGCATTCTATATGTTTCATGAACTTTTTTACATACATTATGCTATGCACTCCAGTATGGTGATTACAATTTTTCACTCTAGTAACACTGTCCTTATTTCAATTACACAACAGCTTTATAGGAAAAACGCTATACAAGTAACTTCACAAAGTTTTTTCATGCTCCACAGAATGTTGAACTCAGTCTTGTACTAGAATTACACTGTCATTTTTACAAGTACAACTGGCTTATTTATAATCATCTTCTATACGTGTGTCTTAGAAATTTTTTTCCACGTGCCACAGTGTGGTGAACTAATTAATTCACTGAGAGAAGGTAATATTTATTTGCACATACCACTGGCATTCTATTTAACATATTTTATATATGTGCCTTTACACAGTGTGCTGTGTCTGGTCTGGGATTTTCCGTTGGGAGGCATTGGGAGGCATTTGATTACTAATTCAATCCCCTTACTCTTTCTTGGTCTGTTCAGACTTGCTATTTCTCCCTGGTTCCATTTGGTAGGTTCCATGACTGTAGGAAATTATCTTTTAGGTTATCTAATTTGTGTTGTATAATTATTGATAGTAGTCTCTTATAATCCTATGTATCCTGTAGTGTTAGTTATGAGTTCTCTTCTTTCATTTCTTTTTTTTTTTTTTTTTTAAGATTTTGGGGGTAGGAGTTTAGTAATTTATTTATTTATTTTTGCTGTGTTGGGTCTTCCTTTCTGTGCGAGGGCTTTCTCTAGTTGTGGCAAGCGCGGGTCACTCTTCATCGTGGTGCACGAGCCTCTCACTATCGTGGACTCTCTTGTTGAGGAGCACAGGCTCCAGACGCACAGGCTCAGTAGTTGTGGCTCACGGGCTTAGTTGCTCCGCGGCATGTGGGATCCTCCCAGACCAGGGCTCGAACCCGTGTCCCCTGCATTGGCAGGCAGATTCTCAACCACTGCGCCACCAGGGAAGCCCTCTTCTTTCATTTCTTTAAGAGGGAAGCCCTCTTCTTTCATTTCTTTAAGTCTTCTTTCCTTTTTTCTTAGCCAAGCTAACATTTTTTCTATTTTTAAAATCTCTTTAAAAAATCAGCTCTTAGTTTCATTGATCTTTTCTATTGTTCTCCTGAAGTCTATTTTATTTATTTTTGCTCTGACCTTGATTATGTCCTTCCTTCTGCTACTTTGGTTTAAGTTGTTTTTCTTTTCTTAACATGTAAAGTTTGGTTGTTTACTTGCAGTCTTTCTAACTTCTTAATGTATGCATTTATTGCTAAAAACTTCCCTCTCAGAACTGCTATAGTAGCTCCCACAAGATTTGGTAAGTTGTGTTCTATTTTTTATTTCAAATATTCTTGGATTTTTCTTTTGATATATATATATTTTTTTTTTGGTTATTCAGGAGTGTGGTGTTTAATTTTTACAATATGTAGATTCTCCAGCTTTCCTCAAGTTGTTGATTTTTAATTTCACGTCACTGTGGTCAGAAAAATATTACTTGGTATTGCTACCGATCCAAACATGGGTCCACTTGCGCAATGCACAGTAAAGGCAATCTACTAACACTGAGAGCGTGGTGAAGGAAAGTACACTGTTCACTGCATGGTGCCCAGTATGGGGCCAAGCAAGGAGAACGGGCAGTTCATGATCAACAGAGATTCAACTCTACCAGGCCTGGAATGAGCCTGAATTGTTTTGCTAATATATCTGCATGGCAGTGAACTCTGAACAAGTAGTGAAAAATACTAATTAATAGTTTTGCTTGGGGTCCATGCAATATCAGGGTATATTGTACCAACTCATAAACACTGTGTACTGAAAACAGTAGGACAGATAATTGCACTTGGTTTTGGTGAGACCCCTGAAGGCCTCTGCTGTTGAGGCTCAATATGTAGCAGTAATATGCCTCAATGATTAGCAAAATATTAAAATAATATATCTCAGCCAACATTCCATTTGGGGCTCCCTGATTTCAAGGAGTCTTTGCAAATGTCGGTGGTTTCTGATCTAAGACAAAGTATATTCTGCCACAGCACTTACAGAGGTAGGATAATTAGAGCCAAAATTTGACCTCTACAAACCCCTTGCTATGACACAGGTTTCAATGTGATTCACATCATTACTTAGATGTGTCACTACATTGTATACTTTTCCTTCAATAAACTGTAGATTTGTAAGTATAGTCATTGTGTGTCCTGTGTAACTTCTTTAGCAATTGAACCCATGTTACATGACACATTTAGTGCAGTTACTTATCAAAAACAAAACACAAAACACACACAAGGAGAAGAAAAAGAAAGATCAGTCTTTTACATATGATGATAAATTTACCCTCTCTGCTGCTCTTCAATTTCCTCTTGTGGATACAGGTATGCATCTGTTATGACATTACTACAGCCTGAACAAGTATCTTTCTCATTTTTTATCTGGCATATCTGCTGTAACAAAATATCTCAGTTGTCATTTTTCTAAAAATGTTATTTTATTTCAAACTCATTTTTGCAATATAATTCCCCTGATATAGAATTCTGGGTTATCTTTCTGTGATGAGAAGGACGTCATCCACATGGCTATTTCCAATGTATAATATGTCTTTATATTCCCTCTGAAAACTTCCTTACATTAAAAAATAATCTCTGTTCTAATATGTTGTGTCGACTCAGCCTACTGATACCTTTGTTCTCTGCCAGGAATGCCTGGGCAAGTGCATTTACTGTATTGACTCAAAGTGAACCCCACAGACATTTCCCACCATCACCACTAGGAAAAATGTTATGACTGGGCCAGCCCTTGTGGTTCTTATTATGATTATAGGACACAACTCAACAAGAAACCATCAGGGAATTTTGAAGAACAAGAGTTATTACTCACAGGTCCTTGAGAGTACATGGCACACATGGGGCCACTCAGTGAAGTTGTGGGGAGAGAGGGAGGGAGGGACAGAGGGAGAGAGTACACACCTGGGGCTCTCTGTTTATTAGGATTAGATGGGTGGGGTGTCTATGGTTTCATGGGTTCACAATTTTGGGGTGAATTTAAAGCATAGGTGTGAGAATTAGGGTATGGGAAAGAAGAAGTGACCCAAGGGGTTAGTTCTAAGGTTACCCAGAACTTTCTAGAAGGGAAATTTTATGAGTGGGGCAGTCCGGTTCCTTCTTTAGTACTTTTGCTAATAGCTGTGTCACACAGTTGGCAATACCTTTATTTGAGATGTATGCCTTTGAAATTGATGCCAGGGCAATCAAAAGCTTAATGTCAGGCACTTACACTACAATCCACCCTAATATACCTAGGCATCAGATTTAATGGTGAGGACATTAACAGCCTGGGTAGCAGATGTATTAAAACTCAGGGGTAGGTACTAAGAAAGTATGTATTTGATTTTGGTTATGATAACAAATCCTATAATTACACAAAAAATGGTCTGAAATACAGTCAGTAGCCATTGTCCCAAACTTGAAATGTCCAGCCATGAAAATACGTCAGTGATCTTGGAGGCCTAGGGAATCTGTTCAAAGATTTTGGTAATAGTACAAAACATTTTAACATCTTGGGCCATCTGATGTAAGTCTGAACTTGTCCTGAGCTAGTGATGAACATGAAGCACGTGGTCCCTGGGAGGGCACAGGTCCTTGGCCAGAAGATAGTCTAGGGCCAGGAGGTTATCTGAAACCACTGGAGCAAGAGACTCATGGGATCGCTGCACAAGGTATAGGGTTTAACGGAGGCTTTGTATTTGTAAAGACGGCCAATAGTTGTATTTTGGCCCCAATTACCCAATTTTGGGTGGCCAGGGCCACTGCACTGGTGCCTAGTTCAGTCAGTTCCAGCAGAACGGACATGCCCAGGACTAAAGAAATGAAAATGGCTTTTTGTCGGTGGTAGGCAAACAGATTAGGAAACTGAGGGATTTTGCACCCCAAGGTTTATATCTCCAGAGGCAGGACAAGGTCTGAGAAAATGGTGCACTTAGTATGTAGCCCAGGGGAAGTTGATCAGAGGGCTGGGGAAGAGAGTAATATACTAGGTGAGATTCTTACACTGTGGGCCTACAGTGGAATCAAAAGGTGGCCATTCGTACTGTAAAATATTCATTGGGGCCTTCAGTGAGAAAACCAGGAACTTGTGCCCATTCATGTCTATCTGTGCTATATGAGTCCCAGTGGTGTGGTTAAAGGAGTATGTTGACCAAGATTTGTTTGTGTCTGGGCACAGAATCACCAAGGAGGCTTAAAGCCTACCTCAAAATGATCCTTTGAGGAGCTACTGGAGTAGAAAATGGGTGAGGCATGTAACTGAAGGGTGGCCAGGGAAAGGACATCATTTTTTAAGTGGAGTTGACTGAAATTGAATATGTCAGCAGAGTAAGCATTTAAGGTAGAGTACAAATGATTGGAGGACGAACGACAGGCCTAGCAGTTTCTGACTTCAAAGTATGGGCAGCCCTCTCAGCCTATTGGATATAAATGTTGGTGGTGTTTGCTAAGCACCTTGCCAGTGTTGTGGAAAGTATAGGAGGAAGTGTAGTGGACGAGGTTATGCGAGTGTCAGCGGTAGGGGATGGTGGTGGTCCACAGACATCATCGTTGGGAATTCCCATGTAAGCACAGAAAACTGGAAGGTCAAGGGGAGCAGGTGAAGGCAAGGAGTCTAAATGGGTAGTTTTCTTGGCAGGAAAACTGTCTGCTTCTGAATGCACATTTTCAGCCACCACAATAGGAAAGATAGGAGGCAAGGCTGCCCTGCAGTTGACAGAGGATGTACTCACAGTCTGACAGTCATCTTGGTATAAGGAAGGGTCAGCAGGCAAACACCAGGCAAATTCAGGAAAATAATATTCCGGTGGGTCCCCTGATTCTATTAAGGCAATACAAACACTTAGATTCAATTGCAGTGTTTCAGAGACTTTAGAGCGAGCTCGGGAGTGCAGCAATCTGGGCAAGTGTCAAGGTCTCTGACATGGTAATATGCCCCTGGTGTGTCCTCTCTACTGTATGGGGCATAGTCATCTCCAGCAATGAACTCTTGGGCTGGGGCAGTCATCTGAGGTGATGTCCTCTCCAAATCTTTGACCCTCCCATGTGGCTATCTGGTTGGGGCTGGTCAGGGGCTGGGGATAGACTAGCCTGTTACAGGAGGCTTTCCTGATGTCTGACCTTCATATTTGGTGCCTCCTGCTAGTGGAACAAATTATTAACACCTCTCTGGCATCATTGGGGACACATTTAGGAAACAACAGGTGGCTGCCCTTTCAACCCCAGCAGAGCTCATCCAAGGCACATAAAGATTCTGAGCACATTCATATCCCAGGCTAAGGAAAATCCGGATGTTATTTAGGCATTCTTGGGACTGACACATGAGGGTGACGGACAAATCATGGGAGCACAGTCCCTGTAACTAGATGAGTTTTGTGTATGGTCACTCACAGGGCCAATTAGTTTGTGACAATACTTGATATATAGAATTGGTGGGTGAGTATCACTTAGACATCACCTCCAGAGGGCCCATTTCCTGTGAAGGGATTCAATCCCTTTGCTCCCAGATTTGGTGTCATGCTAGCCTAGGCCCTTCCAACACAGCTATCCAACATTTCCCATGTTTCCACCTTGTGGTGCAGTTGTGGGCTGGAGCAGTATCATTCCAACATTGCCCTTGTGTGATGGGTAGGCCCAAGGGGATCTACCAGTAACTCAATTATCAGGACTGCACAAAGCAGTAAGAATAGCTACAGCCATACAGAGTACCAACATTTGATGAGCTTCGATAGGGTTCCTTCTGGCTGAGCTACTTGAATATTGATTAACAGTCGACAAGAAAGCCTTGGGTTACCTCTTGTAGCGTGGGAAAGTTACATTCTTCTGTAACTTGGAAAAGCTTTTGATGCCAAGCTTAGACCTTCCTGAAGATACCATTTCCATTTTGCCAAGGATGCCTCAGTGGCTGTGCTGAGCTTCTGCTGGCAGGCATCTCTAACCCAGGGCATTAGAGGAACTTGGGTATGGAGTAGTCCTGGGTGTGGGCCATTTAGGGCCTCAGTTTCTAAAAGAATCCAGTAGAATGCCAAGAGTTGGCACTCAAGGGCAATGTATGAGGATGCCACTGATATACTAGGTTTTAACTTTTACGCCAAAAACCCAGAAGAAACCAGGTACACTTAGGTTTGGTGCAGAGGCTCCAGGAGGAATAGTCAGGCATAGCCACGAACTATACTCAGAATGTGGAGTAGGTGGCACTGAAGGTAAGGCTTGTTGGACTTTCTGTTGGGCAGTTTCCAAAACACAGTATTGGGCCTCATCCTAATGGAAGGTGGCAAATTTACACGTGGTTGCATAGATGGGGCAAATAACTAGTGGAGAGATGAGGGATGTGTTGCTGCCAGAACCTGAAAAGGTCTATTATTTGTTGTGCCTGTCTGAGCGTAGTGGGTAATTCAACAGTGAGCAATGGATATTTGGCATTTGGGGAAATTTCTCAGCCCTTAAAGTCCCAGGTGATGCTCAGAAACGTAAAGATAACACTGGGCATTAGATCTCCTGAGGGGCATTTGCCCAGCCACATTGGTTTAGGTGGTGTGTAAGGGTGTGCAACTCTGCCCATATCATTCCCTCAGAGGGACACCTCAGCATAATGCCACCAAAATAATGCCTCAAAAATACAATTTTCCAATTGTAATTTATATAAATCCCAGGAGCAGAGGTCTGTGGGACTGCAGGGCTGTTTAAATATGCCATTGGGAGGCACATCAATGAATGTTTAACTCCTTCAAAAGTGAAAGCAAATTGGATCTGGGATTCCTTTGAGATGGGAACAGATATATTAGCTAGGTCAGTGACGGCAAAGGACACTCCTTGGGTCGCTTGTATCTCCCCAATCTTTCTATACTAGAAATTGGGAAAACTGAGAACTGAGGTTTAGCTAGTCCATGGTGAGGCACCACTCATCAGTGGCTAGCTTAAGTACCAGATAAACACTGCTATTGAAAGGGGAGGTTGGGGGCTTAATGACTCCCATTTCTGTAATAACAGGGCACAGGACTTCAGTGCCCTGTTTAAGTCAGTATTGGGGTGCTCACCATCTTGACCTGAAGAAGAAGAGTCATTGGCAGCCAGCTGGCCACTTCCAGCAGGAAGGCCAGCAAACTGGGCTTCCTCTATGTGGCATAGATTCATGTAAGTGCATCCATGCCAATAAATAAAGAACCAAGGGGGCCACCATAAGAGGAAGCCATTTGATGTGAGTGGTCCCAACAGTTACATCCGAATGGCTCTGACGGTTTTACCAGCAATTCCCTGTAAGTAGTAGGGCTCCCACACTGGGAATTTAGAGGGACTGCCTGGAATGACAGTGATATTGGTTCTAACAGGGCCAAAAGAAACCCCTGTATATTTTTATTGTCCCAATTGTCCACCAGAATGGTGTAAGACTGATTGTCCCCAGGAGGTGGAAAAAGCTCTCAGGAGCCACCAATTTTCCAGGATAGGGGCTTAGGTGGCTGGAAGTCCTGGAGGTTAGGGAAGAACACAGAGGGAGCATTAAGGACTGAGGGGGTTTTGTGGCAAGAGGATGGATGGTAGAAAGGGGCTGCAGTGGGAGAATGCTAATTTTATAAACTGAAATTTAGAGACTGGTTGTTCAGAGGTCAAGTGGCCATGATTTCTGAGGTTTCATAACACCCAGGAAAGGTTTGCTGTGTATTCCCTTGAGGGGTAAAATTAGGATGGGAATTTATTGGGGAGGAAATGGGGAGCCTTTCTCATTGAGGGAAGTTTGCTTGAGGGAGGCCCCTCCAGGACAGTAGGGGCAGAGGGGCATAAGCCTGAAGTATTTGGGTGTCTGGGTGCAAATCTCTCCTCCATGTCTAACGACCAGGTTCATGTCCTTCGGTGCCTTTTGAATGGTTTCAAAAGTCTCAATAAAATGGAATAGTGCCACTCTGTAATTAGGGGGAGTGCCTTGTAAAATTCCTCTGGACTCAGGGTCAAATGGGCCATCTTCAGGGTTAGAAACAGAGAGGCGTTCATTTGAGTCACTATAGTCATAGAAATGGTACACCCATTGGATCATGCCAATTTTGTGCAGCACAAGATGGGCCTCATCTAATGTTTTCTATTCACTGAGCTTAGCAGTAATCACCATGATGAAAGGTGGGCATGGTGCCAGGCAATAAACACCCAGGTGAGGAGAGGGAGGGCTGGTGCGAGTATCAGTGCTTCTTGCCTTCTCTTGTCCTCCCCTCCCCGTCACTAGAGGCCTTAATAACCTTATCAGCTTTTTCCTTGGTGGCAGGGGTATCTCATGAGGTGTGATTTTTGGTTCTGCCCTCATTCGGGGAAAGCCAAGAGGGCTTAGGTTGTGGTATCTCAGAGGAAGTGAGCACAGAGCCCAGATGGATCTTTAAGGTCTTTAAGAGGTACTGGCTAGTTGGTACATTTCAGCAGCTGAGACTAACAATCCAGAGCCCATTCCAAAAACCCACAACAGTCAGTCAGCTCCCTTCTCCCCCCTCTGCTGCACCAAATTTTTAAGTTTTCAATTTAAAATATAATTTCAGATCTCAGTTTGACTTTGAGTTTTTCTCCTGTTACCTGAACCTTATGTGTTGGTATTGGAAATTTTGTGGAGGACTTCTTGTAAGCCGTCTTAGTAAGTGGCTGACTCCCCTTCCTGGGTGTCCCAGTGAAGCACCCAAGAATTAGGGTCTGCCTCCACTAGTGTCTTACACACAGGGTCTTCGGAAAAAGCCCCGAGGCCTCTGGAGAGTAACAACAAAGCCCTGGCCTGCTGGCCTGCTGTGCTACCAAGCCACGCCCAGGAAGTTCCTATAGGGATTTTACATTTATGGAGGAGTTACTGAATCTCCTCCGGAGTTTCAGAAGGCACTGGCACAAGATGTTCAGAACACTTGCAGTTGTCCATTAAGTTTTTTTTTTCAACACTGTGTGAGGGACTGGACCCACTGTTTTGTTACAGGGCCCAGCAGTAAGGCGAGGTAAGAATCATGTGATTGGAGATACATGAAGCAAGTCACTTGGTTTATTGCACACAGCACACATCACAGATTAGTCAAAACAGTTAACGTTCAAAGGGGATAACGAACCACACCAAGGAGAAGTCTACGAAAGAAATGTCTCAGCAGCAATCTCTCTGGTCCAGCAACGGGTCTTGAGACAAGCAAGAGTGGGAAGTTGCCTTCTGCTCCCACAGAGGCCCCAGCAGCATCAGTCGGGAACAGCTCTCAGCAGGGTGAGTCGGTCCTCCAGCAAAGTGCCTTCAAGTTGCTGAGTTCAGAGGTCTCATGTGAAGGAGCCTGCCGGTAGGGTACAGTAGTTACACCCAGGGGGTTGCGAATCTTATGAGTTGCTCCTTCTGTTTCAGTGAAGTCTCTCCTTGGATGTCATCAAATTCCCTATCTAAACTTTTTTTTCTTTTAATTCACGTATAGTTGATTTACAATGTTGTATTAGTTTCTGGTGTACAGCGAAGTGATTCAGTTATACGTATATATACACATGTTCTTTTCCATTATGGTTTATTACAGGGTAATGAATATAGTTCCCTGTGCTATACAGTAGGACCTTGTTGTTTATCCATTCTATAGATAATAGTTTGCATCTGCTAATCCCAAACTCCCAATCCATCCCTCCCCCACAGCAACCACGTCTGTTCTCTATATCTGAGTCAGTGTCTTTTTCATAGATATGTTCATTTGTGTGTATTTTACATTCTATATAGAAGTGATATCACATGGTATTTGTCTTCCTCTTTCTGACTTCACTTAGTATGATAATCTTCAGGTCCATCTATGTTGTTGCAAATGGCATTATTTCATTCTTCTTTATGGCTGAGTAGTATTCATTGTGTAATATATATATACTACATCTTCTGTATCTATTCATCTGTCAATGGATATTTAGGTTGTTTCCATGTCCTAGCTATTATAAATAGTGCTGCTATGAATACAGGGGTACATATAACTTTTCAAATTAGTTTCATCCCGATATATGCCCACTAGTGGGATTGCTGGCTCATATGGCAAATCTATATTTAGTTTTCCGAGGAACCTCCATACTGTTTTTCATAGTGGCTGCACCAATTTTCACCCACTGTGTAGGAGGGTTGCACTTTCTCCACACTCCCTCCAGCATTTGTTACTTGCAGACTTTTTAAATGATGGCCATTCTGAGCCGTGTGAGGTGGTATCTCATTTACTTTTAATTTGCATTTCTCTAATAATTAGAGATGATGAGCATCTTTTCATGTGCTTCCTGGCCATCTGTATGTCTTCTTTGGAGAAATGTCTATTTAGGCCTTCTGTCCACTTTTCAATTGGTTTTTTTTTTTGTTATTGAGTTGTATGAGCTGTTCGTACATTTTGGAAATTAAACCCCTATCAGTTGCATCATTTGCAAATATTTCCTCCCAGTCCGTATGCTGTCTTTTTGTTTTGTTTATGGTTTCCTTTGTTGTGCAAAAGCTTGTAACTTTGATTAGGTCCCATTTGTTTATTTTTCCTTTTATTTCTCTTGCCTTGGTAGACTGACCTAGGAAAACATTGTCATGATTTACATCAGAGAACCTTTTGCCTATGTTCTCTTCCAGGAGTTTTATGGTGTCAAATCTTACAGTTAAGTCTTTAAGCCATTTTGAGTTTAATTGTGTATGGTGTAAGGGTGTGTTCTAACTTCACTGATTTACATGCAGCTGGCCAGCTTTCCCAGCACGACTTGCTAAAGAGACTGTCTTTCCTCCACTGTATATTCTTGCCTCCGTTGTTGAAGATTAATTGACCATATGTGTGTGGGTTTATTTCTAGGCTCTCTTTTCTGTTCCACTGATCCATGTCTGTTTCTGTGCCTAAAGTAACACTCAATTTATCATACCAAGACATCTACAGTCACATACCAAACATTTCAAAACAACTAATATGTAAGTTCACGTTAGCCACTGTGACTCCATTTAAAATTATTTAACGTAGCTTAAGTCCTATAATTTCACACAAGATGGATCATGATACAAAAGAAATCAAATCATAACACATGATATCCCATCAGGCTGGGGGACAAAGAGTGATGGCAGGGGTGAGGCAGCCACTGAGAGAAAGCAAGTCTTGGTCGAATTTCCCTTTTCTTGGTGCTGTTAGTTTCTGTTGCAAGAATATTTCACTCATCTAGGTTAGGACACAATAGTCCTTGCACCACCTACTGCCTCAGTGGATGCAGGGACAAGTTTCCCTCCACCTTACCTATGGGAATATCCTTTCCTTGTGCCTTTGACCAGAAGCTCCACCTTGTGCAGTGATAGCCTTATGATTCAATCCACCTTCCTCAGCTCTCCTTGGCGTGAGGTGTGGAGGACTCTTGAGTATATGAACCATTAATTAGGCCTTTATAATTACTGGTCTAATTCTTTTATTAGATCATACAGCCTTGATCATGCAGCTCTGGGAAAACTGTTGAATTATTATGGCAGTTGTGATACTTGGGGATGGGTACTGCTGGCAACACATGGTACAGATAATACACAAAAACAGATAGCAGTGTCATGGACCTCCAGCAAGTGGCTGCTTCCTTTCCAAAGGGTGTTACCCAGCTAGGTTAGCCAATCTCTAAGCCAGTCACAGCTAAAGGGCATTCCCCTCAGTTACCTGCAAGTGCAATCATGCAATCCTGCTGGCTACACCAGCAGGATGTATTGGTCTCATTCTATTGATAGTGAGGTTACTGAGTAGGAATCCCTGAGGCACTCACCTAGGATGTACCTATTGGTACCACAGACATTTCTCCTACCAGAGCCAATGCTATGGCTAGACCAATGCTTGTGGTTATTATGATCACAGGATGCACCTGTGCAAGAAATCATCAGGAAGTTCAGAAGAACAAGAGGTCCTGGAGGGTACAGGGCACACCTGATAGCCACAGAGTGAGTTAGATATACAGGCAGGGAGCGTGGACATGGAGCTCTGCCTTTATTAGGGTCTGGGGTTGGCTGCATGTCTATGCTTTTGTGGGTTCACTTTTTCTTGGCAAATTTAAAGTATAAGAGCAGGAATTAGGGTGCAGAAAGGGAGAAGCAGGGTCATTCAAAAGGATAGTTACCTAGGTTACGCAGGGCTTTCTAAAAGGGGAACTTCATGGGTTGAGGTTGCCCGGTCCCTCATCTACTTAATTTGCTAATATCTGTGTTACACAGCTGGCAATATGTTTATTTGAAATGGATGTCTCTGAATGGATCCCTCACCAATCAAAAAGTTTTTCCACTCTGTTCTACAAGTTTATTAATTTTGATCCGATTTCTTTATAAATATATGGGCATAATCACATCCTTGGGTGAGTTTTGGTAGACTGTCTTATATGAAGTTATATTTCGTGAAACTGGTTCATTTCACCTAAGGTATACAAATTGGGGGCATATAGTTGTTCGTAATATTCCTTCATTTTCCTTTTAATTTATATGGGTTTAGTAGTGATGGTCCCTCTTTGACTTCTGGTACTAGTAATTTGTGTCTTCTCTCTTTCCTTGCTTAGCCTGGCTCAAGGTTTATTGATTGTCTTATCTCTTCAAACAACCAGCTTTTGGTTTTGTTGATTTTTCTCTACAGTCGTTCTCTACTCAATTTAATTGATATCTGCTCTATTTTTTATTTCTTTTATCCAGCTTGATTTAGGTCTGAATTGTTGTTCTAGGTCTAGTTTCATAAGGTGAAAACACATACCTATTTTTCATACTCCTGATGTGTTTTCAATGAAATACCTACCTAGAACTGACTGTGCAAATCTTAACTCTCGAATCCATATATTGTCTGACTTTTTAATTAGTATGATGGAGTCCCACATAGTGTACTCTGACTTTTCCAGGTTTGGTAAATGACACAACGTTTGAAAACATGGACTTGTTACCAGACTGCATGTGCAGTTGTCTCAGGTCTCCTGTGGGACACTGGGTAGGACACAAACTCTGTAGCACTGTATGTTTATCTGAAAAACGTGTATAATATATTATCAACCTCATAGGGCTATTATGAAGTATGAAGACGTTAATCTATTGGATTGGCCAACAGGTTCTTTCAGCTTTTCCTGTAAGATGGCTCCAGTAGAACTTAGCTGTCTTTAACTTCATTTGAAACAATTTTGTTAGACTGTATGTGACAGCTATCATATCACCTTGCATTTAAAAAAAGATTTATCAAAGTTGGTGAATTTTTGTGCAGCCATTTTAATATTGAAAATGGGTTTTAAAAAAGCAACATTTTCAGCATGTTATGCTTTATTATTTTGAGAAAGGTAAAAATGCAACTGAAATGCAAAACAAGATTTGTGCACTGTATGGAGAAGGTGCTGTGACTGATCGACCATATCAAAAGTGGTTTGCGAAGTTTCGCGCTGGAGATTTCTCGCAGGAGGATGCTCCACAGTTGGGTAGACCAATTGAAGTTGATAGCGATCAAATAGAGACATTAACTGAGAACAATCAACATTATACCACATGGGAGATAGCTGACATACTCAAAATATCCAAATCAAGCACTGAAAATCATTTGCACCAGCTTGGTATGTTCATTGCTTTTCTGTTTGGGTTCCACATAAGTTAAGCGAGAAAAACCTTCTTGACCATATTTCCGCACGCGATTCTCTACTTAAACGTAATGAAAACGTTCTGTTTTTAAAACAAATTGTGATGGACGGGTGATGAAAAGTGGATACTGTACAATAATGTGGAACGGAAGAGATCATGGGGCAAGAGAAATGAACCACCACCAACCACACCAAAGGCCAGTCTTCATCCAAAGAAGTTGGTGTGTATTTGGTGGGATTGGAAGGGAGTCCTCTATTATGAGCTCCTTCTGGAACACCAAATGATTAATTCCAACAAGTACTGCTCCCAATTAGACCAACTGAAAGCAGCACTCAACGAAAAGCATCCAGAATTAGCCAACAGAAAACACATAATCTTCCATCAGGATAACACAAGACCACATGTTTCTTTGATGACCAGTCAAAAGCTGTTACAGCTTGGCTGGGAAGTTCTGATTCATCTTCTGTATTCACCAGACATTGCACCTTTGGATTTCCATTTATTTTAGTCTTTACAAAATTCTCTTAATGGAAAAATTTCAATTCCCTGGAAGACTGTAAAAGGTACCTGGAACAGTTCTTTGCTCAAAAAGATAAAAAGTTTTGAGAAGATGAAATTATGAAGTTGCCTGAAAAATGGCAAAATGTAGTGGAACAAAAGGGTGAATACATTGTTCAATAAAGTTCTTGGTGAAATGAAAAATGTGTCTTTTACTTTAACTTAAAACCGAAGGCACTTTTTGGCCAACCCAATATATAAAGGGAGTGGAAATACACCATTGTAAGTGTTTTACAAGTGATAGGTGGTGTTACTATCATCAAATATACACGGAAGATAAGATAGGAAGTTTTAACAGATTCAGTTCGTTGGCTGTCCAGGATACAATCCCTGCTTATTCGTTGGGGGGGGGGGGGGGGGGGGGGGGGGACAAATATCTGCCCCAGAAGATATAGAGTTAAGGCCTATTAGCTAGATGAACCTGGGAATACACATCAAGCCTGTGGGCATCATAGTTTCTCTCCTGGGTTTACTCCAGCCACCTCCAGATGGTCCACTTGCCTCTAATCTTAGCATCTTTAATCCATTTTCTGCAGAACAGTCACAATGACCTTTTAAAAACTGCAGTGTCTTTAGACTTCTCAGCTGCTAGTGACAGAGTACTTAGTACCCAACTGGTACTAATTCAGCCAAAAACAACTGTATAAACAAACAAAATAGGTCACACAAGTATTTTCAGTCATGCACAACTAGGCAATTGTTTTTTGTTATGGGGGCACATTCTTGATCCGTAGAAATTACCTAAACTAAAGATCAGATAGAGAAATAGGCTGAGAAACAAGTGAACACTTTATCAGTGATCTGTGAGAAAATACTAGTGATCAAATGTGTGTGGTTAAGACATGGAAAAATGATAAAATACTTGAAGAAATAATTATTGAAAATTTCCAAAATTTGGTGAAGAAATTACGTTTTGTATCCAAGAATCTCAAAATCAAAGCAACATAAATGTGAAGAAAATATGTAGGTACACAACAGAAAAACTTCAAAACCTAAACATAAAGAGAAAAATTTTAAAGCAGCCAGGTTTTCTGAGGCTAACCACTGAGGTGTGGTGGATCATCTACTCATATTAAAAAAGAGAAAACAAAACAACAGCAAAATAACTGATTTAACTGGATAAAGTTGTCTTTAAAATATTATTAAGTTTCTGGATATTGCCTGAAGGGCATATCACAAAGTGAAAAACATACATTCAAGAAAATCTAAACTAAGAATGGCCAGAGTCTGAAATATGAATGCACTACTTTCCCCTTCCCTCACCCCACAGATCTTTGCTGTGGGCATGGTAATCTGAGCAAAATCAAACCAGCAAATGGGCTCCATTCCCCCATTTCAGAATTCTGCATTTTTACCTCAGGAGGGGCAGGACACTGAAATTTCTCATTTCTGCCTGCCCGGGGTTGCAGAAGCTACTTCTTACAGACATGACAATGAATATCCCCACCCAGACAGTACACATGGGATGAAAGCTGTACTCCTGGTACATTGTGTCAAGATTATTTGAGTCCAAGCCTAGCAGTGTTATCAAAAACTGTGAAGACTGCTCTGGTTTCTACTCCAACATGTAAAAAAGTCAGAAACTGTCAGTCCCATCTATACAACAATGAAGAAAATCTAACAAAGTGAACAACACTTCTAAGACAACAGAGGTCACTGGGAAAACAAATGCCCCAAGAAAGGTGAATACAGAGAAACACAGCTTGCCAAGAGAAGAAACTGCTAGAGCCAGAAACTGGTAGGTAAATATAATCAAACTGCTGGAGCTTGAGTATGGACTAGCTTGAGATTTAGAAACTCCCGTGAGCCTATTCTTAGGGGAAATGCCACACATTCATGAGTTTTACCTCAAGGAGCCCCACCAAGTTCTCCTGATGACGGTCGGAGAAAAATCCCCTCGTGTTTCCAGCAGGAGGGGGAAAAGGAGCCATTTTTAATATATACAGAGCATACTGTTCTGTGCCTGTTCTTAAGAGAAATTACTCTGAGCTAATCTAACTCACGTAGGGGAAGGAAAACACTCAACTCCAAGCCTCCCTGTTTCTCACACCTACAGGAAACAAAAAGCTGAGAAGCACTTGAGAAGGATACATCCCAGGGGCACAGGTCAAGTAAAAGACTGATATGTAATCACAGAATGCTTCCCCTCCCCCCACACCTATCAACTCATTAACAGGATTCTTGCATAAAAGAGGATTACAGCTGAAAGAACTGCAAGATTTAGACTCTGAGGAGGAAATTCTAGGGAAACTCAAAGACAATCAAGAACAGAAAAACAAGCATATTAGAGGAAATTGATTTAGACACCTACAGGTGTAGCAAACAGTGAACATGCAGTGAACATGCCAGCATAAATCTTACCAAGATAAACATTAACCCTCCCACTGAAGTCCTATTTATCTTAGTTTCTGTACCCAATAAATCATGTCTGCCTTTCAACAAAAAATTACAATGTATCACAAGAGAAGAAAAAAACACAGTATGAAGATACAAAGCAAGCAAGAGGACGAGACTTAGATATGACAGATTTTGGAATTATCAGATGGAATTTAAAAATATGATTAATATGCTAAAACCTCTCTTGCAAAAATGGGCAACATGCAAGAACAAATGGACATTAGAAGAACAGAGATTAAAATTCTAGGAAAGAACCTAAGGGAAAAACTAGTAATTAAAAACAGTGCAGCAGAAATGAAGATACCTTTGATGGGCTCCCAAGTAGCCTGGACACAGTAGAGGAACAATAAATGAACTTCAAGACGGAAACATCAGAAATTGAAATGCAAGAGGAAAAAATGGAAGAAAAAAAAAGGACAAAACACCTACGGAATGTGAGAACAATTACAAAGGAAGGAACGTACATATAATTAGGATTCCAGAAGCAGAAAAAAGAAACAAATTAGGGGAGTTCCCTGGTGGTCCAGTATTAGGACTCAGCATTTTCTGCCGTGGCCTGGGTTCAATCCCTGGTCAGGGAATTAAGATCCCGCAAGCTGCGTGGATCTTAACAAAAAATAAACAACAAAAAATAATGGCTGAGTTTTTCAAAATTAGTGACACACTCCCACCACAGATCCAGGAAGTCAGAGAATACCAGGCCATATATAAATAAAAATATCTAGATATATCCTGTTCAAGCATCCAGCATACGGAGTATTATTTGAAGGCTACTTGAATTACTTTTAAGTGTGTACTGTACTCTGGGGCAAGCATTAAAGCTTTAAAAATTATAACTGATATGCCAAGAAGAAAGAAAATGCAATTATATAAAATACACAGTTAAAGTTATATAAGGAAGAAAAAGAGAAGAATGAAAAAGTACAACGAATAGACAATATTTTAAAACATGACAGATATATGTGAATTATCTAAATGTACTAATGAAAAAACAATCTCAGAGTGGATTTAAAAAAGACCCAAATATGCTACCTGTACAAAACCCCTATGAATATAAAAAGAAATAAAGTAAAGGGATGAAGAAAAAAATGTCATACTAACACAAACCAAAAGAAAACTAGAGTAGCTTTATTACTTTCAGACAAAGCCGACTTTAAGAAAGGAAAGTTATCAGGAATAAAGAGGAGCATTACATAACGATAAAGGGGTAGAGACAAGAAGGAGATATAACAGTCCTTAAGAGTGTGTGCCTAAAAACAGATCATCCAAATTGGTGAGGCAAGAACTGATAACAATTATAGTCTGAGATTTCAACAAACTTCCATTTGTACTTCATGGATTCATCAGTCAAAACAAGGACATAGCAGAACTGAGCAGCACCATCAGTCAATGGGATCTAATCAACATTTATAGAATACTTTATTCTACAACAGCAGAATACACATTTTTAAGCTCAGATAGCACTTTGATTGAGATAGGTAACAGTCTGGGTCAGAAAGCACAATTCAACAAATTTAAGAGCAGAAATCATACAAAACATTTTCTCATATGACAAGACAATGAAGCTAGTCATTAATAAATCATGGCTATAAATATCAGAATATTTGCAGATTGAACAACACATTTCTAAATAACGTGTGGGTCAAAAAACTCCCAGATAATTTTAAAATATTTTGAACTAAAAGAGAAGGAAAATACAACTTCTTTTTCTGTTTACAGTGTAAATATTGAGTACCACTGTTCACAGCAACTCCTCGACTGAATCAGATTTGTTCTCCAAACAACTGTGCTTATGACTTTTGCATAGTGAATCTAATGTTCACACTAAATGCACTGCTGACCTTGAGACAATAAAAGTCTTGCAGAAAACACTGTTTGGCTTCTTTCTTGAAGAGGCAATTCAGTAACAATAGTCTTCCTTATATACGCTGACCAGAAGACAGTAAGAAAAAATAGGAACATACGTTTTTTTTTTTCTTCTTGTGATAAGCGGGCCTCTCCCGTTGCGGAGCACAGGCTCCGGACGCGCAGGCTCAGCGGCCATGGCTCACAGGCGCAGCTGCTCCACGGCATGTGGGATCTTCCTGGACCGGGGCATGAACCCGTGTCCCCTGCATCGGCAGGTGGACTCTCAACCACTGCACCACCAGGGAAGCCCGGGACATACGTATTTTAATTAACCAAATGTATCCTCTAACATATTTACATGATGATGGTTTTTGTATAAAAAGTGCATAATTCCCACAACCCTCATGTTGGATTCCAGTACAATTAAATTGAAGGTAGTCTTTGGGGAGAGAAGTTTTCCTCATCCATTACCTTCACAGGAATTTTTTTCTGTGTAAATTTCTAACACCCATTGAGTAGTCTGGTGGAAAGACTGTTCATAAGTGATTAATTTCAAGGATTTACCACTTGTGTGAGTCCTCTAATGTCCAATGAGGGCTGAAATCTGGTTGAAACACTATCCATACACAATACACATGAGGGATTTCTCTGTGAGTTTTGTTGATTGATGGTTGATTTCTCAAAGGGAAAATTTCCAGGTTTATTATATTCATTGATCTTCCCCTGAGTCCTCTGATGCTGTACTTCCAGTCAAAGTTTCCCCATATCCATTACATTCATAGGGTTTCTCCCACATGGGGACTGTCTGACGTACTCTGAGGTTGTTTGTAGATGAAAACGTTCCCACATTCATTAATAATAGGATTTCTCCCCAGTGTGAGTTCTCTGAAGTGTTTAGGACTGGCATTTGGCTAAAAGCTTTTTCACATTCAACCCATTCACAGGGTTTCTCCCGTGTGAATTCTATGATGCAGAGGTAGATGAGAATTTCTCTTGAAGGATTTTCCACCCTTGTTACACTCCTAACGTTTCTGTCCTGTGTGAATTCTCTGATGCCGAGTGAAGTGAAACTTCCTAGAGAGAGATATTTCACACGTATTACATTCATAGGGTTTCTCTCATGTGTGGACCCTCTGATGTAACCTGAGGTTGACTTTATAGGTGAAAACTTTCTGACATTCATTACATCCATAGGGTTTCTCCCCAGTGTGAATTCTCTGATGTCTACTTAGTAATGACTTCCAGTTAAAAGCCTTCCCACATTGAATACATACATAGGGTTTCTCCCCTGTATGATTCCTCTGATGCTCAATGAGGTTAGACTTTCTATAGAAGGACTTTCCACATTTGTTACACTCATAGGGTTTCTCCCCTGTGTGACTTCTCTGATGCTCAATGAGGTTAGTCTTTCTATAGAAGGACTTTCCACATTTGTTACACTCATAGGGTTTCTCCCCTGTGTGACTTCTCTGATGCTCAGTGAGGTAAGACTTTGTATAGAAGGATTTTCCACATTTGTTACACTCATAGGGTTTCTCCCCTGTGTGGCTTCTCTGATGCAGAGTGAGGTAAGACTTTCTATAGAAGGATTTTCTACATCTGTTACACTCATAGGGCTTCTCCCCAGTGTGAATTCTGTGATGCTCAGTGAGGTAACTCTTTCTATGGAAGGATTTTCCACATTTATTACAATCATAGGGTTTCTCCCCTGTGTGACTTCTCTGATGATCACTGAGGTAACTTTTTCTATTGAAGGATTTTCCACATTTATTACACTCGTAGGGTTTCTCTCCCGTGTGAGTACGCTGATGTATTTTTAGGGATGACTTATGTCTAAAAGTTTTCCCACATTTATTACAGTCATAGGCTTTCTCCCCTGTGTGAATTCTCTGATGCACAATGAGGTATGACTTCCTACAGACAGATTTTCCACACTCACCACATTCATAGCGTTTCGCCCCTGTGTGACGTCTCTGATGTTTTCTGAGGTATGATATGTGGGTAAAAGCTTTCCCACATTCAGTACATTCATGGCGTTTCTCCCCTGTGTGACTTTTCTGATGCTCAGTGAGGTGAGAATTTCTATAGAAGGCTTTTCCACATTTACTACACTCATAGGGTTTCTCCCCTGTGTGAGTTCTCTGATGTCTTTTTAGGGTTGATTTATGGCCATAAGCTTTCCCACATTCAATACATTCATAGGGTTTCTCCCCTATGCAACTTCTCTGATGTTCTCTGAGGTATGACATGTGGGTAAAAGTTTTCTCACATTCATTGCATGCATAAGGTCTCTCCCCACTATGAGTTCTCTGATGTCCAATGAGGTATGACTTCCTAGAGAAGGATTTTCCACATTCTTCATAGGGTTTCACACTCATTTGAGTTCTCTGATGTACAGTAAAGGTAGTCTGAGGGTATAAGGTTTGCCAAAATATGGTATCATCACAGAAGCTCCTCTTTGTGTCAAGTTTCTGGGATATGGTAAGGGCTGCATTAGGGCTTAAGTTACTTCCAATTTCAAAGGGCTTTATTTCTGAGTGAGTGCTCTGATGTTCTCTGCAGTGTAACTCCTGGCGGAAAGTTTTCTCAACTGTGTCTTTATTCTGAAGTTGAGCAAAAAAGTCTTGCTGCAAATATTTTCCTTGATTTTCCAGGCTTTTCTCTAAGAGGTTATCAAGTTTGCAGTCTTATAAAATAAAGAAAATAAAAATGCCTTATAAGCCTTAAAACACATTTCTTATAGGATGCAGCCTTTATATATATGCTCTATATTGTATTTGACTCTTTGGTTTCTAGCCACCACATCTTCCCAAAATAAATAAATTCCAAATGTATGTTTCCTATACTCCTTGAGAAAAAAGGACACCAAAATTATGATGATTATCTCTATATAGCTGGCATTTTAAAAATAAGGAAATGAACAGTAAATAGCTAATAGAGGACTCTCAAAAGTGATTCACTCAGGCAACTGGAAAATGAGACACTGGGATGACTGATTATTAGCAGTAAGTAGAACTACAAGAAAAATCAGTCAGTAAGGGTTTTCAAACAATATATCAGAGAAGGGATTGGACTGAGGAAGAATATCAATGTCTAGGTCTTTATACTTCCAACTAAAGATTATGATGGTAGGAACTTATTAGTCTACAAGCTTCCAGCTGGAGTTCCCTCTGTTCTATTCTACACATCAACACTGAAATAAATTCATAATTGAACTGATTTTCTTCTGATTAAAGAAACAATTCTATGGCTCAAGCTCAAATCCTCCTGGAGTTATTCACAGAATTACAAATGTATAAGAAGTGTAAAACTGATGAGAGGTAAAACCATATATTGACCTGGAATGAATTCACTTCTATATGCTGGCTCTGATGCCTTAGTTTATTATATCCGTGCTGGTAAACAACAAACTTCTCTTGAATATCAAATCACAAGTTTCCCTTTTCATTATGATCACTCACTCTCCTGAAACTAGTTTTTTTGTTTTGTTTTTGTTTTTTGCCACACTGCACTACATGCAGGATCTTAGTTCCCTGACCAGGGATCAAACCTGTGCCCCCTGCAGTCTTAACCACTGGACCACCAGGGAATTCCCCCTAAAACTAGTCTTAACCAGGACTAATCTCTATGTAAGCATTCCATCTACTTCTGAACACACAGCTTCTATTAACTGAGATCCTTTAATATCACGTTTCAACCTGTTTCCAAAAGCCTATTTAGAAATGTACAGTTTATTCATTTCTCATAAAAGTTTCTTTCATATATTTGACTGCTCTTACCTAGGTTATTTTCACTTTCTACATAAAATGCCAGCCCTATGCTAAAACCTAAGATGGCACTGAACACACTGCTCTAAATACCACAGATAAAAAGAGTTAAGTGGCATCATTTTGGAAAATAACCTTTTTTACCAACTTCAGGCACATGAGATATTCTAGCTATCATTCCACAACTCCACGATATTTTCCAATCTAACCTGGCCAGGCTATTTGTCTCCCATCAGTGGTTCCTTAACAACAATAATATTTTTCATTTTCAACAATTATCTTCTACCCACATCCTTTCTCTACATAACCCTACATCCCAACTTAAGGACTAACAATTAATCTAGATATTTTTTGAGGCAATGCTATTCTCTAAACTTGACCAAGAAAATACCTTCTAAGAGGTTCCCACCAGTAATTTACACTCTCACAATACGTGCTGCCTATACCATTTATCTTAACAATGAATACCTGGAGAGCACACATGCACACTGAGGCACACACTTTTAAGTAAATTACCATTATTCAATCAGGATGCATCTTAAAATTTATGGCATGTCCACAGTTTTTTAGCTATCCCTAAAATAATGGTTTGTCTCTCAGCTGATACCAGTTTAGATCCTATAAAATATATTTCATGCAGCTTTGTGCTCCTAAATCTGGAACAGAACTCTCATTCTGTGATTGTTTTTGCACCCCTCTGTGATATAAAATAAATCAGTTGTCTTTAAAAGTGCAGTATGCTTCAGAGCTACCCAGACCACTCTTGGTTACACTGGCTCAGGTTCAATGCCAATATACAGGATGATTCAGAAGTCAAAGAAATTTGACTGGTGCATCGATAAACATGAAATACCTCTCACCTACCTGGCTCTATTGTCAACCCTAATGTAACTGTACAATATTAATTATATATTACATCCTAGAGGAGGGAGGAATAGGGAATATTCTTTTTTGGTGCATTACAATACACCAAATTATTTATACACACACATTAGTTTTACGTATATCTTAATTTGTGTATGTGTGTGTTTTAACATTCTTATTCCAAATAATGAGGCACTATTCAGTTTATTATGTTTCTGACCATTATTTGTATGGCATTTTTCTACCTATAAACATCTTCTGCTTGATTTCATATGCACAATTTTCATTTTAGATTCATAGACCATGATTGCCCTACAGTGTACCATGTTCCGTTTTATTGCTACATCATGATTTAGTTTTAAGTTCACTTGTGAATAAGTATTGAGGTTCTTTGCAGATTTGAGCTTTTTATAAATGTTGTATGAAGAAAGTCTTATTTTTGTCTCCCAGTGAAAAAGTGTAGGAAACTCTAGAAGATAAATCTGGGAGTGAAACTGCTGAGTCATGGGGAACAGGTATGTTAAACTTTTTTTTTTTTTTAATATTTATTTATTTGGCTGTGGCAGGTCTTAGTTGCAGCATGCGAGATCTTTGTTGCGGCGTGTGGGATCTTCAGTTGTGGCATGCTGGATCTTTTAGTTGTGGCATGTGAACTCTTAGTTGTGGCATGTGGGACCTAGCTCCCCAATCAGGAATTGAACCCAGGTCCCCCGCATTGGGAGCACAGATTCTTAGCCACTAGACCACCAGGGAGGTCCCAGGCATGTTAAACTTTAAAGAAAATGCTAATCTGTTTTCCCAAATACTTACACCAATTAATTCTGCTACCTGCCTTGTAGATGCTTCCCTACATGATATCCTCATACTCTTGGAATCATAAAACCTCTTCATGTTTGAGAATTGAGTGGGTATAAAATCATGCTATATGAGATCCAATCTGAATTTGTACTTCCCACATTACCCAAATTGAGCACTTTTTCTCATAAATTCCATTTATTCCCTTCTTTGAGAAATACCTGTTTATGGACTTTGACATTTTTTTTTAATGGGCTGCTTGACTTTTTACTCACAATTTCAGTAGTTTAACACTTAACATACATTTGAGTCCCAAGTTTTTGTCTCAGGTGCCGAATCAGTGAATGAAATATTTTAAATATCTGCTCTCAGAGAGCTTATATTCCAGTGGAAAGAGACAGACAGAAAACAAAATACCTGACAATTGTATATTAGGTGATGAGTGGTTGGGAGAAAAATAAAACAGAAGAAAGGACAGGGGTGACATTTTAAATATAATAGTCACAGAAGGCCATACTAAGAAGATACTTGTCTTGAGATCTGAATTCTTTATCTATTATAGAAACAAATCCTTTCTGAAGTACATTTGTAACAAATATCATCTCTCACTGTATGATCTGTCTCCTCACATTTATAAAAATATGAAATTTAGCATAAATATACATACAACTATTCTGTCCATTATAATAATACCACAGAGTGACCAGCCACGGAACTATCATCCTCATCAAGAAATAGAATATGACTGTATCAGGGAAACTTCAGGACTTTCTTAAGCACAAGTTTCTGCAGGTCACATCACTCATAAAATTTAGAGTAATTGTTTGCTCTCATTTCTGTACTGTTTTACAACTCTCTTTTAGAAGCCTTAAGAATTTGGACGTTTAGAAAAAATATATCCAATATGTGGAGGAGGAAGATGTAACAAAAGCGATGAGATATAATCCTGATGTTTTTCTCATCGTGAAAAACTAGGAACCAAAATATATGTTTTTAAAATCAAGTAATAGTCATTTTTGATATTCAAAACCTAAAAATTAAGAGATTATAACAGAAACTAAAGTTGGGTGTTAAAATATGAGACAGAAGAGAAAATAAGCATTTTAGTCTCATAACTGGTTTCATATCAGGTGATTATCAGATACTGTGTAAATAAATAGATGATTAAGCCCTTACATGAGATTATAATTTTTTTTTGTGGCCACACCACATGGCACGTGGGACCTTTGTTCCCTTGATGGGGACCAAACCCATGCCCCCTACAGTGGAAGCACAGAGTCTTAACCACTAGACTGCCAGGGAAGTCCTGAGATTATAATTTTTAAGGTCACTACTTAAGCCAAAGTACAACTTAACTAAATTACCGGGAGAAAAATATACTTATTTTAAAAAATAAAGGAAACAGGCCTATTACCGAAAAGAGTTTCTGTAACATTATACATAAGTTTGCATTATAGAAGCAATGGACAGTCAATCAACATGAATGGGCTAAGGTCAACTATTAAAAGAAAATGCTATTAGACTGTATCAGAGACATACCTAAAATTAATTTGGAAAATTAGAAATAAAAAATTGTAAATGAAGTAAACATTTAAAAATAATTCAGGACTCATTGATCTTAGTTAAGGTTCAATTCAATTTTTCAAAGTTAAATTCAAGGTTTAGCATAATGCCAAACAAAGCCTCATGAATATTATTTTGAAATTTGATCAGCTCATTATTAAAACATGTCATAAAGGTGCTATAATCAATATGAAATGGTACTAGGGTAGAGATAATTAAACAGGCTAGAGAAACAATAGAGAAACCAGGAGCAAACACATAATTTACTGACTCTTGATTTCTATCTAAGGTAGCAGTGCATAAAACTGAAGAAAATTACCCACATGAAAGATCAGTAAATTTTATGTTTGAATGGAAATGCTTATATCATTCATATTTAAAGTTACTATCTACGTAGGTGGATTTCTATCTTCCATTTTACTGTCTGCAAAGTGAGAACATCAATGTGCTTATATTTTATCCCTTTTCTTACACACTCCCTTACTACATCATATTAGGTCTACTTTTTCTAAACTTCAAGATATAAGTCCTCAAAAGGGGAAGCATTTAAACAATTTCCTGGTGTCCACCTCTAAGTGACCACTTTGGATCCTATTTCCCCTGGAGACCTGTCTACTGTACTCAATAACTCACCTGCATGGCTCTTGCTTAGAATCTCTTCCTCTAACAACAATGGATCGTCTTGCTCCAACTTGACGATTACATCTGGTTTTGTTAAACAATACCCTGCAAATGGGAAATAATTTAGGATTTGGATCAGCTGCATTGGCTTTAATGCATATGAATGTGAAGGAAGGAATAGTTCTAGGGAGTAGCATAATTATGGTGCTCATTTGACCTTTCCTTTGGAGAGGAAACTACAATGTTGTTTTTTCTGAATCTAAAAAGAAATTGATCTCCTTAAACCCCTGAATCATAAGGATACATAACATTGAGTCTACAGGTACAGAGGTTTAAATAAGGTTCTGCATAGGAACTTCCAGTCACGGCCATGATGGTGTAAGAGGAATAATGGTACATGCCAAACAACTGGAAACCATACAAAATCAATGAAATAATGACCTTTAGGCATTACACACTGGACAATGGTACTGGAAGACAAGGATCTCTGAGAGAAGGGAAGAAATAGAATTTCTAGGTTATGGTACAGGAAGAAGACACCGAATCACAGCCTGCTGATCTCAGTAACTACAGAAGGCAATGTTGGGAGCTCAGGAAAGCCAAAACAATTAGAATTTCTGGAGTAAAATATTTCAGAGGAAAGAGGTACACTGAGAGAGAAGCAGGAAGCTCTAACAGAAAGGTCACCTTGAGTAAAATTTGTATATTCATATAAGAAAACTTCCAACAGTGGAGGAAAAGAACCCAAATGCAATAGGTGGAAAAATTCCCAAAGCGTAAACACAGACAGGATGTTTAGAAAGAGTGGAAAGATCTTCTAATACATGTGGAATACATGAGGTATTAGACACTGTTCACGAAAGGGTATTATTGTCCCACTACTGTGACCAAATTAGTCCTAAACTAAAGAATGCTCTAGACCTCAAATAACAAGCAAACATTGAATTAATTTAGTTAATTTGCTTAATTACAAGCCAGCACTTAATGGATTAAAGTTACTCCCAAGTCATTTACTACCGCCCCCCCAGGAATGCCCCAAAGTATTTAAACAAACACAAGACAATCTAGCAGCCAACAGTGTAAAATTCACAGTATGCATGCAGCACACTATCAAAAGAGACCAAGTATGAAAAGAAGGAAAACATGATTCACAACAAGGAGACAAGTCAATCAATGGGACAGAAGAAGAAATGTAACCTGAGATTAAATTAGCCTCCAAGGACGTTAAAACTGCTATTATTAATACACTCCACATGTTAATGAAGATAGAGAAAACAGGAACATGGTGAGAAAACAAAGTTATAAAAAAAAGTCACAAATTGGAAGTAAAGGCAGGAAAATATATCACCTGGGGGAAAAAACACTGAAAGACTCCAAAAGATTTTGTGCTATGGATTACCAATATTTACATTAGAAATAAAAACTGACACAGATCTCTTTAATAAGACATCTAGGTTCTCCCGTGTTCCTGCTCTATTCGTTCTATCATGTCCGGCCACGCAGTTACTTGAAAACTCCATTGTTTACTTGTGAATGGTGAAAAAGGCTAATATCTTAGTGTCATCATCACAATTTTTGACCTCAAAGGCACTGTGAAACGTCACTGGCCTCCTAGGTCAAAGGACTATACGGTCTTAATAAACCTGCCACATTCAGTGCCTCCAAGAATTCCTCATAAATTTCAATGGGCACCCGGCCAACTGAGCACTCTATTAAGTTGTTGCTCTGGGATGATATATGAGAGACTGCACTTCTAACCAATTCCAAGATGATTCAAAAGTCTTTAATATTAGAATAGCAGACATTTCTGTTCCCCTTTGATTTATTCTAAATGGCAGCTTAAAAAAAAAAGTCAATATGCCCAAACATAAGATTTTCAAACTGTTTATACTTATCTTACACATTCAGTGTATCATTCACCTTACCAACTTTCTCAGCTAAAAAAAGGATCCAAAATTAAATATTAAGTTTCAACAGCCCCCAAATCAAATGAGGCTCCTCTTCTCTCCCCAAACCAGTTATTTGGAATTTTGAGCGAACTCAAACAGAACTCAGAGCGCTAGTATATATCGAAAAATATAATGACTTTTTAAGACAAACAAATAAATAAATAAACCCACTGCCAGCTGACCTGATCTAAAAGAAAAGTTAAAATAAGTCATTTAGATTTAAACAAATGATACAAGTGTAAGTTTGAATCTACACAAAGAAATAAAGAGAACTGTAAATGGACGATATGTAAATAAAATACTGTTCTCATTTTAAAAACATACTGAAGTGAAAATAACACTATAAGAAGATAATGCATTATGGGGATTACAAGATATGTAGAAATAAAATCAATAACAACAATAACACAAAGGATGAAAGAAAGTGAAAATAGTCTGTTGTAATATTCTTATGACATAGTTGAAGTAACAAGTATTACTTGAAGGTAGACTGATACTTCAGAGATGTATATTTAGCAACCACTAGAAAACAAAAAGTACATTTCATAGAAGCCAAAAGTGGGTAAAAGAGATTCATTAAAAATAAGCACAAGAAATTCCCTGGCAGTCCAGTGGTTAAGACTCTGCGCTTCCACTGCAGAGGACGTGGGTTTGGTCCCTGGTAGGGGAACTAAGATCCCGCATGCCACATGGTGTGGCCAAAAATTAAAAAACAAAAAGCACAGAGAAGCCAGGGAAAAGGAAAGAAAAATAAAGACAGAAAAAAACAGAAGGTATCAACCACAAAGATAACATTAAATATAAGTGATGTGAACATTTCCCTAAAACACAAAAATTATCAGAGTGAATAAAAATCAAGACAACCTTGCTGTCTCTTAGAAACCAACTGTGAATATAAAGACAAAGATAGGTTAGAAATAAAAGGACAGAGAAAAGTATATATCATACGAAGCACACAAGAAGCAAATGAAAGTCTGACTGACTATACAGTACCAAACAAAATTCAGAGAAAGAAATATCACCAGGGATATCAATAAAAACTTCAAAATGCTAAAAGGGAAAATCCACCAAGAGGATGTAATAACCCTAAGTGGTTTACTACTTAAAAACAGAGTTTCAAAATGCATGAAGCAAATCCTATTAAAAAGGAAAGAAGATATAAATAAATTAGACTTGGATACTCACATTCCTTTCTCAATATTTAATAGAACAAATAGATAAGATATTAAAAGGATATAGAAGCTTTAAGCAATACAATCAGCCCACTGGAACTAATCCCTATCTAGAAAAAATACCATTTTCAGTCACATATGGAACATTCCCCAGGATCATATGTTAGGCCCTAAGACAAATTTCAATACATTTAATAAGACTGAATCATGCATGAAATATTATCCGGAGTAACACACAAAAAAGGATATAAAAATTGTAACAGTAAGAAATTATGAAACAAATACTTAGAAAGTAAACAAATTCTACAAAACCAATGGATCAAACAGGAAATTACCAGGCATTTAAAAAAATATCTTGGATTAAATGAAAATAAAAACATAACATCAAAACTTGTGTGATGCAGCTAAAGCAGTTTTCAAAGAAAAATATAGCGCCTTATGCTTACATTAAAAAAGTAAAACCAAGTCTCAATTCATGAGCTTAAATTTTATCATAAAACAGCAAAGAAAGGAAGGGCAAGGTAAACCAAATCAGTATAGAAAACCCTGAGGATTCCAAAAATAAATAAAGCTCCGAAAGCTAATAACCAGGTTCAACAAGGTTGCAGAATACAAGGAAATATGCAAAACCCAGTTGTATTTCCATGCACTAGCAATGAACAAGCCTAAAATGAAAAATAAAAACAATTTCATTTAAAAGAGTATCAAAAAGAATACAATACTTAAAATAACTTTAACAAAAGTATAAAATTTGACCACTTAAATCTACAGAATATCATTATAATAAATTTTAAAAGTCCTAAATAAATAGAAAAAAAGTCCTAAATAAATAAAAGTCCTAAATAAATAGACCACTTAAATCTACAGAATATCATTATAATAAATTTTAAAAGTCCTAAATAAATAGAAAAAAACTGTCAAAGTCATCCATAAGGGTTGGAATCTCAATGTTCATGGATCAGAAGAGTTAATGTTGTCAAGATGGCAATACTCCAGAAATTGAGCTACAGATTCAATGGAACCACTAACAAAATCACAGCTCCTTTCTTTTACAGAAATTGACAAAGAAAAAAACTGGAGAGCTCACACTTTTCAATTACTCTGTTTACAGAAAACACTACTGTTTCTCATTTATATTATTGTCTCTACTCACAGCATACTTATGTATTCTCAATACTACTTCACTGCTGGTCACTGAGTGTGTAGAGGTTTTTCCCACTACCAAGCAACTCTGCAACACCAGCAAGGTGTTCTACATTCAATTCAGTTCTGACATATCCACTTGGAGTTTGCATCGGATCTCACAGGCTAGGGGTTGAGTCCACAAGACTGCCTCTCCTCACACTTCAGATGCCAATTACAAGCCCAGGTTACTACCTGTGCTACTGACCAACTAGCTATAAATGGGAGGTTCCCACATCCTGGCCCTCAGGTTTAATTTGCTAGAATGGCTCACAGAACTCAGGAAAACAGTTTGCTTACTATTAATAGATTGCCAGGTTTATTACAAAGCATACAACTCAGAAACAGCCGACAAAAAAGCTGCATAAGGCAAAGCTTCCATGCCCTGTCCAGGAGCATCAGCCTCCCACCACCTACAAGTGTTCACCAACAACAAAGCTCTCTGAACCCCACAGTTCAGACATTTTTATGGAGACTTGATTATATAGGAATAATTATTAGTAGTAATTAAGTCGATCTCCAGCCCTGCCCCCTCCCTCCCAGCAGGTCAGGGGATGGGCCTGAAAGTCCCAACTCTCTAGTCACTTGATTGGCATTCTTGGCAACAAGCCTATATCCTCAGGGGGTTTCCAAAAGTCACCTCAGTAACATGAACTCAGGCATGGTTGAAAGGGGCTTGTTATGAGTAAGACACCTCGATCTCTCGTATCACTTAGAAATTGCCAGGGTTTTAGAACTCTGTGTCAGGAACAGGGATGAAGACCAAATATATCTTTCTTATTATAAATCACAATACCGTACTATACTATTAAGGTAGTACCGGTGTAAGAATAGACACATTAAGAATAAAAACAGAGAACAATGGAGAATTGAGAGGCCAGAAATAAACCCTTAAATTTATGGACAGTGGTTTCACCAGGAGTAGATTTCATCACAAGAAACCACTTTCTTTGCTTCTTCAAGAAGCAACTCCTCATCCATTAAATTTTTATCATGGGATTGAAGCAATTCAGACATATCTTCAGATTTTACTTCTAATTCTAATTGTTTCTGCCACCACATCTGCAGTTACTTCCTTCACTGAAAATTTGAAACTGTCAAAGTCATCCATAAGGGTTGGAATCGACTTCTTCCAAACTCCTGTTCCGGTGGATATTGTGACCTTTTCCCATGAATCACAAATGTTCTTAATGGCATCTAGAATGGTCAGTCCTTTCCAGAATGTTCTCAATTGACTTTGCCCAGATCTATAGAGGAATCATTATCTATGGCAGCTATGTTTACAAAATATACTTTTTAAATAATAAGACTTGAAAGTCAAAACAACTCAACACATGGGCTGCAGAATGGATGTTGTGTCAGCAAGCATAAATATACTAATCACATTTTACATCTCCATCAGAGCTCTTGAGTGACCAGGTGCATAACCAATGAGCATGTTTTGAAAGAAATCTTTTTTCTGAGCAGCAGGTCTAACAACAGGTTAGATACTCAGTAAAGTATTTTGTCAACAGATGTGCTGTCATCCAGGCTTTGCTGTTCCACTTACAGAGCACAGGCAAAAGAGATTCAGCATAATTTCTAAAGGCCCTAGAATTTCCAGAATGGTAAATGAGCATTGGCTTCAACTTAAAGTCACCAGCTGTACTAACCCCTAACAAGAGAGTCAGTCTGGGCTTTGAAGCTAGGCATTGACTTCTTCTCTCTACCTTTGAAAGTCCTAGATGGCATCTTCTTCCAATGGAAGAGTATTTCATCTACATTGAAACTCTGTTGTGTAGTGTAGCCACTTTCATTAATCATCTTAACTAGAACTTCTGGATAACTTGCTGCATCTTTTCCATCAGCACTTGGTGATACCCCTTGAACATTCATCTTAAGAGAGACGGCTTCTTTCCTTAACCCCCATGAACCAAACTATACTAGATTCAACCTCTTCTTCTGCAGCTTCCTCGCCTTCCTCAGCCTTCACAGAATTGAAGAGAGTTAGGGCTGTGCCCTGGATTAGTATTTGGCTTAAGGGAATGTTGTGGCTGGTTTGACTTTTTATCCAGGACACTAAAATGTTCTCCATATCAGCAATTGAGCTGTTTCACTTTCTTATCATTCATGTGTTCACTGGAGTTAGCACTTTTATTTTCCTTCAAGGACTTTTCCATTGCATTCCAACTTAGCTGACTGTTTGGTGCAAGGGGCCTAGCTTTCAGCTGATTTCGGCTTTCAAGGTGCCTTCTTCATCAATAATTTCTAGCTTTTAATTTTAAGTAAGAGACATGCAACTCTTCCTTTCACTTGAACACTTACAGGCCACTGTAGGGTTATTAATTGACCTAATTTCAATATTATTGTGTCTCAGGGAATAGGGAGGCCTGAAGAGAGGGAGAGAGATGGGGGAATGGCCAGTTAGTGGAGCAGTGTGAACACACACAATATTTATCAATTAAGTTTGCCATCTCATATGGGTGCAATTCATGATGCCCCAAAACAATTACAATATAACATCAAAAATCACAGATCACCATAACAAATAAAATAATGAAAGAGTTTGAAACGTTGTGAGAATTACCAAAACATGACACAGAGATAAAGGTGAGCAAATGCTGTTTGAAAACTGGGAGCAATACATGTGGTCAGACCCAAGGGGTTGCCACAGATTTTCCATTTGTAAAAAATGTAACATCTGGGAAGCCTAATAAAGTGAAGCACAACAAAACCAGGTGTTCTTATAGGTACAAATAGTTGCCGTGAGACCCAGAAAACCACAACTAGAGTCTTTACACAAGGGAATGAACACATGGACTTAAATATCTATAACACCTTTACCTATGATAGCACCAAACTGATAAGGACCTCAGTGTCTTATGAACAACTGAAAATACATGGCATAGAACAAAACACTACTCGTCAATAAAAAGAATAAATACAGATACACACAACAAACATCCATGAATCTCAAAAGAATTAAGCTAAATGAAAGAAGCCATACAAAAATATAGTACACAACCTTGTATGTGAAATTTCAAAAAAGGCAAATGTATTGAAATAGAAAGTGGATCAATAATTATCAGAAAATGGGTGGGAAGAGAGGACTGACTGAGAAAGGAAAATTTTCATGTGATAGAAATAATCTGTATCATGATTTTGCTGGTACAGCTGTACACATTTTTCAAAATTCACTCAATTATAAACAGAAACTTGCTGAATTTTCTTTTCTGTTAATTATACCTCAATATAGGTAATTTTTTTTAAAAAACAGAAGCAGCAGAGGGGCTTCCCTGGTGGCGCAGTGGCTGAGAGTCCGCCTGCCGATGCAGGGGACACGGGTTCGTGTCCCGGTCCGGGAAGATACCACATGCCGCGGAGCGGCTGGACCTGTGAGCCATGGCTGCTGGTCCGGAGCCTGTGCTCCGCAGCGGGAGGCGCCGCGACGGTGAGAGGCCCGCGTACCGCAAAAAAAAAAAAAAAAAAAAAAAAAGAAGCAGCAGAAAATCACATGCACTCTAGGCAGACTTGCATGATAAAGTAGGCTCACCTGATGAGACAAGGAGGCTGTAGTTCTCCAGCATCACATCTCTGTACAGGGTCTTCTGAGCAGAGCTCATACACTGCCACTCCTCCAGGGTAAACTCCACAGTCACGTCCCTGAATGACACTGATGTCTGTGAAAGCACATTTCTCATCAATCTGAAGAATTCAAAATTAGGTGACATGGAAAATACCTCTGGAAATAATTCCTATCAAGTTTATGGTTAAAAATGTAAGACAAAAACTGAAAATCTTTTCATATTATCAAAAATATCTGACAGTATACTCTTTATATGCAATGTCCTAAGGAAGCAGGCATTTTCATACATTTGGCTCTGCCTCTAAAATCCATTCAAAATTTGATCACTTCAAAGTACAGCTGCTAACATCATCATTTCTTGAAAGGATTACTGAAAGAGCCTGCTAACTCTTCTGTTTCCACCACTGTCTCACTAGAGTCCATTCTCAGAGTTATATTTTAAATTATAAGTCAGGTGATGCCCTTTCTCACCTCAAAATTCTCTAAAACACCTAGTAAACAGAGATAAATATTGAATTCATAGATTAGGAGGTTCAATATGGTGGAGGTATCAGTTCTCCACAAAGAGATCTATAGATTCAATGAAATCATAATTAAAAGCTTACCAGGTTTTTTTAGATTCAGAACCTAATTCTAATATTTATGTAAAAAGGCAAGCATCCTAGAATATGAAAACCATTTTTAAAAACAATAAAGCTGGAGAGCTGATATTACTTGATTTCAAGACATACCATACAGCCACCTCTAGATAGTGTGTGATATTAACAAAAGTGAAACACACAGATCAAAAGAAGAGAAAGTCTAAAAATGATATATACAAACATATGTGCACACACACATTTCTTTAATTTAGGTGTCTGGGCAATTCAATGGAGAAAGTATATTCTGACAAAAAATCATGCAAGACTAAAAAACTCCATTAGAAAAAAGTAATAACAATAACCTTGATTCATTCTTTGAACAACAAAAAAAAATTCAAAATGATCACAGACCTCAATGAGTCTGCTTTCTGCTTAGATTTTAGAGTCAGAGGAACGTATCACCTATCTAAAAAAAGAAACTGACAGCTGGTTTAATGAAGTGGGAACCAGCAAAATGGTTGAGTGTATGCTCCCTCAACTCAGTATTTAGAATACACTACCTGTACAAATTTCCAACCCATCCTCAGACTCTGAAATTCTAGATTTATGACAGGGCCAACCAGCAACACATTTGGTTGCTTTCTGATCAGCATTCCCTGTATTAAGTAAAAAATTTAAATATATGAAAACAGAAATTATAGATATAACAAAACAGATATAAGAGAATACAATCAACAAGGTTATGAAATACATTTAAAAACAGATAAAAATGTACAATTTTCTCTGAAAATGTAGTAATTAAAAAAATAGAAAACCAGACTAGATCTATGATTGTTTAAATAAAGTGATTCAATAATCTACATCTACACAAAAAAGCAGATGTACTCACAAAGCCCAATTTTAAAGGTAAGTTTAAGGAAATATATAGCAGGTGATTTTCTCATATGAAATAGAGAGAGAGAGAGAGAAAAAGAGAGGAAGGGGGATAGGAGAAAGGAAAGGGGAAGGGAGGGGAGGGGAGAAGAGAAAAGAGCAGGAAAGTGCCCTGAAAAGACTAGCACAACCGAGATACCACAGTTGGTCAGGTATACAAGAAAACAAAATTATAGGCTAATCTAGTTTGTCAATACAGGAATAAAAATTCAAATATGATATTAGCAAAAAGATGTCAGTTACAAATTTAAAAACAAAAACAAAAAAACACACCCATGAGCAAATAGGGTCTACACAGGAATTCAAGAGTAAGTTAACATTCTAAAATCCATTTCAGCTACATCTAATATTTGTAGATTAAAGAAAACAAGCTGAGAGCAATCTGAAATCAAGTTAAATCTGTCACAGCACAAAGTAGCTGATGAATAAAGAGCTCACCTTAGATATGTTCATTTTCGGTAGTTTTTGGGACAGTGTAGAGGACGGTGAAGATTCAGCTAGGGGGACAAAAAGAGCAAAGGGTCAGGACACCTGGCCTGCCTTACAGTTCCTACATTCACCTCCCAATCACATCAGCAGCCCAGCTGAGAAGCAGCCTCCCTACAGCATCCCTTTAGCCCTTGAAAAGGCAAAGGAAAGACCCTGTGGAAACACCATCTGTCCACCTACCAGTTTGAAATGATCACGGGGCTTAAACCTACCACTCTCATTTGGTAAAAATAATTTTGTCTATTGATGTAAATTGATTTAACTGAATAAAAACAAAAAATGAACAACAGATGATTGAAGTACAGCAAAGGATGACACTACTTCATTAAAATTAACAGTAAGAAAAAGAGACACAGGCTGCATCCTTTATCTATTTTCCTAGCAAAACTGTTTACCCCTTGAGTTAGAGAATGCACAGAATGCCCCAATAAAAAGGATGCGGTGCTTTATGGCAAAGTTTTAAAAATTAATACTTTCTAGTGGGCTGCAGTTTCTCAAAAGGGACTCTTGATAAGTTTCTTCTGATGACTGAACGGTATGAACGACCGTTCGACTCCTGGCTCTGTCACATTCCGGGTGAGCCTGGAGAAGTCACAGGCGCTCTCAAACTCAGGACCACCTCACCACCCTGAGACTCAGATCTGCTTTTTGCTTAACGTGTGTTGAATGCAGATGCTCATACCGCTATCACGAGATAATTGGGAGGCTTATGTAAACCACCCAATGAAAGGAACAAAGTGTCTTCTAAATAACAACATCTATTATAACTTTTTCGGCGGTCAGTACCTGGCACTTGGCTCTTTTTCCAAATGACCCATATCGAATTCTCACAACAACGCCATGAAGCAGGCATTATTCATAGCTTCCTCTGCAGACCTGACTCGTCCCCAGGTTACTTCTTCCGCCCACAGTACCGGTGACACGGCTGTAAGTGACCGGGTCTCTCCCGCTCCAGAGCAGGGCTGCCCAGCACACCCTCCTCCCGCGCTTTCTGGCCCGCTCACGGCCAGCGTGACCACCGCGCTTTCCCTCCCACTGTCCGCCCCGGCGTCCCCCCGTCAGATGCAGGCGGGGCCGGGCATTCTGTCCCCACACGCACCGTCCCCGCTCCTAACAGGTCTCAGCTCCACCTGCCCCCGAGACCACGAGGCCAGAACCGGGATCGCCCCACCCACCTTCCCAGGGCCGAGATCCAGGCCAGACACGGGCACTGCGGCCCCGCCTGGGCCGGAGGGCGGCCCGAGACGTACCACTTCCGCCCCCGCCACAAGAATGCGGCTCTCAGCAAAGCTCCAGGCCACGCGAAGTCCCCGTCCCGGCTGCGCAGTTCTCGCACATGAGACCCCGACAGAAACGCTCTACAATCTTCCCCTCTCCAGACCTGTGAACTCAAAAGGGAAGAGGCGGGGCCTAAGTTGCACTTGCGCAGAGGGAGCCCCTAGAGACCAGGAGGGCTGTGGAGGGAGAAAGACTACATTTCCCTTCGCTCTCTGCGCGCTCCCTAAACTGACTTTGAACAGAGAAATCGGTTTCCTGCTGCAGGGTAGAAATATGGGAGAAATGCTTGTCCAAGGGTCCACGGTGCCCAGAGACGCTGGATCGGGTGTGTCACACTGTGGGTCTTAGGCCATCTTCATACCTGGCGTATGTGGAGGTTCAAGGGCAAAACTGGGAAAGCTCATGGCTGAAATCAGATTGTCCAAATTGCTAAATCCTTATAGTCTTGAGAAAATGTCCTCCTAATGGAATAGAATTTTCTGTCTGTGCATTAGTTAACCTGCTTGCCATCATGTGGGCTTCCTTTGTAAAGGACAAATAGCGTATTTTTTCAAAAGTGAATTCACCAGTTTATTCATAATGGAACAGATATCTTTTTTCATTTTTTGCAATTTTGAAACCAAGTAGGACCCTGCAGGGCCCTGCTAGGAACAAAAAGCTTTCCCTGTCCCCTGATGTTTTGTAGTCAAGAGACTTCAGCCTCCCAGGCCATCCCTGAGTTCCAAAGGGCAGATTCAGACAGTTACTAATAGGGGAAAGAATGGAATGTAGAAGAAAGGTGGAGCCGTCAAAAAACCAATAGTGCAACTATAAAGCAGGGACCTCGTTCCTCCTCAAGGGATATACATAACAACATATATTTCAGCTCCTCTGAAGGAACTAAGGCCACAAACCAGGGCTGCAACCCCGCTGGAGGATGGTAGCTTCAGGTGGAGCACAAGATTCCTGAACACCACCCTGTTAGCTCACCACCAACCACAGTAACACACCCTGTAGCTCTTGCCTGAAATTTTACCTATAAAAACTCTTACCCCCAAATCACCCAGGAGTTTGGGTCTTTTAAGCATGAGCCACCATTTCTCCTTCCTTAGCCTTTTCAATAAAACTTTATCTGCTCCAAACTTCCTTTTGGTTTCTTTGGCTTCACTGTGCATCAGGCACACAAACTTGCTTTTGGCAGTGATTTTCTACAAAAAAATCCTTGAACTCCAAGTGTTAAAGCTAAATATGACTATATAATAAACTGATAACCCAACCAAGTATGTTTTATGTAGACTAGATGGCCCTCCTTATGACATAGGCCTAGCAAAATACTCAATATACTTTGCAACTTTTCATACACCTGAAATTCTGGGCCGAGTAATGCTGTTGAAAAAGTATTATTCCTTCAGAGTGTGTCATACAGAGTGAAGTAAGTCAGAAAGAGAAAAACAAATACCGTATGCTAACACATATATATGGAATCTAAGGAAAAAAAAAGGTCATGAAGAACCTAAGGGTAAGATGGGAATGGAGATGCAGACCTACTAGAGAATGGACTTGAGGATGTGGGGAGGGGGAAGGGTAGGCTGTGACAAAGTGAGAGAGTGGCATGGACACATATACACTACCAATCATAAAATAGATAGCTAGTGGGAAGCAGCCGCATAGCACAGGGAGGTCAGCTAAGTGGTTTGTGACCACCTAGAGGGGTGGGATAGGGAGGGTGGGAGGGAGGGAGATGCAAGAGGGAAGAGATATGGGAACATATGTATATGTATAACTGATTCACTTTGTTATAAAGCAGAAACTAACACACCATTGTAAAGCAATTTTACTCCAATAAAGATGTTAACAAAATGACAGGAGATAACAAGTATTGGCAAGAATGTGGAGAAAAGGGAATTTTTGTACACTGCTGGTTGGAAAGTTAAATTGGTGCAGCCACTGGAAAACAGTATGAAGGTTCTTCTAAAAATTAAAAATAGAGTTACCATATGATCTAGCAGTTCCACTTCTGGGTATCCATTCTTAACAGTAGAATTACTCTCTCAAAGAGATATCTGCTCCTCCATATTCTTTAAGTATTATTTACAATAGTCAAATCATGGAAATAACCTATGTGTTCATTGATTGATAAATGAAAAAAGGCAATTATATATATAAAATACATAACTATATAATTTATACATATATATAAAACTGAATATTTTCCAACCATATAAATACGTGCCATTTGTGACAACATGGATGGACCTTGAAGGCATTACGCTAAGTGAAATAAGTCAGACAGAGAAAGATGCATACTGTAGGACCTAACTTTGTAAAATCTAAAAATCCCTTACTCATAGAAACAGAGAGTAGATGGTATTTGCCAGGGGCAGGTAGATAAGGTGGGTGGGGTAGGTGAAGGTACAAACTTCCAGTTATTAGATGAATAAATTCTAGGGGTATAATATACAGCAATGTGACTATGGTTAACAGTACTTTACTATATACTTGAAATTTGCTAAGAGAGTAGATCTTACAAGTTATCACCATGGAAAACAGTGATAACTATGTGAAGTGATAGATGTGTTAACTAAACTTATTGTGGTAATCATTTCACAATATATACATATATCAAATCACCACATTGTACACCTTAAAGTACATAATGTTATTTGGCAATTAAATCTCAAATAATCTGGAAAAAATAGCGAACAATCTTTTCTCAGTGAAGGAATTGTTCACCACACTGCTCTACATGGAAAGAAGATCTGTAAACATATTTATACAAATATTTCTAACAGAGCTCATGTGAGGACTGTATTATTTTAAAGAATAAATGTGTTCATCACCTCACTCAACATGTTGCTGTTTAAATGTATGTATATAAAAATGTTTCAGAGTACTACTTTCATGTGAATTTGAAAACAATATTTCAGTGAATGATTATGTCCATCCACTTGCCTGCATTTAAATCACTAGTAAAGACACGTTTGAACATTTTTCAACTACCTTTACTAGCGTGCAAATTTTAGAACAGTGTTATTTCAATGAATATTTGCCACATTGGTCTGCATGGTAAACATTAAACACCGATGATATAAACATGTTTCTAAAAGTGCCACTTGCTTGAGAAGGTGAGCAAAAGGGTATTTCGGTGAATGAATGTGTTCCCCATTTGAATGATTATAAAATAGTGTGTTTAAAGAGCCAAGTATAAAAGATGTATCTAAGAGTGCTATTTCACCTCTAGTTATTTCAAGTAATAGATGTATTCACCACATGTAATGGAGGTAAAATTATTTTACAGACACAGGTATAGAAGATGTTTCTAAGAGTGCTTCTTGCTTGGGAAGTTGAGAACAGTATTTTATTAAGGAATAGATATGTTCATCACAATGTATTGCTTGCAAAACAGTGTTTAAAGATACAAATTTAAAAGAAATCCTATATTGGCCTCAATGCCAGAGTGCCAGGTCAACAAGTCATCCATTCTGTGCATCCTAGGCATCCTAGATTTGGGCTTGGTGTCAGGCTTCCTGGTCTTCCAGCTGACCATCCTGGGTGTCCTGGGCATCTTGGACTTTGCCTCAGGTGCCAGGCTTTTGGTCAACCAGCTGTCCTTCAGGGTGTCCAGGATTTGGCCTCTGGCACCAGGCTGGCACGTTGACCAGCTGTCCATACTGGACATCCCAGACCTGGCCTGAACAACTAATGACCCAAAGAAGAAATCAAAAGGGAAATCTAAAAGTATTTTGAGACAAGCAAAAATAGAAACAGAACATACAGAAACCTATGGTATCTAACAAAAGCAGTTCTAAGAGGGAAGTTTACAGTGATAAATACCTACATTAAGAAAAAAGATCTCAAAACAGAATCTAACCTTACACCCCAAGGAACCAGAAAAAGAAGAATAAATTAAGCCTACAGTTAGAAGAAGAAAGGAAACAACAGAGATGAGAACAAAAATAAATATAATGAAAAGACCTCCCCCCACACCAAAAAAAAAGGAAATAGAAGAAAAGATCAACAAAACTAAGAGCTAGCTTTTTAACAAACTGTACAAAATTAACAAACCTTCAACTAAACTAAGAGAAAAAGAGAGAAGACACAAATAAAATCTTAAATGTAAAAGGAGACATTACAAATGATACCAAAGAAATACAAGGGATCATAAAAGATTACTATGAACAAACTGGCCAACAAATTGAATAACCTAGAAGAAATGGATAAATTCTTAGAAACATAGAAACTGAATACTAATACTGAAACTAATACTGAATCATGAATAAATAGAAAGTCTGAACAGACCAATAACAAGTAGAAGGTTCAGCAGTAATCAAAAACTGCTCATACAGAAATGCTCATTACCAGATAGCTTTATTGATGAATTTGACCAAATCTTTAAAGAAGACTTAATACCAATCCTTTTCAAACTCTTTCAAAAAAGAGGAGAGAGCACTTTCAAACTCATATTTTGAGGCCAGTATTACCATGATATAAAAACCAGATAAGGACACTACAAGAAAAGAAATTACAGGCCAACGTCTCTACTGGACATCATTTCAAAACTCCTCCACAAAATACTAGCAAATCAAATTGAAATGCACTTTAAAAGTTTCACACACCATGATCAAGCTGGATTTATCTCTGTAATGCAAAAATGATTTAAATACACAAATTAATCAATATGATAAACCACAAGAACAGATTGAAGGATAAAAAATCATATCTCTATAAGTACAGAAAAAGCATTTGACAAAATTTAACATGATTTTATGATAAAAAAAAAGCTGCCAACAAATTTGATATAGAAGGAATGTAGTACAATGTTATAAAAGCCACATCTAACATCATGCTCAGTGGTGAAAAGCTGAAAGATTTTCTCCTAATTTCTGGAAGAAGAGAGTGGTGCCCACTTTCACTACTTCTATTCAGCACAGTACTGAAAGTCCTAGACAGAGCAATGAAACAAGAAAAAGAAATAAAAGGCTCCAAATCAGAAAGGAAGAAGTAAAATCGTCTTTGTTTGCAGATGACATGATCTCATATGCTGAAAACCATAAAGACTTCATAGAAAAGCTGTTAGACCTAGTAAATAAATTTAGTAAACTTGAAGGATACAAATCAACATACAGAAATAGTTGTGTTTCTATACACTAACAACAAACTATCAGAAAGAGAAATTAAGAAAATCATTCCATTTATAACAGCATCAAAAAGAATAAAATGCTTATGAATAAATTCAACCAAGTGAAATCATATGATATGTGTCTTTGTCTGACTTATTTCACTTAGCATAATGCCCTCAAGATCCATCCATGTTGTCACAAATGGAAAAATTTCATGTTTTTTTTTTTGTTAATTTATTTTATTTCTTTATTTTTGGCTGCATTGGGTCTTCATTGTTGCACATGGGCATTCTCTAAGTTGTGGTAAGCAGGGGCTACTCTTCAATGTGGTGCATGGGCTTCTCATTGTGGTGATTTCTCTTGTTGTGGAGCATGGGATCTTAGGTGCATGGGCTTCAGTAGTTGTGGCATGCAGGCTCAGTAGCTGTGGCTTGTGGTCTCTAGAGCACAGGCTCAGTAGTTGTGGTGCACAGGCTTAGTTGCTCCGTGACATGTGAGATCTTCCCAGGCCAGGGCTCGAACCTGTGTCCCCTACATTGGCCGGTGGATTCTTAACCACTGTGCCACCAGGGAAGTCCCCAAATTTCATGTTTTTAATGACTGAGTAATATTGCATATATATATATTATATTTATCCATTCATCTATCAATGGACACTTCATTTGCTCCCATATCTTGGCTATTATAATAGTGCTGCAATGAACATAAGAGTGTATATATATTTTTTCAAATTAAAGCTTTTGTTTTCTTTGGGTAAATGCCCAGAATTGGAATTTGATGAAGTAGTCCAGTTTGATTTCTTTTATGTGTGGCTGTCCAGTTTCCCAAAACCATTTACTGAACAGGATGTCTTTTCCCCATTATATATTTTTGTCTCCTTTGTCATAGTTTACTTTACTATATCAGTGTGTGTTCATTTCTGAGCTCTCTATTCTGTTCCATTTATCTATGTGTCTGTTTTTGTGCCTGTACCATACCATTTTTATTGCTGTAGTTTTGTAGTATAGTTTGAAACCATCTTTTGTGCTGTGTTTGGATTCCTTTCTTTTTTTGTGTGTGTGTATGTTACTGATTTTTGGTTTGGGGTTACCATGAGGTTCATATATAACAAGCCATATATATATGTACATATAGATTTATATATATATAATTATTTAATGTTGATAATCTCTTAAGTTCAAGTGCATTTTATCATCCCTGCATTTTACTACCTCCTCTCCAACACGTTTAATGTTTCTGACATCATATTTTACATCTTTTTGTTTTGTGCATCCCTTAACTTCTTCTTGGGGATACAGACGATTTTACTACCTTTGTCTTTTAACAGTTTTGCTTGGAAAAGTTCTTTTAACATTTCTTGTAAAGCCAGTTTAGTGGTACTGATCTCTTTTAGCTTTTGCTTGTCTGTGAATTTCTTTATCACTCCTTCAAATCTGAATGATAGCCATGCTGGGTAGAGAATTCTTGGTGGTAGGCATTTTTTCTTTCCCTACTTTGACTATTGTGCCATTCCCTTCTGGCCTGCCAAGTTACTGCTGAAAGTCAGTTGATGGTCTTATGGCAGTTTCCTTGTACATAACTAGTTGCTTTTCTCTTGCTGCTTTTCACACATTATTGACTGGGGGAGTTTTGCAGAAACTAATGTCTGTTGCTGGTGATTTGTTATATCAATTAATATTGAAACATCTCTGGTCAATAACGTTTGGGTAACAAAAGTTATATTAACACATCTCTGGTTAATAATGAGTTAAGATTCTCTCTTTATCTTTAATTTTTGCCATTTTAGCTTTATGATGTCCTGATGTGGACCTCTTTGGTTTTATCTTGTTTGGTGCACTCTGTGCTTCTAGGACCCGGATATTTGTGACCTTTTCCAGGCTAGGGAACTTTTCAGCTCTTATTTCATTAAATAATTTATCTGCCCCTTTTTCTCTCTCTGCTCCTTCTGGGATCCCTACAATGCAAATGTTAATAAGCTTGATGTTGTCCCAGAGGACTGCTAAACTATCCTCATTTTTTTAACTTACTATCTTCTTCTTTTTTTCTGTTCAGTTTGGGTGATTTCCACCACTCTGTCTTCCAGTTTGCTGATCTGCTCCTCTGTACTAACTAATCTACTATTGATTCATTCTAGTGTATTATTATTATATAACAATATAAAATATAATATTGTTTTTATATAAGTAATTATTATATTATATATAATATATAATATTATTGTTATATAATAATTATCATTATTTTATTTCAGTTATTGTTTTCTTCAGCTGTGTTTGTTTTTTCTTTACATTGTCTAACTCTTTGTTAAACTTCTCATTGGGTTCATCATTCTTCTCCTGAGTTCACTGAGTATCTTTATGATCGTTACCTTACACTCTTTATAGGTGGATCTCTTATCTCCGTTTCATTTAGTTCATCTTCTGGGGTTTTGTCTTGTTTCTTCATTCAAAAAAAAATTCTCTTTCTCCTTATTTTGCCTAATTCTCTCTGTTTACTTCTATATATTACATAGGTAAGTTTCCAAATCTTGGAGTATTGGCCTTATGTAAGGATATGACTGATCCTTCACCGGTGTCATGTTTCCTTGATTTTTTGTTTCTTATTTTTATATTGCTCTCTTCCAGTTTTTATGAAGTGCCTTGGGAGAGTAGTACCTTTTATCTGTCCTGCTAGGTATTTTGAGACTTTCTCAGACTGTCTATGAATATACCTGCTCCACACTTCTTGCTATTTCTTGTAATAGAGTTTAAGCACACATGATTTCTCTTGATCCTGCAATACACCAGGCAAATTGTTGACAACATTTTTGTTTTCCTAATGGTGGCACTAGAACTCAAGTTCACGGTCTCTGCCTTGCTGCAGATTCAGGCAGGCTTTCTGCACACGTTCACTAGCCATCTACCAAAGCTTGCTCTTGCCAACACCATGGGGAATGCACACAGGGAGTCAGCCACAGAGTGGGAGTATGTGTGGGTGAGGCACACTGAGCACTGGGGGTGCCCATGGGTCAGTTGGGAAATCCATGTGTGAGGCATTCTCAGCAGTTCAAGGAAAAGCTTCTTGATGGAGTCCACAATGGGTTTGTACCTTCTGAGAGTCCTATCTGCTCTTCTTTTAGGCTGTTCCTGCGCCCCCCATTAATGCAGCTCACAAATTAGTACTCTGGATGGAATGAGAGAGAAATGAGCCTCTTTGGCTGTGTCCTGCCTTGTTGAGAAACCAGGTGCTCACTCACATGCTCTCACTTTCCCTCACAAGAGAAATCATGGGCCTAGAAGATTTCTCTTGGTCCTAAGCTGTGCCACCTTGGGAAAAGGGGCTGAGAATAAAGTAATGTTGCTCCTCTTACCCTCTCAAACGCATCCAGACTCTTATTTTCCCCCCTCTAATAGTGTCCTGAAACATCCTCTAGACACCTGAACTTCCACAAAGGCTTTTTCACCTGTGGATGATTGTCTAACACAGTGTTTTCCAGGGGATCCTAGATTGTGACCAAGAAGAGCTGAAGCTGATTCATATACTGCTCTGTAAGGTCCACATCCAGGATTGAGTTTTGTGTTCTGATGCATGGGAGGGTGAGACTCCTTGGAGGTATCTTGGTATATGGTGTTGGATCCCACAGCTCCCCAAAGGCATTTTGTCCATGGATGGATGCCGAATTATTGTTGCTGAAGGAAGGGACAAAAACAAGGTATGTCTTATTCCACCATGATACTGACATCACTCCTCTGTACATGTTAAGTATATACAATTTTATTTGTTAATTATATCTCAATAATGCTGGGGGGAGCAGAGAAAGAGAATGAGTTAAACCCTTACAATTCTGGGGGGAATTTTTTTAAACAAATAATTGTATGCCCAGAAAAATATCAATCAAGTGTGATGGTGGAATAAGTACATACTTATGAGGACTCAAAAAATTCACACCTCATGCCCCTTTCTTAAAATGCTGTTAGACAGTACACCCCAAAGACAAGGAAAACATGGCTCAAAAGAAAGAGATGCCAATTTGAGCAGGCAGTGAGGATTCCCCAAGGGCCATGTCCAGGAAAGATAGAATTGATAAAATATCTGATCTGTGTAAACATTTAGAAATAAACTACTAACAGGAATTGGCATAACCAATGGAAAAAAGGGAAACAAAGCTAACAGAAAATTATACAAATAAAAATAAAGAGGCAATCAAGGAAAAGCAAAGAGAATAAGAAAGGTGATAAAGTGCTATTATACCAGGAGACTCATAAGGAAACAGTAATGTAATACCGTAACATCATCATTTAACAATGTAAATCCTGACCTTACGTAACCAAAAATTGCAAAGTAAATATTTAGTATGATGGGAGTAGGGAAGAAGGAAAGCTAAATTGTCATTTATAATAAAATGAAAGCAACAGATAATATCTAAAATGAAGAAATCAAGAGGCACCAGTTTAAAACTATTATCAAAATGAAGTAAAGGGACCTCCCTGGTGGTGCAGTCGTTAAGAATCCGCCTGTCAATGCAGGGGACATGGGTTCGATCCCTTGCCTAGGAAGATCCCACATGCCATGGAGCAACTAAGGCCGCGAGCCACAACTACTGAGCCCGTGCGCCGCACCTACTAAGCCCACGTGCCACAACTACTGAAGACCGCGCACCTAGAGCTCATGCTCTGCAACAAGAGAAGCCACTGCAATGAGAAGCTTGCACACTGCAATGAAGAGTGGCCCCCTCTCACCGCAACTAGAGGAAGCCCAAGTGAAGCAAGGAAGACCCAGTGCAGCCCCTTCCCCCCAAACAATGTTGTTTAAAGATGAATACAAGAAAACACAGCTAAAAAGATTGAAAGTGCTTAGTTATCTCTGTGGAGCAGGGGGAGGGAAGGGGAGAGAAAGAGCAAGGCTGTAGACTGTGTTTTTTGTTGTGTTCTTTAATTACACTGAATTTTAAAAATGTGTTCGAAGCTTCTTAATTTAAAATTTTAAAAGTTTTAAAGTTAAAATTTTAAGTTAAAAAATTATTTAGAAAAATCATAGTGCTCTTTTTTAAAGAAAGAAAATGAAAGAAAAAGGTTATAAGATTACCAGCAGGTGGCACTATTTTCTATCTCAGTGTGAGACTTTTCTTCCTAAATCCTGCCTCCTCTGCTTTTTCCTCATTCATTTGACTACATTAAATTGTATAGCTTTTTCCTCACATGAACTGAGAAGCCCAAACTTGTTGATCTTGACGGAGAAAATAGTTTGTTTCTATATTGCTTAGATTTTAGGCAATCACAAGTATTTCCATAGTGACTACACTAAACTGAAATTATCAATTCTCTAATGCAGCACAATTATCTTTATATTTTTCTTTTGTAAAACAGAGATGAAATAACTAAACTCTTCTCTTTTTCATAAATCTTTGCCTTCCAAGAAAACCAGCAAATTTTCTCAGAAACAGCTTATTTGTTTAGGTACTTAACCAGCAAGTTCATGAAAAACTATCAAATTTTGAAAGTACAAATGCTACTGGTTATGTTAATATAATTTGGAATAAAAACACATACTGATTACAAAGAGTAAGATTAGAGATTAAATTGATTTTACTTAACTCCACCACCTAACTCTATATGACACTAGAACGTAGATCTTGAAGCAACAGAAAAGATTATTTTTTGAGCAGTAGTTCCTGAATTCTACTCACCTATAACTTCCTATTAACGCCCTGTCCTGTCTGGCACCTAAAATTTCTCACTCTTCCACCCTGCCTTCTCCTCACACTTTCTCGCCAACCCTGGCATTCATCTTTCCTCCTCTCACCTGTCAACCTGTCTATCCACCCACCATCTGACAGCTTTGTCTTATTGTCTGCTTTGCACCCACTTACTTCACTCTCTTTGCCTTACCCACTCTTTCCTCCACCTAGCAAACAGTGTTTTTCCAACATTTTGTATTTCTGCTGGGACTCTTGTTGTTTTTTATTCTAGTCCAGTTTTCCCTCTCCGTTGGTAATTATGTGCCTTGGTCTTCCTCTATGGGTTGAGGGTAGGGCAAGATTAGGGTTAGGGTCAGGATCTTCCATATTTCTTTCCTCTTACTGTCCCTCTGAGCCAGCTCTTTTATCACAAATTCAATAACAACATCTTAACTCTGCCATAAAGATAGATAACGTGTATGGTGTACTGTGAAAATAATTAAGTTACCACAGTGTCTATAACAGAAACCTGAAACTGGTATTTTTCTTCCTGATATTGAATAACTTGGTATTGGTGCAATGGCGGAAGTATTTTTGCCTCAGCATTTTTTTTTTTTACATCTTTATTGGAGTATAATTGCTTTACAATGGTGTGTTAGTTTCTGCTTTATAACAAAGTGAATCAGTTATACATATACATATGTTCCCATACCTCTTCCCTCTTGCGTCTCCCTGCCTCCCACCCTCCCTATCCCACCCCTCCAGGTGGTCACAAAGCACCGAGCTGATCTCCCTGTGCTATGTGGCTGCTTCCCACTAGCTATCTACCTTACATTTGGTAGTGTATATATGTCCATGCCTCTCTCTCGCTTTGTCACAGCTTACCCTTCCCCCTCCCCATATTCTCAAGTTCATTCTCTAGTAGGTCTGTGTCTTTATTCCTGTCTTACCCCTAGGTTCTAAAGCAATTAGAGAAAGAGGAACAAAAAAACCCCAAAGTTAGCAGAAGGAAAGAAATCATAAAAATCAGATCAGAAATAAATGAAAAAGAAATGAAGGAAATGATAGCAAAGATCAACAAAACTAAAAGCTGGTTCTTTGAGAAGATAAACAAAATTGATAAACCATTAGCCAGACTCATCAAGAAAAAAAGGGAGAAGACTCAAATCAATAGAATTAGAAATGAAAAAGGAGAAGTAACAACTGACACTGCAGAAATACAAAAGATCATGAGAGATTACTACAAGCAACTCTAGGCCAATAAAATGGACAACCTGGAAGAAATGGACAAATTCTTAGAAATGCACAACCTGCCAAGACTGAATCAGGAAGAAATAGAAAACATGAACAGACCAATCACAAGCACTGAAATTGAAACTGTGCTTAAAAATCTTCCAACAAACGAAAGCACAGGACCAGATGGTTTCACAGGCGAATTCTATCAAACATTTAGAGAAGAGCTAACACCTATCCTCAAACTCTTCCAAAATATAGCAGAGGGAGGAACACTCCCAAACTCATTCTACGAGGCCACCATCACCTTGATACCAAAACCAGACAAGGATGTCACAAAGAAAGAAAACTACAGGCCAATATCACTGATTAACATAGATGCAAAAATCCTCAACAAAATACTAGCAAACAGAATCCAAAGGCACATTAAAAGGATCATACACCATGATCGAGTGGGGTTTATTCCAGGAATGCAAGGATTCTTCAATATACGCAAATCAATCTATGTGATAAACCATATGCCTCAGCTTTAAAATGAGACTTGTAAATGATGAGACCCAGGCTGAAAATGAATGAGCTGTGAGTAGAATGACAAAGAACAGAAAAGTATGGGAGAGGTAACCTCACTGCCGTCTCTACTCGCAAATGAGTAAGCTGAAACAGGGCTCTTCACCCTCAGTTTCTCAGGACTGTTTCTTTACCTGTAAAAAGGGCATAATAATATTGATAATATACATGCCTGAAGCCACAGCCCCTGGACCTGGAGAATTCTTGATTTCCTGTCCATTTTTAGGATCTGTACACACTGCTTTCTCAATTGCCTTAAATTGGCACACAGTGAAGAGCTTCTGGAAAGAAAGGGACTTAATAAAGACTTTACCCAGTGATTCAAGACTGATCTGAAAATACAAGGGCATTCTTTGTACCAGTAAAGGAAACTGAGGGAATTTGGCTCCATGACATGGTGATAAGAAATAGAACGTTGTACTTTTCTAGACAATGATCCTGTCATTGTCTCGGATCTGCACATAAAACTTACCTGCTTCCAATAGTGGGTCTGGTCCATTGAATCATTCAGTTTCTTCCACAGTAATTGGGTGGGATTTCTAAGTCACTTCCTTAACATGTATACATTTATTCATTCAAAAACATACCTGTAGTTCTGCTATGTGCAGATACTTCACTCACTTGTGATTTCTTGAGACATGAAAAAGGGAGATAGTATAGATTCTCTTTCCATGGGAGTAGGGACATCAGAAAGGGATTTTAGAAAGTGGCATTAAGGGCCTTCAAAACCAGCAATGGGGATAGGAGAACAGTCTGGGGTTTCTACCATAAACATCTAATAAAGCACGGTTTGTCACACTAGCCAGGTCTGCTCAATTAGTATTTCCTTCATTTTGTATCTTTTGCTCAACAAAATTAAATATTAAAAATAGAACTTGTCTTGGTAATACCAGTATTATAAAGTTAAAATAAAGTTGACAGATATTCTTTCTTTCAACACATGTTTATTGAGCACCTACTATGTGTGAGGTATTGTTCTGTGTTCTAGGGATGCAGCAGTGAAGTAGGCAGGCAGCATGACTCAACAGGAGTTTCTGCTCTGATGATGGGAGGCAATTAATTAATCAACTAATAAATAAATAAGGTAATAAGAAAATTTCAGATAGTGGTGAGACAGTGGAGATATCTAATGACTGCACAGCTACTTTAGTTTAGATGATTCAGTAGACATTTTGGGTTGAGATCTGAAGGACAGAACGGTAAGCATAATGAGATTGGTGGAAACTGCATTCTGGACGTAGTGAATTGATAGCATACATGCTCTAATGCACAACCAGGCCTGGAACTCAGATAGGCCTCTGTATCTGGCGTAGGCTCACAGACGGTGAGAGTGGCAGGAGAAATTGGCAGGGAAGTAGGTAGAAACCAGGCTGTGTGAGATTTAGCATTTTGGATATCTGTGCATGTGCAGACAAAAACAAGTATATCATAAGTGTTCCTCAGTTCACAGCAATGTAACATACGTCCAAATTTTAGCATTATTAAAACATTTTTTAAAGTGCTCTCAAATCAATAAAATATGGTACTTTAAATGTGTTGCAGAAAGTTCTATGTAAATAGAATGTTTTAAGTCATTTTATGGAACTCTAGTTTAGACTGTTCAATTTTTTGTGAAGTGAACTATCACTTCCATGGTTTTTTTTGTTATAAATCCAGATACTTAGAATAAAACTCAAATGTAAGGAGAGTGCTTGCAATGTCTGGTGAATAATCTATTTTAAAATTATTGTAATTAGAGCATCTAGAAGACAAAGTCTAACTTTTTGAAACTGAAGGTTAAATCAAATAAAATTAAAAGCTCAGGAAATCTTCTTTCCAAGCTCACTTTGGGTGCAAAAATAATTCCTTATTAATGACTCAGTAGCTATTTAAATTTGCTCTTGCTCAAAATAAGATATCTATATGCTCAATATTAGGAGAAGTAATAGACTTATTTCTTTAAAAATAGGTGTGATTTAGGATGACTAATCTGGAACAAGGAGCAAGAATTTGTAAGAAATTTGGGGATCTTACTTCTCTGTCCATTTCTTTCCATGTACACTCCCAGTCCAGAAGCCATAGAGAAAAAAATATGCCATAAATTGAGAAAAGCCAAGTAGTTTCTAGATGAATTTTAGAGAGTTGACAAAGTTGAAAATATAGTAATGAGCTCAGCATCCACTTTTACCAGTTACCTGGCATTTAATTCTTTGCCATCAACACTAAGCTGGGTATGATTTTGTTTTGTTAAAGCACTATAACCCTAAAATATACTTACTACTACAGAGCACTGCATATTTAAGTGTGAAATTAACATAAAGGTTAGAAGTACCTTGTTTTGGAACATAGAAGAAGGAGGCCCACAAGATACATAGGAATTTGATAAGCAGCTTAGGAATTCTTGAATTTATGGGTTTAACATTGTTTCACCTCCAGAGCTGAAGCTCTAGGAACAGTGGAGAGAGGCTGCACTGGAGATCATGGGACTTGAGTTCTCTTTCTGACCTTTCTGAGTTTTCTTTCTGACCTTGTCGTGCAGAGACTTGGCTCCTTTGAGCAAGAGCCCTTTCTTCTCTGAGCCTCAGATCTGACACTCTAGGATTTTTTAGTATTTTATTATATTATTTTATTTTATTATTTAAACGCTTCTCTCATATCACCTTGGCCGATCTCTATTTTCAGCCACAGCTTTCTAGGAGATTTTGTGTACGTTTAGACCCATTCTACAGAGCCAGCCTTCCACTTAAAGAAGCTTATGTCTTTCTGCATTTTGCTGTAGGGCTTAACCTACTCCACCTTGGGCTCTCTGCTGGAAGCACTGCCTGGAAATGCAGGGTCATTAAGCCTCACTTAACTAAGAAGAAGCTAAACTGAACTGTCTGGTAGTTTTGATGGATAATTCTGGGTGGTATCCTGCCAACTTCTAAGGAGGTCACAGGAGAATTGAGACCCCCCTCCCCTCCCCGACTCCCCAAAACAACCTCTCATCAGGTACCCTTACTATTGGCTTTCTCTCTTGCCCTCCTCGCTCTCTTCTCCCTTACTCATACTTCCTAAAATCATGTCTTGTACTAGAGTGCTATTGCTGCATACCAGATTACCTGTAATAAACATATTACCTATTGTGTAGGTCAGAGTTCTGGGTGGGATTGCCTGGATTTTCTGCATACAGTCTCACAAGGCTGAAATCAAACTGTTGGCTTAGCCAGGTTGGGCACTTATCTGGAAGATCTGGGAAAGAATCTGCTTCTAAGCTTAGTTCCTTGCAGTTGTAGAGCTGAGGTCCCTGTTTCCTGGCTATGAGCCAGGGGTCATTCTCAGCTCCTAGAGGCTAGTCTCAAGTCCTTTCCAGCTGTCTCCTTCCATTTTCACAGCCTATGATAGTGGCATGTCAATTCTTTCTTGTGCTTTTAATCCATTCGACCTCCACTTCTGCAACCAGCCCAGAGAAAACTTTCTGCTTTAAAGGGCTTATGCTATTAGATTAGGCTTACCTGAATAATCTCCTTTTTGATTAACTCAAACCCAGCTAATTAGTAACTCAATTAAATCTGCAAAATCTCTTTTGCCATGTCATATTAATGTAATCCGTTCATGATATTTCATCATATTCACAGTGCCAGGATTTAGGATGGAAAATCTTGGAGGACTATCTTTAGAATTCTGTGTACCACACTTTCCAAATAAACTAATTGTGCCCAAATCTTTGCCCCAGGCTCTGCTTTCAGGGGGACCCAGAGTAAGATAACCCATAAATAGCAAATGGCTACTTTTCCAAATTCTAATTGAGCTTTCCAATCGTTCCAATTAAATCAAGATTTTAGAGACGTTTTCTAATTTAGTTGTCATTTTCATGACTGGAAACTTCTAAGAGAAGTAAGTATAAAAATTAAACAATTTCTCAAGCTTCCTTAAGAATGTTTGAACTATTTAAACCTAACTAAGGCTGGCAGCCCCTTGCCTTTTGATCTTCTAATTTTACCGTACATCACACTTTATATTTTTGTACTCTTCTCACCTAGCAGATTTATTGAATTTATTTCATTTACTCTGCACAAGAAGCCTGAGAGCCTTTATGACCCTAATTTTATAAACAGAAACTGGGGCTCAGTTTCAGAAATTTTCTCAAGGCTGCATGGCTAGTCATGGCAAAAGTGGAAAAAATGTCCAGCTCTGATTCCAGGTGCCCACTCCTTCCATTTTACCTTGCCAGCCTCCAAAACTGAGCAAATAAGCAGGTAATCTGGGAGAAGGAGGTATTGCATAGCCCTATATAGAGACACTTTAAGTGACTGAGTTGGAGAAAATAACAATGTTCAGCACAGGCTGGCTTTATAGAAATTATAGTGCAGAGTACTGATTCCAGATCATAGTCCTGATTTTCTCTTACAGACTTCCTCCTTCCAGAAAATTTAACAAACCTCAGAGAACTCAAATATAGCCCTATAATTGTCTCCATGGTTGCATTTCAACAAAACTGTTCATTAAACAGCAATCTATTATCTTATCATCTTCGGACTTATGAACAAACATTTTCCCAATATATCTCTTTCTAGAAAACTTTACACGCCGGTCCTTCTGAAGGAAATTTAGAAAGTATTAACTACACCAAAGTCAAACCAAAATTTTTGGAATTTTACTGACTTCAAATAATGCCATGAGGACTTTAGCTAGGAGGGTATTATTTGTGAAAAAGAACTCTAAAAAGCAGAAAATTGAAAATTAATTGTTGCTTTGTAAACTGTTTCTGTTTAGTAAACTTTTATTTTCTGTATGAGGCTTATTATCATATCAAGGATCAAGGCTGTCCCTGAGATGAGTGGGTTGTTCTCTAAATCTTAAAAAGTCAGAGAGAGAGAGGGAGAGAGAGAGAGAGAGAGAGAGAGGTGGGAGGGAAGAAGGAAATTCTTGTTTGTAAATAAAGCAGAATGATGGATGACTTACTTTAAAATTTGTGATTGTTTTAATTTTGTCATTATTTTTGTTTTTGGATAGGTATGTACATATACAGGAAGACAATAGACATATGCAGTGCTTTCAGATGCAAAATATTATGGTAGAATGGAACACCTTGATGTATTATCCTCATTTATCCTCACAGGGAAGCAGAATGTGAACGATGCAGTGCTAGCTTATGGTTACATTTGACTGCAATTTGCCTGGTGAACATTTCAGGGTCTTGAGGCTCAGGAGCTGGCATGTTCACACAAAGAGCAGAGCAGGGACCAACGTGGGGAGCACAAGTCTATGTCTCTAATTTTTCTTTAGCTCTGACAGTTTTTGAGTATATTCTTTCTTCTGGGGTCCCTTACACCCATACAAATCCACTGCACATGGAATCAGGTGTAGCCCATCTTTAGTGCTCGCTGCTTTCAATGTCTTTGCTTCTCCCTCACATCAGCTCTACAGCTTTCCTTCCTGACCCCTACCCCTGCCAGTGTGCCTACCTGCCTCTATCTTTCCCAAGTAAGCATGTTTTAAATATACTTGCCAAAATAATAAAGACTTGCATATTAAATGTCTCAGGAGTTGCAATGGATTCCATGTTTGTGTGCCCACCCAATTCATTTGTCGAAATCCTAACCCCCAATAAGGTGGTATTAGAAGGTAGGGCTCTTAGGAGATAATTAGGTCATGAGGGTGGTATCTTCATGAATGTGATTATTGTCCTTACACAAGGATTCCCAGAGCTTTCTGCCATGTGAACAAGCAGTGAGAAGGTGGCAGTCTATGAACCAGAAAGTAGGCCCTCACTAGATACCTAGTCTGCCAGCACCTTGATCCTGGACTTCCCCAGGCTCCAGAAATGTATGAAATAAGTGTTTGTTGTTTAAACCACCCAGTCTATAGCATTCTGTAATGGCATCCTGGACTAAGATAGGAGTGTCTGATTGAAAAGAAGTCCTCAGTGAGAAAGCCACTCATAATGAGAAAGAATATACTGCTAATGAGAAATTAGGAATGGATGATGGTAAGAGAGAGTATCTATTAGATTCAAGGGAGCTCATCTTTTATGGTCACAATCTTTTGACATCAGTTGGAAGAAAGTCTCAGGGCAGGATCTTCCCAACATTCTTAATTTTGGTCACTCAAGGACTTCCTACTGAACCTCGCCTCTGTAGCCAGGTTTCTTCTACTCCTGTCACTTGTTCCCTTTCTCCCTAGTTGCTTTTTCCCCTCTGTTGGCGACTCCATAATTTTATCCTACTTGTAAGCGTTTCATGACCCATCTCCCTCTTCAGTTCCAGTACCATCTCTCTCTGAGTGTTTTCCAAACACATCTTTTATGAGAAGCAGCATGGTGACCTGAAAAGTCATGGGCTTGATTCTGGAGTCTCAGCACTGCTATTACTCACTAGGGATGGGCCTTGGGGAAAAATAGTTCTCTATGCTTCCAATTTTTGGATGTTCTCTATGTCCCTTTAGCAAGAACATTGTGGAGTTCAGCATTTGGTTAGTTTTATAACTATCTATTCCCTTTCCTCTCAAGGTTTCCCATCGATTCAACCAGAGTCAAAATAATCTAAAACATTGCTATTCAAAGAGTTGCCCATAAGCAATCAGTATGGGCATCACCAAGGAGCTTATTCAAAATCTCAGGCCCACCTCAGAACTGCTGAGTGGGAAACTGTATTTCAGTGAGGTCCCAATGATTGATTGAACATTTGAAGTTTAGAAGTACTTATCTAAACATATACTTAGGCATTGAGTTCAGAGTGTGGGAGCAACAATTCCTGGCAGTCTGAGGGAACAAGTCCAGCTGGGCCACATGAGCAGAGTGTCCAGAGCTTCAAGGAAGCTTATTTTTTTATGGTTAGAGTTTTTATCATTGACATCAGTGACCTCAGAGCTTCCTCCTGGTGCTATACTTGGAATGGTGCCACTGTGCAAGATTCAGGAGCATGTCTTACTTATTTTTGATTAAAAAAATATTTTTAAGTCTTTATTGAATTTGTCACAATATTGCTTCTGTTTTATATTTTGTTTTTTTGGCCGTGAGGCATGTGGGATCTTAGTTCCCCGACCAGGGATCGAACCCACATTGGAAGGCAAAGTCTTAACTACCGGACCACTAGGGAAGTCCCAGGATCATGTCTTTTAGCAGCAATAAAGGCCCCCTAAAATTATGCCTCCAAAAGAAAGGGAAAACCAGTGACAAATGAGCTCAAAGAAAAATCATCCTAGTTCTTCCTGACTCTTGGAGACTTTATCCTCCTATAAACATCCTTGTGTCTTTCTCTGGCCTCTGATTTCTCTACTCCACTTCCAAGTGGGGATATTGTTCAGATAGGCTCTCTCCTCTGCTTCCTTTCTGGCTTCTTTGAATCTAGCACTCAACATTTTTCCTTGAAATAATACTCACTAAATAAGATAATTATCAAAAACTAGTAAAAGTTGCCAAGATATCTGGCTTAGAATCAGACTCTGGCCTGGCTCCTCTCTTGACAAAAGAATGCTGCTCTACAACTACCAGCTGGGTTCCCCTCAAAGATGGCATATGTTGCTGTAGATACAGCTGCCATTGCTAATCTCAAATGTGAAGGTGAGAGATTGCATTTAGCTAATAATAGAGCAATAAATTCTAGATTTCACATTATCTCAGGTAACTCACAGCTTCAGCCCTTCTCTTCACAATACAAGAGAGAAACAGAATTTTTTAAGTACTCTGAGCTGCAAAAATAAACATTATATAGGTACCATACATGGGAGAGTTGATGCATTTTATACCTAGTGTCTCACTCAGAATTTATGTACCCTTGCTTGACACTTTGTTCTAATAAGATTATATATCTGATTTCTAAACCATGATAAATTAGAAAAGAGATAAATATTGCTCTAGGTAACTGTGTTATTACAGCTCTTGGAGATTAAGGATGTAGTAAAAGGCAGAAACCCTGCACACACACACACACACACACACACCCCAAAAGTAGTATGAGACTATTTTATGTGGGGGCAAATATCCATCCTTACCCTTGTCCTCTATCCCTGAAAGCTTTATTGTATTACAACTCAATGCCCCAATTAATATTCTTAATAACAGAGCTGATTTTATGCAGGAAATGTAAAATATTCTCCAGTAAACTGAAAAATAAAAAGACACATAAGCATATGTTATGGTTTAACTATAAAAACTATAACCATAGCAGAAATAGAATTTAGACAATTTTTTCATTAAAAATCGTTTAAATAAAATTTTGTGAGGCCATTCAAGGGTTATGACTAGATAGCGGCCATGGCTCACAGGCCCAGCCGCTCCGTGGCATGTGGGATCTTCCCAGACCGGGCCACAAACCCGTGTCCCCTGCATCGGCAGGTGGACTCTCAACCACTGCGCCACCAGGGAAACCCCACAGCATCTTTTATTTTGTATAATCCTTAAAGTTTTTCAAGAGGTTCTCATATACATTATTTTCTCTCATTCAAATGAGATTAATGAAAACTTGAGATGCATTTAAGTAAACCAATGAAGGAAAATAAATGTATTTTTAAACACAAACCAAAGTCTCCATGGAGGCAGAATGATTCCTATGACTCTCTCTAAAATTACAGACAAAATGTTTCAGAGAAATGGGAAAAAAATGTGTGTAGAATCATACCTCTCTAGCTAGAAGAAGCTTAGTAATTACTTGGTCCAACCATCCATATAATATTCAAGATCTTTCTACAACATCTCTGATAAGTGATTCTTCAATCAGGATTTAAACATCTTAAGAGACAGAGGAATACTTACCTCTATTTCCACTTCTTTTACCTTTAAGTAACTCCCTCAGCATATTCCTTTTTATACTTAGTCATAATCTACCTCCTTGTAGTCTCTACCAGTAATATCTAGCTTAATCTGTTTTGGTCTTTTTTCATGGAAAAGACTCAGGAATAAAAATAAAGAGAGGTGAGGGTGTTCTCTTCAAAGACCCATTATGTGAAAGAGAAATTGCACTTAACGTTTTAAGGTCATAGTGATCTATGTGTAGAAGTTATGAAAAGGCAAAAACAAAAACAAAAACATAAACTATTTAAGCAGTCATTACTGTCCACCAATGGGATGAACTTCCTTGAGAAATCCTTAGTTTCCCATTAGCGGAAGCATTCTAATTGAGGCTTGATGACCAATTATCAGGATACTATAGAAAGTCCTGCTATATTACATGGGACATTGTGTTTTACAAACTCTAACTTAGTTTTACCTACTACACTGTTATGATTTCTGGATTACAACTCAATGCTCCACATTTTAATCATCACCATCATCACCATCACCATCATCATCAATCAGTAACATTTATTTTGTGCTCTTAATGTACCAGGCATTGTGCCAAGTATTTCATATATATTATCTTATTTAATCCTTTTAACAATCCCAGGAAACAGGTGATATTATTAATATTTCCTTCGATGAATGAGAAAACCAAGGCTTACAAAGATTGAGAATCCTGTCTTTGAACTATAGAGACTGAGAACATATCAGTGGTTGCTGAGGACTATTAGTGAGAGGAAAGGTTGATTACAAAAGAGCACAAAAAAATTGGGGGAGGTGGTGGAATTGCTCTGTATCATGATGGTAGTTACCACATGGCTGAATGCGTTCATCAAAACTCATAGACTTGTACAGGAAAGAGAGTAAATTTTATGACATAAACTATACCTTAATAAACCTGACTTTAAAAATCTTGCCTTTGATTGTACAGTTGGTTAGTACTCTTCTGTGGGCTGAGGTAGTTGTAAGTTTGGATTCTGTGGTTATTCTGTGCTCCTCAACTGAGGTCTCTAATTTGGCTAAGGTGCCACATTTGCAACTTTGGTGCTTGGCCTAGGCCCAGAGTCTATGTGGATAGTATCCTATGGGAATGCATATGTCTTAGTAAGTTCTATCACTTTTTAACTATATTTGTCACTGTATTCACCTCTGTAATTCACTTCTCAATTCATGGTTTCCAAACTTGCTACATTCTGATTATCTTGAAAGACGAGACAGTTTGTTTACTTCTATAATTGTCTCTAAAATTCTAGTATCTTTCACAGTACCGTATTCAGACACAAAGAGTATTTTCCTCAGTAAAAAACACTAGGAAAACTGAGATTTGGGTTCAGCATAAGGAAACATTTCAGATAGTCACTGCTACTCAGAGACGGACCAGGTGCCCACTAGCACATGGGTGTCTTACATCAGAGAACAAAGTATTTCTAAAACAACCTTTAGCTGAATTTATCAAAGCTCACAAATAAAAAATGCTCAACGATTTCTCTAAAGGCATGAGGAATACTGATTTCGTAGATTTATAAATGCAGAACATTATGAGAGATAAAAGGAGGAGAACCTTGCTTTGGCTCTACTCCCACTCAGCTTTCCTTCTGTGCCTACTTTGTGTGTGTGTGTGTGTGTGTGTGTGTGTGTGTGTGTGTGTGTGTGTGTCTGAGAACATGTGTCCTACTGAGGGCAACTTAAGGGCAAGATTTTGAGGTAACTGATGAATGAAATCACTATGAGTAACCAATTTGATAAGAGAAAAATGTTTTTTTAAAATTGTATTTATTTATACAACAGGTTCTTATTAGTTATTTATTTTATACATATTAGTGTATATATGTCTATACAAATCTCCCAATTCATACCACAACCACCACCCCTTCCCTGCTTTCCTGCCTTGGTGTTCATACATTTGTTCTGTACATCTGTATTTCTATTTCTGCCTTGCAAACTGGTTCATCTGTACCATTTTTCTAGAGTCCACACATATGCATTAATATACGATATTCGTTTTTCTCGTTCTGACATTTCACTCAGTAGGACAGTCTCTAGGTCCATCCATGTCTCCACAAATTACCCAATTTCATTCTTTTTTATGGCTGATTAATATTCCATTCTATATATGTACCACATCTTCTTTATCCATTCGTCTGTCGATGGGCATTTATGTTGCTTCCATGACTTGGCTATTGTAAACAGTGCTGCAATGAACACTGGGGTGCATGTGTCTTTTTGAATTATGGTTTTCTCTGGGTATATGCCCAGTAGTGGGATTGCTGGGTCATATGGTAATTCTATTTTTACTTTTTTAAGGAACCTCCATACTGTTCTCCATAGTGGCTGTCTCAATTTACATTCTCACCAACAGTGCAAGAGGGTTCCCTTTTCTCCACACCCTCTCCAGCATTTGTTGTTTGTAGATTTTCTGGTGATGCCCATTCTAACTGGTGTGAGGTGATACCTCACTGTAGTTTTGATTTGCATTTCTCTAATAATTAGTGATGTTGAGCAGCTTTTCATGTGTCTCTTGGCCATCTGTATGTCTTCTTTGGAGAAATGTCTATTTAGGTCTTCTGCCCATTTTTGGATTGCATTGTTTGTTTCTTTAATATGGAGCTGCATGAGCTGTTTATATATTTTGGAGATTAATCCTTTGTCCATTGATTCACTTGCAAATATTTTCTCCCATTTTGAGGGTTGTCTTTTCATTTTGTTTTTAGTTTCTTTTGCTTTGCAAAAGCTTTTAGGTTCCTTTTGTTTATTTTTGTTTTTATTTCCATTACTCTAGGAGGTGGCTCAAAAAAGCTCTTGCTGTAATTTATGTCAAAGAGGGTTCTTCCTATGTTTTCCTCTAAGAGTTTTATAGTGTCCAGTTTTACATTTAGGTCTCTAATCCATTTTGAGTTTATTTTTGTGTATGGTGTTAGGGAGTGTTCTAATTTCATTCTTTTACATGTAGCTGTCCAGTTTTCCCAGCACCACTTATTGAAGAGACTGTTTTTTCTCCATTGTATATCCTTGCCTCCTTTGTCATAGATTAGTTGACCATAGGTGCATGGGTTTATCTCTGGGCTTTCTATCCTGTTCCATCAATCTATATTTCTCTTTTTGTGCCAGTACCATATTGTCTTGATTACTGTAGCTTTGTAGTAATGTCTGAAGTCAGGGACTCTGATTCCTCCAGCTCTGTTTTTTTTTCTCTCAAGATTGCTTTCACCATTTGGGGTCTTTTTTGTCTCCATACAAATTTTAAGATTTTTTGTTCTAATTCTGTAAAAAATGCCATTGGTAATTTGATAGAGATTGCATTGAATCTGTAGATTGCTTTGGGTAGTAGAGTCATTTTCACAGTATTGATTCTTCCAATCCAAGAACATGGAATATCTCTCCATCTGTGTCATCTTTGATTTCTTTAATCAGTGTCTTATAGTTCTCTGAGCACAGGTCTTTTACCTCCTTAGGTAGGTTTTTTCGAGATATTTTATTCGTTTTGTTGCAATGGTGAATGGGATTGTGTCCTTAATTTCTCTTTCTGATCTTTCATTGTTAGTATATAGGAATGCAAGAGATTTCTGTGCATTAATTTTGCATCCTGGAACTTTACCAAATTCATTGATTAGCTCTAGTAGTTTTCTGGTGACATATTTAGGATTATCTATGTATAGTATCATGTCATCTGCAAACAGTGACAGTTTTACTTCTTCTTTTCCAATTTGAATTCCTTTTATTCCTTTTTCTTCTCTGATTGCCATGGGTAGGACTTCCAAAAGTATGTTGAATAATAGTGGTGAGAGTGGGCAACCTTGTCTTTTTCCTGATCTTAGAGGAAATGTTTTCAGTTTTTCACCATTGAGAATGATGTTGGCTGTGAGTTTGTCATATATGGCCTTTATTATGTTGAGGTAAGTGCCCTCTATGACTACTTTCTGGAGAGTTTTTAACCATAAATAGGTGTTGAATTATGTCAAAAGCTTTTTCTGCATCTATTGAGATGATAATATGGTTTTTATTCTTCAATTTGTTAATATGGTGCATCACATTGATTGATTTGCATATATTGAAGAATCCTTGCATCCGGGATACATCCCATTTGATTATGGTGTATGATCCTTTTAATCTGTTGCTGGACTCTGTTTGCTAGTATTTTGTTGAGGATTTTTGCATCTATATTCAACAGTGATATTGGTCTGTAATTTTCTTTTTTTGTAGTATCTTTGTCTGGTTTTGGTATCAGTGTGACGGTGACCTCGTAGAATCAGTTTGGAAGTACTCCTTCCTCTGCAATTTTCTGTAAGAGTTTGAGAAGGATGGGTGTTAGCTCTTCTCTAAATGTTTGATAGAATTCACCTGTGAAGCCATTTGGTCCTGGACTTTTGTTTGTTGGAAGATTTTTTTTCACAGTTTCAATTTCATTACTTGTGATTGGTCTGTTCATGTTTTCTATTTCTTCCTGATTCAGTCTTGGAAGGTTATACCTTTCTAAGAATTTTTACATTTATTCCAGGTTGTCCATTTTTTGGCATATAGTTGCTTGTAGTAGTCTCTCATGATCCTTTGTATTTCTGCCGTGTCAATTGTAACTTCTCCTTTTTCTTTTCTAATTTTATTGATTTGAGTCCTCTCTCTCTTGATGAGTCTGGCTTTAAGTTTATCAATTTTGTTTATCTTTTGTTTATCTTCTCAAAGAATCAACTTTTAGTTTTTTTGATCTTTGCTATCGTTTTCTTTGTTTCTATTTCATTTATTTCTGCTCTGATCTTTATGATTTCTTTCCTTCTACTAACTTTGGGTTTTGTTTGTTCTTCTTTCTCTAGTTCCTTTAGGTGTAAGGTTGGAATGTTTATTTGAGATTTTTCTTGTGTCTTTAGGTGAGATTGTATTGCTATAAACTTCCCTCTTTGAACTGCTTTTGCTGCATCCCATAGGTTTTGGATCATCGTGTTTTCATTGTCATTTTTCTCTAGGTATTTTTTATTTCCTCCTTGATTTCTTCAGTGATCTCTTGGTTATTTAGTAATGTATTGTTTAGCCTCCTTGTGTTTGTGTTTTTTAAGTCTTTTTCCCCCTGTACTTTATTTCTAATCTCATAGCATTGTGGTTGGAAAAGATGCTTGATATGATTTCAATTTTCTTAAATTTACCAAGGCTTGATTTGTGACCCAAGATGTGATCTATCCTGGAGAATGTTCTGTGTGCACTTGAGAAGAAAGTGTAATCTGCTCTTTTCAGATGGAATATCCTATAAGTATCAATTAAATCTATCTGGTCTATTTTGTCATTTAAAGCTTGTTTTGTTATTAATTTTCTGTCTGGATGATCTGTCCACTGGCGTAAGTGAGGTGTTAAAGTCCCCCACTATTATTGTGTTACTGTCCATTTCCTCTTTTATAGCTGTTAGCTTTTGCCTTATGTATTGAGGTGTTCCTATGTTGGGTGCATACATATTTATAACTGTTATATCTTCTTCCTAGCTTGATCCCTTTATCATTATGTAGTGTCCTTGTCTCTTGCAATAGTCTTAAAGTCTATTTATTCTGATATGAGAATTGCTACTGCAGCTTTCTCTTGATTTCCATTTGCATGGAATATCTTTTTCCATTCCCTCACTTTCAGTCTGTATGTGTCCCTAGCCCTGAAGTGGGTCTCTTGTAGACATGATATGTATGGGTCTTGTTTTTGTATCCATTCAACCAGTCTATGTCTTTTTGTTGGAGCATTTAACCTATTTACATTTAAAGTAATTATCGATATGTATGTTCCTATTACCATTTTCTTAATTGTTTGGGGTTTGTTTTTGTAGGTCCTTTTCTTCTCTTGTGTTTCCCACTTAGAGAAGTTCCTTTAGCATTTGTTGTAAAGCTGGTTTGGTGGTGCTGAATTCTCTTAGCTTTTCCTTTTCTGTAAAGTTTTGATTTCTCCATCAAATCTGAATGAGATCCTTGCTGGGTAGAGTAATCTTGGTTGTAGGTTTTTCCCTTTCATCCCTTTTAATATATCATGCCACTCCCTTCTGGCTTGTAGAGTTTCTGCTGAGAAATCAGCTGTTAACCTTATGGGAGTTCCCTTGTATGTTATTTGTCATTTTCCCCTTTTTGCTTTTAATAATTTTTCTTTGTCTTTAATTTTTGTCAATTTGATTACTATGTGTCTTGGTGTATTTCTCCTTGGGTTTATCCTTACGGGACTCTCTGCACTTCCTGGACTTGGGTGGCTGTTTCCTTTCCCACGTTAGGGAAGATTTCAACTATAATTTCTTCAAATATTTTCTTGGGTCCTTTCTCTCTTTTCCTTCTGGGACCCCTATAATGCGAATGCTTCATGTTGTCTCAGAGGTCTCTTAGGCTGTTTTCATTTCTTTTCATACTTTTTTCTTTATTCTGTTCTGCGATAGTGAATTCCACCATTCTGTCTTCCAGATCACTTATCCATTCTTCTGCCTCAGTTATTCTGCTATTGATTCTTTCTAGTGTATTTTTCATTTCAGTTATTGTATTGTTCATGTCTGTTTGTTTTTTCTTTAATTCTTCTAGGTGTTTCTTCTTTAATTCTAGGTCTTTGTTAAACATTTCTTGCATCTCCTCGACCTTTGCCTCCATTCCTTTTCTGAGCCTCTGGATCATCTTCACTATCTTTATTCTGAATTATTTTTCTGGAAGGTTACTTACCTCCACTTCATTTAGTTGTTTCTTGGGGGCTTTATCTTGTTCTTTCATCTGGTACATAGTCCTCTGCCTTTTCATTTTGTCTATCTTTCTGTGAATGTGGTTTTTGCTCCACAGGATGCAGGACTCTATTTCTTCTTGCTTCTGCTATGTGCCCTCTGGTGGGTGAGGCTATCTAAGAGGTTTGTGCAAGCTTCCTGATGATAGGGACTGGTGGTGGGCAGAGCTGGGTGTTGCTCTGGTGAGCAGAGCTAAGTAAAACTTTAATCCAGTTGTCTGCTGATGGGTAGGGCTGCATTCTCTCCCTGTTCATTGTTTGGCCTGAGGTCACCCAGCATTGGAGCCTACAGGCTCTTTGATGCAGTTAATGGTGGACTCCAGGAAGGCTCACACCAAGGAGTACTTCTCAGAACTTCTGCTGCCAGTGTCTTTGTCCCCATGGTGAACCACAGCTGCCCTCCACCTCTGCAGGAGACCCTCCAACACTAGCAGGCAGGCCTGGTTCAGTCTCTTATGGGGTCACTGCTCCTTCCCCCTGGGTCCTGGTGCACACACTGCTTTGTGTGTGCCCTCCAAGTGTGGAGTCTCTGTTTCCCCCAGTCCTGTCAGAGTCCTGCTATCAAATACCACTAGCCTTCAAATTCTGATTCTCTGGGAATTCCTCCTCCCGTTTCCAGACCCCCAGGTTGGAAAGCCTGATGTGGGGCTCAGAACCTTCACTCCAGTGGGTGGACTTCTGTGGTATAATTGTTCTCCAGTTTGTGAGTCACCCTTCCAGTGGTTATGGGATTTGATTTTATTGTGATTATGCCCCTCTTACCATCTGTGTCTTCTCCTTTGTCTTTGGATGTGGGGTGTCTTTTTTGGTGTGTTCCAGTGTCTTCCTGTCAATGATTGTTCAGCAGTTAGTTGTGATTCTGGTGCTCTCACAAGAGGGAGTCAAGAAAAATATTTTTATAATTATCATGTCTAAAAGTATTTTTCAGATCATTCATTTTATTGTAACTGAAAATTGTTACAAGTCAAAATAATCTAAAGTGATGTGCGTCCTTTTTTAGTAATAATAAGAAAAATTCATAAGTGGTTGTATCCACCTAAGTTGTAAACGTTTTTGAAAAGCAAATAATATAATTTGTATTTTCTTCACATGTATCTCAGATACCCATGTCAGATCTGTGAACACCACACTAGTCTCTGAAATTTTGTAGCACCAGCAGGACAATAGACTAACCATGGCCATGAATGCAGGATGCTGAAATCCACACAGCACCAAATCCCCTGAGAGAGCTTGATTAGATACGTACTCAAGGATGGAGTCCTATAGCAAATGAGCTTGGCAGCTCTCTGCAACAAAAGGGGTGCAAAGCAGTTGACATGACAAAGGGAAAGTCAAGCGGTGCTCCAGTGCTCTCCTCCTACCTAAGTGCATGACCTTAAACAAGTCATTACATGTTGGGCTTTTGTTTTTCACCTACAACATGAGGAGCACACAATTGCTTTCATAGATTTCAGGACAAAACTGTTACCATCTCAATAGCTAATGTAGTAACCATTTTAAATAAAATTCTTATCTGACATTGGGAGCACTTGGAAAATTCTTAGTTTTCAATATTTGCATGGATTTTGAAATGCCAAGCCATTGTGAAAATGTCTTTTACAACTTTCCCATGTCTGGCCAATCAGGGCAAACAGTAACTCATGTGAATTGAGTAAGATGAAGACTTATTTTAGAATAGAAAAATCTTGCCCCATAGAACTTGTGTCACTATGAACACTGAGAAATATCGAAGAACAATTTCTTGTAGTTGCTCAACAGTGTTAGAAAAGGTTATATAAAAGGGACAAATTGCCCAATATGCACTCCTTCTCCAAACCATAAAACAAATTTAGCAGCCACATGAGGCAACTATATAAAGCCAGGAAGACCTAAAATGGATGAGTAAAGAAGTAAATGTCTACTGGAATAAAAATACTACAAAACATGAAAATATGCAGATTAAATTCTACAGGAGACAAGGAAATAAAAGACTTTTGTAACCGAGTGTGTAGCAAGATTTGATAGCACATACTTAATTCACAATGTGAGTAGTGACAGCATGGGATTGTAAAGATCAATTAACCTAATAATTTATTTAGCATATTTATGTATATACTTTTTTGTATAATGTTTTACAATTAATTTATTTATGTCTTCACAGTGCAATTTATTCTACCAAAAGTTCACAGTCACATTCTAGGGATGGCATTCAGGACAACCAGAAATATGAACAGGTCTATGCAACGTATGAAAAAGTTTAAAGCTGTGGTGGCATAGGCATGAACTGGTTAAGAAATGTGGTGTTACTGACCCACAGGACTGAAGAAAAGGAGGTTGGAGAGAAAGTAGAGTGGACTGGTTTGAAGAAAGATTTTCCTGTCTAAAGGGTTTGGACATTGGCTCTGCCACTTACTTACTCTGTGAACTTGGAGAAGATCCTCACCTAAGATCAGTGAACTCTTCTGTAAAATGGACTGCTGGGAGGAATAAGTGAGACACTTCATGCAACATGCATGACACATATAGAGTAAGTACTTAAAAATCATTCACTCTTTTGATGATGATGATAATGACAATGACATGGACTGTTTTCTGAAGGGGGTAAAAACACCTACCAAAAAGGTCAGATAGTTCTAGGGTAAATAATAAGATGGACAATCTAGAAGAAATAGACAAATTCTTGGAGAGATACAGTTTTCCAAGGCTGAACCAGGAAGAAATAGAAAATATGGACAGACCAATCACAAGTAATGAAATTGAAACTGTGATTAAAAATCTTCCAACAAACAAAAGTCCAGGACCATATGGCTTCACAGGTGAATTCTATCAAACATTTAGAGAAGAGTTAACACCTACACTTCTGAAACTCTTTCAAAATATTGCAGAGGAAGGAACACTTCCAAGCTCATTCTACAAGGCCACCATCACCCTGATACCAAAACCAGACAAAGATATCACAAAGAAAAGAAAATTAGAGGCCAATATCACTGATAAACATAGACATAAAATACTCAGCAAAATACTAGCAAACTGAATCCAACAACACATTAAAAGGATCACCCTGATCAAGTGACATTTATTCCAGGGATGCAAGAATTCTTCAATATAGGCAAATCGATCGATGTATTACACCATATTAACAAATTGAAGAATAAAAACCATATAATCATCTCAATTTAAAAATAGTTTTGACACATTATCCTAATTCAAAACTCAACAAAACTCTGAGGGAAATAGAGTAGCCTAGTCCCATTTAGACACCTGTCCCTACCTCCCACCCAGGGGCCAAAGGGAATGGCTTACATAAATCTAAAAGCAAATCCTAGAGGTCAAGTATCCTTATGTACATTGTGAGACAGGCTGATGGCCACATTTTTTACTTGCATTCCTGGGTTGGAAAGAAGTAACACACAATCTCCAAATCAAAAGCTGTCACTTGCAGATAACTACAGGTAAATACAAAAACTAAGCCTCAATCAACAGAAAGCTGCACTTCTAAGCCTGGGACATAGCAGATTCCGACTATTTAGAGGCTATGCACTTATGTAAAATATTGGTAGTAATAATACTACCACCAAGGGTTGTTGTAAGAACTGCATCTATTCATTCAATCAACATTTATTGAGGCCAGAGTGACATCACCAAGATGGCAGAGTAGGATACCCCAGCCTCTATCCCCCAACAAAGACCAACAATTAGATAGCTATCCATGAACAAAAACAGTTCTGGGAGAGCTTGGTGTCCATTTAAGAAACTTCAGCACCACAGTGGAATAAAAAAAGAAAAACCTGAAACTGCACAAGAAGAGAAAAGAAGAGAGCTTAATTTTCCCTGAATCATCCCTTTCCCCCAAACTGGCATTGCTCATTGCCAAAATGGAACTCCCCAGCTAGAAAGCATTCCCCTCAACAGGAAAGGAAGAGTGAGATGAGTGACCAGTTTTCCCAGTCTTTTGGGTACCACATGAAGGTCCAGCTTCAATTTCACCTACCCAGACCAGCAAAGCTGAGACTTACAGAGTTGGCTAGAAACAATGAAGAAAACCAGGGGCTACCAATAGCAGCCATGCATGGAAGTGACTGATGTTCACAGTAACCTGCTTTTACAGGCAAAACCAGCAGCTTTAACAATGAGGGAACAAAAAACCAATGGCTGGTACAGCTGGCAGATTTCACCAGCTTTTCCCACAGGTTTTTACATTCACTGACTTCCGCCACCTGAGTCCTCCCTGCTCCCTTCCTTTACCCGCCAGAGTCCAGGAATTGCATCAGCAGCCAGCCCAGGCCTCTGCAGGTGTAAAATGCAAGTCTAGACCCCTGTGGCTGTCCACCCCCATCAGTTGTGCATGTGCCTGTCTAGCCCCTCTGGTTGTGCCCCTGCACACTGCTGCCTGACACCCATCACCAACCTCCACTGTGTGCGCACACCCAGGAAAGACTATCAGGAAAACATCTGGCAGCCATGGCCACCACAGCTGCTTATGGGCCCAGACAAGACCTTGTCTTCTGTCACTGGCCTCCACCACGGTGATCACCTGCAGCCAGCCCCTATGGCTGAGCACCTGCATGCTGTCAGCCCAACTACTTCACCATGCTGTGCTGCTACGTGCATGGAGCAAGACCCAGCAGCCAGTGTAGTACATGCCAACAGCCAGGGCCTCTGAACTCTCAGTGCACCAGCAGTTGCCTATCGTACCCCAAAAACTACATGTGTGCCTGTAACTGATCCCTGTCACTACATAGGCACTTGCAGTTGGCCTCCAGAGCCAAATGTGTATACACTAGTACCAGCTCTGGTCACCACCACTGTCTGCAGTGGTCCCTAACTGTTGGACCTGGAAGCATAGCTGAGAAACACAAGAGCCTTTGCAGCCACCATGGGCACCCAGTGACACTCACCAAGAACCACACAATTATCAATGCCATGGACCCAATGGCCTGAGTTTAAGAGACATCATGCCTCCTGAGACCCAGTGCCACCACACATCTCTCACTTGGCACCTGCAACACTAGACCCAGGGCCACAGCATGCTCCAGTGTGCCCCCACTTTCAGGTGAAAATCTTTCTTACTGAAGTCATTTCATAAAGTCTGAAAGAGGTGACTGCTTCTTTAAATGTGCAGACAACTACACAGAACTACAGGGTTCAGGGAAAATCAGGGAAACACTGACTCCACCAAAGGAATGCTGTAAACCTCCAGTAACTGGCCACAAAAAAATGGAGATACAGGAATTACCTGACAAATAATTCAAAATAATTATTCTCTAGATGCTCAGAGATCTACAAGAGGACACAGACAAACAATTAACAATATCAGGAAGGCAATACAAGAACAATATAAGAATTTCAAAAAAGAGATAGAAAACATAAAAAAGAACCAAACAAATTTTGGAAATGAAGAATACAATGGCTGAACTGAAGAATTCAATAGAAAACTTCAAGAGCAGACTTGACTAAGCAGAAGAAAGAAGTAGTGAGCACAAAGACTAAAATAAATAAAATTGTAAATGAAAGAGAACACATTACAACTAATACCACCGATACACAAAGAATCAGAGAGACTACTATGAACAGGAACACACAATATGGAAAGGATAGTCTCTGAAACTACTGTTGCTGAGAGAACAAGATTGCCACAGGCAGAAGAAAAGAAATTGGACCCTTATCATACACCAATCACAAAAACTAACTCAAAATGGATTAAAGACTTAAACATAAGACCTGAAACCACAAAACTTCTAGAAGAAAGCATAGAGAAAATGATTCTTTTTGGTGGGGGGATGTGACATCAAAAGTACAAGCAATAAAAACAAAAATTAACAAGTGAGACTACAGCAAACTAAAGAGCTTCTGCACAGGAAAAGAAACATTCCAAAAATGAAAAGGCAACCTATGGAATGGAAGAAAATATTTTCAAGTCATATATCTGTTAAGGAGTTGATATCCCAAAATATGTAGATAACCCATACAATTCAATTGCAAACAAAAAAAAAACAATGAAAAAAATGGGCAGAGAAACTGAATAGAAAATTTTCCAAAGAAGACATCTGAATGGACAACAGGTACAATGAAAAGTGCTCTACATCACTAATCATTAGGGAAATAAAAATAAAACCACAATGGGATATCACCTCACACCTGTTAGAATGGCTATCATTAAGAAGACAAGAGATATCAAGTGTAAAGATGTGAAAAAAGACCCCTTGTACACTGTTAGTGGGAATATAAATTGGTACAGCCACTATGGAAAACAGTATGGAGGTTACTCAAAAAATTAAAAATAGAACTACTGTACAATCCAGTAATTCTTCTTCTGGGTATATACCCAAAGGAATTTCAAATAGGAGTTCAGAGAGATGTATGCACTCCCATGTTCATTGCAGCACTATTCACAATAGCCAAGATTTGGAAACAACATAAGTGTCCATTGATTGATAAAGGGATAAAGGAGATGTGGTATATATACATATATATATTTTAGATATATAAATATATATTATATGTAATACATAAATATATATAAATTTATATATTATATATATATTATAGATATATATATGTAATTATTCAGCTGTAAGCAAAAAGGAAATTCAGTCGTTTGGGTCAACATGGATTGACCTTGAGGACATTATGCTATGTGAAATAAGTCAAACAGAAAAAGGCAAATATTGTATTATATCACTTATATGTGGAATCTACAAAAGCAAAAGCATAGAAACAGAGTATAAAGTTGGTTACCAGGGGCGGGGGGTGGGAGAATATTTGTCAAAGCGTGTAAGCTTCCAGTTATGAGTAAGTTCTGGGGATCAAATATCCCCAGATATAATCTTCTGGGGAATATAGTTAATAATAGTGTATTATATATATGAAAGTTGGTAAGAGAGCAGATCTTAAATGTTCTCACCACAAAAAAGAAATTGTAATCATGTGACATGATAATGGTATTAGTTATGGCTCTGTTGGGAATCATTTTGTAATATATAAGTATATCAAATCAACACACTGCACATGTTAAATTCACATAATAGTATATTCAATTATATCTCAATAAAACTGAAAAATAATAAAAAGTAAATTTTGTGCCTTAAAAAAACTAAAAAAACAAATTTACTTAGCCCCTACTGTGTGCAGGAATAGGCCTGGGACTAAATGTAAATACAAGAATATGTTTGTAGTCTAGAAGAAGAGAACTTTGTAGTCTAGAAGAAGAGAAAGAAAAATAGGAAAGGTGCTTTGTGAACTGTAATGACAATTGTACTTACTTAAAGAAGATGGGAAAGATGACCTAATTCAAACACAAAAATGATGAAAAAGGAAGTGGGTTTCTAAAGGCTCCTGTCTTGGGGTCCTGGCTAAGTTTCCTGCTTATAGTGGCCCCTTGAGTCCTAACTGGGACTTTATGTGTAAAATGTCTGCAGAATTGGACTAACGATTACAAGCATGTTATGTAAGAGAGACATTTATGTAAGTGCAGCCAAAGTGTTTTCACACTTCAGTCCTGTGAATGCTGGGGCAAGGCTCTCTGTGGTCCAAGGAATGAAGCCAACTCAGTTACTCACCACCCACAACCCCATTCCCTCAGCTCTCCACGCAGGCTTTAGTTGAAATGACAACATGGGAAGCAAAACACTTGTTGAAAATGCGGTATGCTGAAATGAAGACAAAGCTGGTCTGTATTTTCCTCCAGAATGTCAAGTCCTCACAACACTCATCATACACAATCAGACCTTCACAAATTCATGAAAGTAGAAATGGGTGAAGGGGAAGGAAGAAAAGAAGAGAAAGGTGTTGGGGTAAGATATGTAGAGTTAGCTGTAAAAGTGGGAGCAGTAAAACAAGAGCTAAACCAGATAAAAGAGCTGGAATGCCTGCTTCCTTCCATGACAGGGGTAACTGCTGCATTTCTGGATTCCAGGCAAGACCTTGGATTGTGAAGCTGCTGCTTTACTTACTTGGTCACAGCATTAGGTACCTCTACAGTTTCTCCACAATCTGCTATGATATAGTGGATATGATCTCAGGTGGCCTCAGCCTGCAGCAGCTTGAAGGAGGATTTTGGTTCCCTGGCCAGAGATTGAAGTCAGGCTGCAGCAGTGAGAGCACTCAGTCTAGCCACCAGACCACCAGGGACCAGTGGCCAGTGACAAGGCCCTGGCCCATCAACTTTGTAGAAATAAATTTCCACAAAGATTCAGAAAGTAGTGAAACAAGTAGAGTGTTTATTAGAAGGAAAAATAGTACCTGTGAATAGATGCACAGGTGGGCTCAGAGAGAGTCGCACCCTTGTGGTAGTTTGAATCACTTATGTGGGGCATTTCTTCTGGGTTTCCTTTGGCCAATCATCTTGCTTTGCCCCGTCCTCCCATGTGTGCATGCACATCTCTTAGCCAAGATGGAGTCTAGCGAAGAGGCCTATGGATAGGTTGACATCACTCCCTTTATGACTTCCAAGGATCCTCTCTGTGCATGTATAGTTGGGAAAGTCTCCTTGACCTTGAAAATGAGAAATATGTGGTCGCTATCTCAGGGCTCAGCCTCTCTTATTATCCTCCTGCTATTATCTTCATCTTGGAGTATCGGCCCACAGGGGACAAACTCCAGCTGCTCAGCCTGAGGCCCATCTATCTCCTGCCTCAAAAAGAGTAGCAGAGTGAGAATCAAAAGATCCGATGTTTAGCACCATACAGTCACTACCTAGGCAAGTGTGTATCATATTTGGGGCTCCATTTCCAGATGTGTAAAATGAGGTACTTGGAGCAGACAGTATTCAAGAGGCACTCTGGCCACATAAGTTATGATTTCATCAGGATGGTATACTTCAAGCAACAGAGACTTTTTGTAATGAATAAACCACCATTTCCTAGTTGTGTGGTTTTGTACAAGTTACTAAACTTTTCTGAGCCCTAGTTTCTTCAGAGTAAAATGTGATTAATGGTGCCTGTCCGGGTGTTGGAAGGATTACATGAGATAACGCATATACTGCACTAGCATAGCACTAGCAGCATAAAAGAGGATAGTTCCCTTCCCCTCACTGGGGTTCTTTGGTGGATGCCCCTATGAGAGTTTCTATTCAATCCTATCAGAACTTTCAGAGGGGGCATTGCACAGAGGAGCCACAGTGAAAGAAGGAATGGGGTTCTAGTCCAGCTGCCCAGCATGACCTCAAGCAGGTCCTGAGCACCAGTGAGCTTCATTTTCCTCTTGTGCAAGATGAAGGTATGACTACTTGTCCTGCCTACCTCTTGAGGCTATTGTGAGATCAAAGAGGATAAATATGGAATGTTTTATGAGCTCTGAAACACCATTCCAATGTCAGTGTGAGAGGAGAGCAGGCGATCAGAATCTGCACCACCAAATGCCTCTTGCTCACTCCTGGACATTGGCTATCAGCTCTCCTAGACTATCACTTATCCCTAGCTGGTGTTAGGGAAAACTCAGGGCTCATGCATCCTCTAATCCACTTAAGAATTTGGATACTGAGCTTTATTCTTTAATGCTTAGCACATGAGACTTCTAAGAGGGAACAGTCTCTCATAGTGTTAACTCTAGGGAGATTTACATCAATGCTGTCTTTCTTTTGCCCAGGCAAGTAGGAGAGTTAAGCATGATGTATCACCTCTATATCATGTCTTTAACAGACTCTGTTCCTCTGCACAGAAATTTTAAATTATTACATTATAGAAAGTAGGGGTACATATTTATAACTGTAGTATCAAGGCTAAAGAAGATTATTTTACATTATTCTGTTTCTCTGCTCCCTTTCTTTTCTGAAGCACTAACTGTGCTTCTAACATGAAAAGTGTGTTCTAAGAAAACACATGGAAAGGAGTCCCAAATTTGCCCCTTCATGATCTCCAGATGTTAATCCCATCCATTATTAATTTTCCTCACCAGTCTCAATTCCATGGCTTCTCAGCAAAGTGCCAATATATTCTCCATGCATGACCCTAGGAAAAAGTTACTCCTTTTAAATGACAAATCACAAAAGAAGAGCAAAGGAAGCCATCATGTGTACTTTCCATCATTAGTTCAAACTTTTTTGTTCCTTTTAGGTACCAGGATGAAGGAGATTTGCAGTTAGGCAGCAGGAATATAAGCAAATGGTCAAAAGGATTTTGAATCTTCAAAAATGGTGGCTGTCTCCTCACATATGTTCTTAGTCAAATAGGGCAGGAAAATAAGCACCTGGTAAAGTAGTTGGATCTCTAGGATGGCATAAAGAGGACTGACTACTCATAAAAATAAACCTAGAGCTCAGTCAGAATTAATGCATTTACTTGACTGCCTTCTGGTTATTTTGACATTTCCTTCATATATACATATACATATATTTAAACTTCAGTGGAAATTATGTAATGATGATATAAATAGTGGCAAAGTGTATAAAGAAAACATAGTGTCTAAGGTTGAAGTGATGTAAAATTAAAGATGTATGATGACATGTCTGTGTTATGCAATGAATTATCATCATACAGCAGGATTCTAATATTGGATTCATACACAGCACTACAGGTCTACACTGAAAACTGGAAAAAATAATTACCAAGCTATTGGTAGGTTTACAAATATCTAGATATTTGTTATCATATAAACAACTTATCTGAATAACTTCTATAGACTCTTGATGTAATAAAAACAAACTAGAAATCATAAAGTGCTACACTACTACAGAATTATTTTAATTCCCAATTGCAAAACCAAACTAATACCACAAAAATAATATCTATACCTACTGATAACTGGACAGTCAAATATAGTACACAAGAGCAGGTATTCTTTACATCTTTCTACAGCACGTCTTTGCAAAACAGGGGCTGATCCTCATTGGGATGTAGCAAATTACAGAGACCACACAAGATCATTTATCCAATCCCCTATCTTAAGTCACCACATGATAGGTTGTTAGCAGATTTTTAGATGAAAAATTTCAAACATTAAAAAATAATCAACCCAAACTTGTAGCATTTAGGAAAATAAATCTTATTTGATTGAATCTCCAAGGGCAAACATTTTTACAAAGAAATATTTCAAATCACAGAATGATTCCATAGGCACAGCAAAAACAGGCACCAAATATAGAGCTCTTTGAAAAACTCAAACAACAGAAAATCAAAACCAAAACCCAAAACAATAACCAAAAATTCTTACTGCCTCTCTAAACAAATCTACACATTTATATTCAATGCAAACTCTGTTTTATAAAAACAAAACAAAAAAAATTGAAAATACATTGCTTCCATCTAATACACTTATTTTTCACTTCTTAAAAATAAAGCCATATTTATAGTGGAGAAAAATATTAAAATAGAAAAAAAAATTCTTCCTCTCCAATCATGTTCTCTCTCTTGTTTAAGATGACTGAGGAACTTCCCCTGTGGTCCAGTGGTTAAGGTTCCATGCTCCCACTGCAGGGGACACAGGTTTGATCCCTGGTCTGGGAACTAAGATCCTGCGTGATGAGTGGTGAGGCCAAAAACAAAACAAAGCAAAAAAAGATGACTGAGATTTTTAGTTTTAGAAGATAAACAAGCACCCAACAAAAACCTATGAAACTGAGAAATAAAAGATTAGGTTTGGGAATAGAGTATAGTCCTGGTCGCTACATAAACCTCGCAGCTGTGATCTCCTTGTTGAGAATTCAAATTCTAGGAATTTACAGTTTGGATTATTTATATTCACTAGTTAGTTTATAAGGGAAAGCAAAAGAGGAAGGAGGAACAATTCTGGGACATGTCCAGTCACAGCCTTCATGCCTACAGTGTCCTGGTATAGGACAGTCTTACTTAGATACAGACCACTGAGCATTGGAAGTTGAGCTGCCAAAAAAGTGAAGAGACAAAGGTGAGTGGTCACCAACTGGGTGCCACATCCTTCCAAAGTCTTCACATTCTCAAATATCATCCAAGCAACTGCCTTCAGAACAACTTAATGAAAATATAAATGGGAAGCTGAGGCATCAGTTGGGCTTGTCTCCTGATCAACTCTTCTAAGACGACACCACAATGTCAGAGCACAAGAGACAGCACTACAAAACTTCAGGTTCCAGGAAATTCACAAGCACAGAAATCACTCCATTCAAGGACCATGGAGTGATACATGCTGAACACACATGAAGTATTGTCTTCCACGTTTTTACTAGTAAATCCCCATACAGAGAAGTGGCCCTGCACTCTGGGTTCCAAAGCCATTTCCTGGCACACTTCTTAGAACTGTGACTTCTGAAGGGTAAAATTCTAAGCATTAGGGAAAGCTTTTACGTGTTACCAGGGTACAAACCGAGCCAGAACAATTCTGAAGGGAATTCACTTTTCACTCAGACATCAGCACAGTTTCAGAAACACTATCAAGTTGAGTAAGCATAATGTGAAACATTTCTTGTTATTATTTTTAATTATTAGCTTTGAAAGTTTACTTTTGGGGAGCAATATAACATTTCAAAATGCTGCTACATCATACCTTAGAAGGAAGCAATATCAAGAAGCTACAAATAATCCCTAAACCTCAGCATGTGTATAACACTCTTCATTTTATCAAGCCCTTTGAAAATTGACCACATTTGATTTCAAACGCCTCCTATGAGGGAGCCAGGGCAAATACTATTATCCCATTTTTACAGATGAAGAATCTAAGAAACTCAGATTGGTTAGGTAAATTGCCAACCCCCAGCCCACATTATAAGTAGAAAAACAAGGACTTGAACTTCACCTGCACAACAGCATGGAATAGTGATGGTTCACTCTATATCATCTTCCTTAACAAAATAATAGTAATAGTAATAATAATTACAAAACTTCTATCCTTGACCTCTGGTGACTTTCAGTTCTCACAAACCACTACTAATTTCAAAGCACATCTACATACAGGCAAATTATAACATTTTTCTTTAATTTCTTTTCTAATATTGCACAGAAAAAATGTTATTGACAAATGTTTATTGAAGCCTTGTGATGTCATCAGTGTTTATGACAATAAGCTGAAAATTTAAATTTTACTTACATAGCACTGAATATTCATATATATCAAACTGTGTAGAATGTTTGATACATTTGTATGTATATGTTTGATACATTTATATACATTTATATGCATTGGTGACTGCATTTTTCACTTTTCATCTAAATATTTTGGCATTTTATCATAGAAAAATCAAAGACTAGAAGGAGGAAAAAAGCTGCTACTCTGAATCCTCTACTCTTCCATGGGGAACATTGGCTTAATAAAAAGAGTTTTGTACTTCCAGGCAGGAGATGCATATAATAATATTAGATTCACCCTAATAAATGTTTTTAGGAGATTCATTTAGTTCCTCAACCTCTGAATCTGGTAAAAGTAAATATGGGCTCTTATCCAGAGGACAAATAGGCTCAACAATCTTTAAAAGAAGAAACTAAAATGAGGAAAGTTTTAATGGTGAAAAGTAAATTGGAAGATGGAGGAAATTTGCAAGTGAAAAATTTAAAAATAATATTAAGTGGGTCTTGAGGCTGCATGGGTCCTTGGGAGCATAGGAGGGAGGCAGGGGAGATCAGGAGAGGCAGGTGAGAGGAGCCATCTAGGAGGAGCAGGAGACAAGAGGAGGGCATTTTCCCCACCCACTCTAGCCCACGAAGCCTGCTGGGCTCCCAGGTGAGGTCCCTTGTCCTCTGAGACGAGGGGTGGGGCGCAAGACTGGGCCCCTTCTGTTCCTTGAGCCTAAGCCCCACCCCTCACAGTCCCCAGGGCCTTTGCCAGCCCTGTGGGTTCTGAGCATTGGCCCCGCCCACTGCCCAAACCTCACCCTTGCGTAGGCCCTGCCCTCCACAGCCAAGGCCTTTCCCCTCCTTTTTTGTTTTCTTTCTTTTCCCTCCTCCTCTTTTTTACTATTGTGGTACTGATGTACCTTACAGTTGTTGATTCATCTATATTTTTATTTTTATATTCTTTCTAACATATCTGTTAGTTTCCTAGTCTAATTTTACTTTTTAATTTGTTATTGATCTTTTTTTTTCCTTTTATTGCCACCCCATGTGGCTTGTGTGATCTTGGTTCATGAGCCCTGGGTCATGCTGAAGCTTTTGTGGTGGGAACTCCAAATATGAACCACTGGACTAACAGAGAACCTCAGACCCCAGGGAATATTCATTGAAGTGAGGTCTCACAGAGTTCCTCATCTCAGCACCAAGACCCAGCTCTGCCAAATACGCTACAAACTCCAGTGTTGGAAACCTCAGGTCAAACAACCAGTAACACAGGAACACAATCTCACTCATAAAAAAAAAAAAAAAAAAAAGAGACAGCAAAAAATATGTCACAGATGAAGGAGGAATGTAAAAACCTGCAAGAACAAATAAATGAAGAGGAAATAGGCAATTTACCTGAAAAATAATTCAAAGTAATGATAGTAAAGATGATCCAGAATCTTGGAAATAGAATGGAGGCACGGACTGAGAAAATACAAGAAATGTTTAACAAAGATCTAGAAGAACTAAAGAACAAACAAACAGAGATGAACAACACAATAACTGACATGAAAAATACACTAGAAGGAATCAATAACACAATAACTGAGGCAGAAGAACGAATAAGTGAGCTGGAAGACAAAATGGTGGAAATAACTGCCAAAGAGCAGAATAAAGAAAAAAGAATGAAAAGAATTGAACGCAATCTCAGAGACCTCTGGGACAACACTAAACTCACCATCATTTGAATTATAGGGGTCCCAGAAGAAGAAAGGGTCTGAGAAAATATTTGAAGAAATTATAGTCAAAAACTTCCCTAACATGGAAAAGGAAATAGTCACCCAAGTCCAGGAAGCACAGAGAATCCCATACAGGATCAACCCTAGGAAAAACACACAAAGACACATATTAATCAAACTAACAAAAATCAAATTCAAAGAAAAAATATTAAAAGCAGCAAGGGAAAAACAAAAAATAACATACATAGGAATTTCCATAAGGTTATCAGCTGATTTTCAACAGACACTCTACAGGCCAGAAGGGAGTGGCAGGATATACTTAAAGTGATGAAAGAGAAAAACCTACAACCAAGATTACTCTACCCAGCAAGGATATTCAGATTCGATGAAGAAGTCAAGCTTTTCAGACAAGCAAAAGCTAAGAGAATTCAGCACCACCAAACCAGCTTTACAACAAATGCTAAAGAAACTTCTCTAAGCGGGAAACACAAGAGAAGAAAATGACCAACAAAAACAAACCCCAAACAATTAAGAAAATGGTAATAGGAACATACATATTGATAATTACTTTAAATGTAAATAGGTTAAATGCTCCAACCAAAAGACATAGACTGGCTGAATGGATACAAAAACAAGACCCATATATGTGCTGTCTACAAGAGACCCACTTCAGACCTAGGGACACATACAGACTGAAAATGAGAGGATGGAAAAAGATATTCAATGCAAATGGACATCAAAAGAAAGCTGGAGTAGCAATACTTGTATCAGATAAAATAGACTTTAAAATAAAGACTGTTACAAGAGATAATGAAGAACACTACCTAATGATCAAAGGATCAATCCAAGAAGATATAACAATTATAAATGTTTGTGCACCCAACATAGGAGCACCTCACTACATAAGGCAAATGATAACAACCATGAAAGGAGAAATTGACAGTAACACAATAATAGTAGGGGACTTTAACACCCCACTTACACCAATGGACAGATCATCCAAACAGAAAATAAATAAGGAAACACAAGCTTTCAATGACACAATAGACCAGGCAGATCTAATTGATATTTAAGGAACATTCCACCCAAAAGTGGCAGAATACACTTTCTTCTCAAGTGCACATGGAACATTCTCCAGGATAGATCACAACTTTGGCCACAAATCAAGCCTTAGAAAATTTAAGAAAATTGAATTCGTATCAGATTGGAATCAATTACAGGAAAAAAATGGTAAAAAAAACACAAATACATGGAGACTAAACATTGCACTACTAAATAACCAAGAGATCACTGAAGAAATCAAAGAAATTAAAAAATACATAGAAAAAAATGACAATGAAAATATGATGACCCAAAACCTATGGGATGCAGCAAAAGCAGCTCTAAGAGGGAAGTTTATAACACTTCAATCTCACCTCAAGAAATAAGAAAAATCTCAAATAAATAATCTAACCCTACACTTAAAACAACTAGAGAAAGAAGAGCAAAGAAAACCCAGTCAGTAGAAGGAAAGAAATCATAAAGATCAGAGCAGAAATAAATGAAATAGAAATGAAGAAAACAATAGCAAAGATCAATAAAACTAAAAGTTGGTTCTCTGAGAAGATAAACAAAATTGATAAACGATTAGCCAGACTCACCAAGTAAAAAAGGGAGAGGACACAAATCAATAAAATTAGAAATGAAAAAGGAGAAATCACAACTGACTCTGCAGAAAAAGAAAGGACTATAAGAGACTACTACAAGCAACTAAATGCCAATAAAATGCACAACCATGAAGAAACGGACAAATTCTTGGAAAGGTACAATTTTCCAACACTGAACCAGGAAGAATTAGAAAATGTAAACAGACTTATCACAAGTAATGAAATTGAATCTGTAATTAAAAATCTTCCAACAAACCAAAGCCCAGGACCAGATGACCTCATAGGCGAATTCTATTAAGCATTTAGAGAAGAGCTAACACCGATCCTTCTCAAACTTTTCCAAAAATTGCAGAGGGAGAAACATGCCCAAATTAATTCTACAAAGCCACCATCACCCTGATACCAAAACCAGAAAAAGATATCACATAAAAAGAAAATTATAGACTGATATCATGATGAACATAGATGCAAAAATCCTAAACAAAATACTAGCACAGAATCCATCAACACATTAAAAAGATCTTACACCATGATCAAGTGGGATTTATCCCAGGGATGCAAGGATTCTTCAATATACACAAATCAAAGTGATACACCATATTAACAAATTAAGGAATAAAAAGCATGTGATCATCTCAATAGATGCAGAAAAAGCTTTTGACAAAATTCAATACCCGTTTATGATAAAAACTCTCCAGAAAATGGGCATAGAGGGAACCTACCTCAACATAATAAAAGCCATATATGACAAACCCACAGCAAGCATCATACTCAATGTTGAAAAACTGAAAGCATTTCCACTAAGATCAGGAACACGACAAGGATGTCCATTCTCTCCACTCTCGTTGAACATAGTTTTGGAAGTCTGAGCCATAGCAATAAGAGAGGAAAAGGAAATAAAAAGAATACAAATTGGAAAAGAAGTAAAACTGTCACTGTTTGCCGATGACATGACACTATACATAGAAAATCCTAAAGATGCCACCCAAAAACTACTTGAACTAATCAATGAATTTAGTAAGGTTGCAGGATACAAAATTAATGCACAGAAATCTCTGGCATTCCTATACACCAACAATGAAAAATCAGAAAGAAAAATTAAGGAAACAATCCCCTTTACCACTGAACAAAAAGAATAAAATACCTAGGAATAAACCTGCCTAAGGAGATGAAAACTTGTACTCAGAAAACTATAAAACACTCATGAAAGAAATCAAAGTTGACATAAACAGATGGAAAAATATACCATGTTCTTGGATTGGAAGAATCAATTTTGTGAAAATAACTATACTACCCAAAGCAATCTACAGATTTAGTGCAAACTGTATCAAACTACCAATGACATTCTTTACAGAATTAGAACAAAAAATTTTACAATTCATATGGAAACACAAAAGACCCCAAATAGCCAAAACAATCTTGAGAAAGAAAAACGGAGTTGGTAGAATCAGGCTCCCCGACCTCAAACTATACCACAAAGCTACAGTAATCAAGAGAGTATGGTACTGGCACAAAAGCAGCAATGTAGATCAATGGTATAGGATAGAATACCCAGAGATAAACCCACGCACATATAGGCACCTAATTTAGGACAAAGGAAGCAAGAACATACAATGGAGAAAAGACAGCCTCTTCAATAAGTGGTGCTGGGAAAACAGGACAGCTACATGTAAAAGAATGAAATTAGATCACTACCTAACACCATACACAAAAATAAACTCCAAATGGATTAAAGACTTAAATGTAAGACCAAACACTATAAAACTCTTAGAGGAAAACATAGGAAAAACACTCTTTGACATAAACCACAGCAAGATCTGTTTAGACCCACCTCCTAGAGTAATGGAAATAAAAAAAAAATAAACAAATGGGACTTAATGAAACTTAAAAGCTTTTGCACAACAAAGGAAACCATAAACAAGATGAAAAGACAACCCTCAGAATGGGAGAAAATATTTGCAAATGAAACAACAGACAAAGAATTAATCTCCAAAATATACAAACAGCTTAGGGATCTCAATATCAAAAAAAAACCCCCAAACAATCCAGTTAAAAAATGGAAAAAATGGGCAGAAGACCCAAATAAACATTTCACCAAGGCAGACATACAGATGGCCAAGAAGCACATGAAAAGATGCTCAACATCACTAATTATTAGAGCAATGCAAATCAAAAGTACAATGAGGTACCACCTCACACCAGTCAGAATGGCCATTATCAAAAAATCTAGAAATAATAAATGCTGGAAAGAGTGTGGTGAAAAGGAAACCCTCCTGCACTGTTGGTGGGAGTGTAAATTGATACAACCACTATGGTGAACAGTATGGAGGTTCCTTAAAAAAACTAGAAATAGAACTACCATATGACCCAGCTATCCCTCTACTGGGCATATACCCTGAGAAAACCATAATTCAAAAAGAGTCATGTACCACAAGGTTCATTGCAGCACTATTTACAATAGCCAGGACATGGAACCAACCTAAATGTCCATCAACAGGTGAATGGATAAAGAAGATGTGGCACATATATACAATGGAATATTAGCCATAAAAAGAAATGAAACTGAGTTATTTGTAGTGAGGTGGATGGACCTAGAGTCTGTCATACAGAGTGAAGTAAGTCAGAAAGAGAAAACAAATACTATATGCTAACACATATATATGGAATCTAAAAAAAAAATGGTACTAATGAAACTAGTTGCAGGACAGGAATAAAGAGGTAGACATAGAGAATAGACTTGAGGACATGGGGTGGGAGGGTGAAGCTGGGATGAAGGGAAAGTAGCATCAACATATATACACTACCAAATGTAAAATAGTTGACTGGTGGGAAGCAGCAGCATAGCACGGGAGATTGGCTCGGTGATTTCTGATGACATAGAGGGGTGGGGTAGGGAGGATGGGAGGGAGGCTCAAGATGGAGGGGATATGGGGACATGTGTTTGTATATGGTTGATTCGCTTTGTTGTGCAACAGAGACTAACACCGTATAGTGAAGCAATGATACTCTAATAAAGATCTATTAAAAAAATTAAGTGGTTCTTGAAATGTCTCAACTGAAAACAATGCAACAGAATATGCACTCATTTTCTCTCCAAGAGAGACCCCAGGGTCTTACCTAGTTGCTGCGACAGCTCCAAGCCTGCCTTCCCTGGATGACAGGCATTTTTCTTTGTTATATACTGATAGGTCCTCGAGGTCTGGCAATCTGTTACTAAAGGATGAATTCAATAACCCCCACTTACAATGCTCCTCCCCAATACACACACGCACACACACACATACACACACACCATAATATACCTAATTTAGGTAAGTAATAAAACAGGCAAACTGCACTGACAACCTACATTTAGAAAAGGGTATATTAGGACAATTGTAGTGTTCCCCTGTGTATGACATCATTGTGTACTGCTTGGCAGGAACAGCAAGAACTCCCTGCTCTGCTGATAGAGGAAGTTTCTTGGTCAGTCAATCTCACTGCCTCCTGTTCTGCTCTCATGGAGGATCTCTCTTTCTTGTTTACTTAACACCTTTATTCAGATATTACATGCCATGCCATCAACACATTAAAATGTACATTTCGATGATTTTTAGTATACTCACAGATATATGCAACCATTACTATAGTCAATTTTAGAACATATTTATCACTTCACAAAGAAACCCTGTACACTTTAGTCATCTCCTTTATTTCCCCTTTCTGATCCAGATGCCTTTAATGGATCTCTCTTATTTAGTGTCCTTCTTAGACACATCTAAGATAGAAACTGGAAATGATTCTCTTTTTGGGGTTCTGAAGCCAGTTTAATAGTTTGTTTACCATTAATATCATAAATGACATTAAAAGTAAGCAAAAGTGATTAGCAATAAAATTTCCTTCCTAGTCTTTAACCCTATTTATATTTGGAAGTGTATACAAATTTAGAGATCTTTTCAAGACCAGTTCTATTTCAATTTTAATTTTTTTAATTTTTAAAATTTTATTTAATAAAATTGTGTGTATGTAAGGTGAACAGCATATTTTGATATACGTATACATAGTGAAATGATTACTATAGTTAAGCTAATTAACATATAATGTCCTCACATACTTACCTGTTTTTGTGTTAATAGCACCTGAAAATCTACTCTCCACATTTCTGGTATACAATATAGAACTATTAACCATAGTCACATGCTGTACATTAGATCTCTAGAATTTATTCATCCTATGTAACTGAAACTGCACCCTTTGACTAACATCTGAACACTTCTCCAACCTCCCGAGTCGAGATAATTAACATTCATCTCTCCACTTCTAATAATTTAACTTGTTTAGCTTCCAAACCCTTCTTCTCATGTTTTTTTGATGATAGCCATCCTGACAGGTACGAGGTGATACGTCATCGTGGTTTTGCTCTGCATTTGCCTGATCATTTGTGATGTCAAGCATCTTTTCATATGATGGTAACCATTTGTACATCTTTTTGAAAAATGTCTATTCAAGTCCTCTGCCCATTATTTAATTGGGTTATTTTGGGTGGGTTTGTTGTTTACTTGTTTTGGGTTTTTGCTGTTCAGTTTTGTGAGTTCCTTATATATTTTGGATATTAACCCTTTATCAGATATCTGGCTTGCAAATATTTTCTTCCAATTTATAGGTTGCATTTTCATTTTGTTAATTGTTTTCTTTGGATGCAGAAGCTTTTTGGTTTGATAAAGACAACTTATTTTGGCTTTGTTGCTTGTGCTTTTGGTGTCATATCCAAAAAACATCATTGCTAAAAACCAATGTCAGGAACTTTTTCTCTGTTTTCTTCTGGAAATTTAATAGTTTCAAACCTCACATTTAGTCTTCAATTCATTTTTAGTTGATGTGTGTGTGTGTGTGTGTGTGTGTGTGTGATCTAAGGGTCTAATTTCATTCTCTTGCACGTGGGTATCCAGTTTTCCTAGTGCCATGTATTAAAGAGGTCATTCTTTCCTCATTGTGTATTCTTGGTGCCCTTGTTGAAAATTATTGGCTGTAAATGCTTGGGTTTATTTCTGGGCTCTATAATCTATTCCATTGGTCTATGTGATTGTTTTTATGTCAGTTCCATACTGCTTTGATTACTACAGCTTTGTAATGTAATTTGAAATTAGAAGTGTGTTGCTTCCAACTTTGTTCTTCTTTCTCAAGATTGATTTGGCTATTTGGGTTCTTTTGTTGTTTCATATTAATTTTAGGGTTATTATTCTATATCTGTGAAAAATGCCATTGGAATTTTGATATAAAGTGTATTAATTTATATATTGCTTTGGGTTGTATGGCCATTTGAAGAATATTAACTCTTCCAATCCATGAACATGTGATATCTTTCCATTTATTTCTATCCTATTCTATTCCATTCATAAATGTTTTATTCTTACTAGTGTACAGATTTTTATCTTCATGGTTAAACTTATTCCTAAGTATTTTATAATTTTTGATGCTATTATAAATGGGATAGTTTTCATGATTTTCTTTTCAGGTAGATTATTGTTGTTGTAAAGAAATGCAACAGGTTTTTTTATGCTGATTTTTGTATCCTGCAAGTTTACTAGATTAGTTATTAGTTCTAACATTGTTATGGAGTCTTTAGGGTTTTCTACATATAGAATCATATTATCTGAAAACAGGGATCGGACTTCCCTGGTGGCACAGTGGTTGAGAGTCCGCCTGCTGATGCAGGGGACACGGGTTCATGCCCCGGTCTGGGAGGATCCCACATGCCACGGAGCGGCTGGGCCCGTGAGCCATGGCCGCTGAGCCTGTGCGTCTGGAGCCTGTGCTCCACAACGGAAGAGGCCACAACAGTGAGGGGTCCACATACCGCAAAAAAAAAAAAAAAAAAAAAGGGGGTCATTTTATTTCTTTCTTTTAAATTTCATTGTCCTTTATTTCTTTTACTTATCTGGTTGCTCTTGCTAGTATTCCCAGTAGTATGGTGAATAAAAGTGGTGAGAGTGGGCATCCTCACCTTGTACGCAATCTTACAGCAAAAGCACTTAGTTTTTCTGCATTGATTATGATATTAGCTGTGGACTTTCTCTAAATGGTTTTTATTGTGTTAGGTAAGTTCCTTTACACTTATTTTGTTGAGAGTTTATATTATGTATGGAAGTTGAACTTTGTCAAAAGGCTTTTCTGCATCTATTGAGATGATCATGTGGTTTTCAACTTTTATTCTATCAACACAACTTATAATATTGATTGACTTGCATATGTTCAACCAGCCTTGAATCCTGGTATAAATCCCACTTGGTCATGCTGTATAATCTTCTTGATGTATGGTTGAATTGGGTTTGCTAGTATTGAGGGCTTTTGTATCTATGTTCATCAGAGATATTGGTCTATACAGTTTTTTTCTTGTGGTGTCCTTGTCTGGCTTTGGTATCAGGGTAATGCTAACCACATAGAATGAATTTGAATGAATTATTTTCTATTCAGTTTTTTAGAAGGGTTTGAGAAGAATCAATATTAATTTTTTGAATATATTTTACATGTACCAGTGAGCCATCTGATTATGGGTTCTTCTGTGTTGGGAGGTTTTTGATCACTTCTTCAATTTCCTTATTTGTTATTGATCTATTCATGCTTCCAAGTTCTTGCCAACTTTCTATCTCAGGGACACATGGGATTTCCAACTATCCCATGGGTCCAGTCCAAACAGAGCACAAATATGGTGGTCTCACCTTGTCAGTGGTTTTGTTATCATAACAACAGCATGACTATTTCAAGGACTGCTCTAGCCAGAAAAAAAAAAAATAGTGAAGCTGGGGGCACAGAGGTGGGGAAGATATAGATGAAGGAAAATGGATCTGGAGTGGCACATGAGCTGGGTTCAGTACATTTAACCTATATTTCCACACTTAAAATGTAAATCCCAATCCTCTAAGTTGCTTGCTTCCTTCCTCCCTTTCTTCCTTCCTCCCTCCCTCCCTCCCTACCTCCCTTCCTTTCTCCTTCTTTCTAGTATTTATTCACATCTCCATTTAAACAGTAAGCAGCTTGATAAGCAATTACAGTGGTTCCCACTCCCAGCCCCCTCCAACATGACACTTTGCTAAGTGTAAAAGTTTATTCAAAGTTTAAGTAGCTTGCTAGTCACTAGTAGAAGGTCAACAAATAGTGACTAATTTTCATAGTCATATATTGATTACAAAAACGTGTGACTATATAGGCTTTTGTTGTATTCATCCTGTGTTCAACCTCAATGGGGAAAAGAGAGTGAGAGAAAAGACAAAACTATCTAATGTGTGAAGACTGCTGTCACAGCCTTTATTTGAAAGAAATGACTGTTTAAACTATTACCAAGACTGAACATTAATGAGTCCTCTCAAATTTATTACAACTAAGAAAAATGTTTATGGTAAAACATACATAGAAGAGTCTAATAAATTAACTAGAAAAATGATGAAGGAGAGCTGTTATCTTCCAGAAATCTATTATCCAAGTAGATACAGAGTAAGAATTAGAAGATAAGAGATAAATTTTAAAATACCATAATTAAATGGAATATAATATATCAGCTAAAACTTAAAGAATTTTGTTCTTCGAAGCTCCTTTTTTATAATTCATTGTACTTTTCCTTCATATCAAGGACCACAAGTGGAGGTTTCAGTTCACAATTGACAAGCCCATTTTGAAAGGGGCACACAATAAATATTTTAGGCTTTTCAGGCCACATACAGTCTCTATCACGTGTTCTTATTGGTGCATTTCCTTATAGCCCTTTAAAATGTAAAAAACAATCAAACAAATAAAAAAAACCTCTATCTCACTGAGTTGTACAATAATAGATTGCAGGTCAGATTTGGCCAATGGGCATTGTTTGCCAAACTCTAATTTTTAGTCCAGTAATATTTAATATAATATACTTAGGGTTAAGTCTTTTAGTTTGATATTTATTTTCCATTTGACTCATCTGTTCTTTATTTCTTTATTCCTCCTTCCCTGACTTCTTTTGCATTAATAGAGTATTTTTTAAAATATTTATTTATTTACTTATTTGACTGCCTCAGGCCTTAGTTGTGGCACACAGGATCTTCATTGCCACATCTTTTTAGTTGCAGCATGTAGGATCTAGTCGCCTGACCAGGGACTGAACTTGGGCCCCTTGCATCAGGAGCGTGGACTCTTAGCCACTGGACCACCAGGGAAGTCCCAAGTATTTTTTTTTACCATTCTATTTTATCTCCTCTATTTAGAGTTTTAGCTATATATTTGAATGTTTTTCTTTTAGTGGTTTTCTTATAAATTTCAATATGCATCCTTGATTTTTTATCACCCTCTTAAATTAGTATTTTTATAACTTCTTGAACAATGTGCTAATTTTAATGCTGTTTTTGGTCATTTAAAAACTTCTATTAAATCATATGTTATCTCTAAAAGATATTATTATTATTATTTTAAGCAGTCAGTATTTTTTTTTTCTATTTACTCACATAGATTTACCTTTTCTCGTGCCCTTCCTTTCTTCCTACAGTTCTGTAGCTCCATCCAGGATCAATTTCCTTCAGCCTAAGGAAGTTCCCTTAATATTTCTTGTTAATATGGGTCTATTAATATAAATTCTCTCAGCTTTTTTTAGTTTGAAAATATCTTTAGTTAAAGGCTCTTTTTGCTCAGCATTCCAGGTTGTAGGTTTGCCTTGCCTCTTCTCTTTCTTCCTTCCTTCCTTCTTTCCTTTCTTCCTTCCTTTTTCAACACTTTAAATATATCTTTCAATTTTCTTCTGTATTCCATAATTTCTCTTGAAAATTCAGCCTTTAGTCCTATGGTTGATTTTTTTGCTGATAATGTGTCTTTTTCTTACCCCTCTAGCTGCATTTAAGATTTCCTCTTTGTGTTATTGTTTAGCAATTGGACTTTGATATGCCTACGTGTGAGTTTCTTTATATTAACCTGCCTCAGAATTCTCAAACTTCTTGAATCTGTAGTGTTTTAAAATGTAGATTTTATTATTCAGATATGTTGAGCCCAACAGATAAAGGAATGATTGTCATTGAAAAGACAGTTTGTTACTCATAGTTCCCAAGAGGAGGAGACATGCCATGCCATGCAGGGGCCACATGGGAAAACATCAGGGTTGGTCAGGAGGCAAATGAAATGAGGGAAAAATATGGACAAGAGCTTTTATTGTGATTTCCATAGGAAGGAATAGGCAAGGTAGGGTAAGAAGAATTAGGACTAGCTGGTTTAAATAATTTCAGTGGGCTCTACCTCAAAGAGATATCTGCACTATCATGTTTATTGCATCATTATTCATAATAGCCAAGATATGGAAACAACCTAAGTGCTCCATTGATGGATGAATGGATAAAGAAAATGTGGTGTTTATATATACAATGGAATAGTATTCAGCCTTTAAAATGGAGATTCTGCCATTTGCAACATGAATAAACTTGTAAGATATTATGCTAAGTGAAATAAGCTAAACATAGAAAGAAAAATGCTGTATGACTTCACTTACATATGGAACCTTAAAAAGTTGAACACATAAATAAAAGCAGAGAGTAGAATGATGGTTACCAGGGGCTGGGGGGTAGGGATAATGGGGAGTTATTGTTTAAAGATGACAAAATTTCAGGATAAATAAGTTCTGGATATCTGATGTACAGCATGGTGACTATAGTTAATACTGCATTGTATACTTAGAGTTTGCTCAGAGAATAGATCATAAGTGTTCTCAGCACACACACACACACACACACACACACACACACACACAATGGTAACTATTAAAAGGGATGGTTATATTAATTAGTTTGATTGTAGTAAGAATTTCATAATGTATACGTATATTAAAACATCATTTTGTATATCTTAATTACACATAGTTTTTATTTGTCAATTATACCTCAAAAAAGCTGGAAAGAAATAATAATGAGTTTTCCATTAGTATTTTTTAATGTAAAAATCATACTTAGCTCACCAGGCTATACAAAACTTATCTTTTATAATCTGATCTGTTGTTCCTATTCTTTTTCCTCTGTGTGCTTCAGCTTTGATATTTTCTATTGTTCTTTTTTTTTCAAATTTACTAATTCTGTCATCTGCTTCATCTGAGCTGCTGTTAAATCCATCCAATGAATTCTTAATTTCATACATTTTATTTTAAGTTCTAGAATGTACATTTGACTTTTTTTTATAGTTTACAGTCCTCTGTTAAAATTCTCCATTTTTTCCATTTATTTTGTCCATCTTTTCCCACTGCTCTCTTTAACATTATTAATAAAGGAAGTTAAAGTCCTTATCTGCTAACACCAACATCTGGATCATCTTTGAGTCTGTACTTATATTGCACATTTTTATTTCTTCCTTGTTGGTCACATTTTGCCATTGGGATTCTCATAAATTGTTTTGGTACAGGACATGTTTACAAGACAGCCATAGAAACTGAAGATAATGTTAAGCATCACTGAGAGGGTTTACCTTTCCTCTGTTAAATGGATCCTAATAAAGAATTGAGTTGAGTTGGTGTAGGGTACATTTTTAGTTAGATGCAGTGTCTACTACTTTGTGCATGCTCCTTAGACATTGTTCTTTCAAGTTCTTAATTAAGAGTCTGGCATATATCTGTCTCTGCAGAAGAGTGCAGGTGATTCTTGTTCTGTCCTTTGGAGATTTAAGCTTAATTGTTTAAAATCCTACCCAGGCAGCTTCAAAATCTAGCAGATGCCACGTGGGGGAGAGTAGCCACATGGGTAATGAAAGACCCTTCTCTCTAGTACTGGAACAAGACAAGAAATTGTCTTCAAAATACTAGTAGATCATGGAGGATTTCACCTTGCCTTTCCACCTCAGTCTTCTCCCAGAGCATGGCACCCCTCCACCTTTGATTGAGAACCTGACAGATCTTTCACAACCTCAGTTCCCTAATTTTTGTCCATCAGGGGTTTTGTGCTTACTTTTCTTGTCTTTCAGCTCAAAAAATTCAAAATATGGCAAATATCTTGAGGTGAGGACCTCTTGGGTTCTGTTGAAAGTTTTTCTGTAGTAAGACTTTGTCTCCTAAGCACCATGAGACTTCAGAAGATACTGCTTGCTTCCCAAGCTCCCCAGCCTCCTTGACCCCTCCAGTTCTTATGAAATGTCTCATTTGGAGAAGAGGTCTTGAGTTTGAGATTCTAGTCTGTCACACTAGCTCCCTAGACACCCAAAGTTCTCTTGGCTTTTATTTCACACAAGAAAGGCCCTGGTGAATATTGTCTCCTTGACCAAACTCTAGCCAGGTTCCTCTGAGCTCTTTTTCAGCATCATTGTGAAACCACTAGGTGGCATCTCAGAGGGCTCTGAGGAGCTCTGGTCCTTTATGTCTCAGTGCAGAAAGAATTCAGTGAGAGGCAAAGTGATAGATAAGAAGTGATTTATTAGAATAGGATGCTTGGGAGGCTTACAAGCAGGCAGGTGAGAAGATGCCATGCCCCAAGAACTTAGCTACAGGCTTATAATCAAAGGAAAAGTGGGGAGGGGGAAAGAACAACTTCCTCCTCATTCTTGAGTAGACATCACGCTTCCATCATCAGCTCCTCCTCCAGGTTGGACAGGGGAGTTTTCTTGTCCTTACATAGTCAAGCCAGGACTGTCATGGCACTATGGAAAAATTATTTCAGGTCTCAGTGCAATGAAGGCCTTTCACTTTGAAAATTCACCTTTCCATAAATCATTGTTTTTTATGTGTGCAGAGAGCATGTCCTAGGGGTCATTAACTTACTGATCTCACTGGGCAGGATGTGGGTCTCATGCCACCATTGTTTGATTGTTTTGAGGCATGTCTCGTGCTTCTGCTGCATGGTTTTGTTACTAAGCAAGCCTGCTTGCTTTTGTGGTTAAGCAAACCTACTTCCTTAAGTGATTATTAACTTACTGTGGTCTCCCAAAGCCCCCTAAAGTTCCCTCTCTATCTACAATTCTCTAATGGGATTTCTGAGCTATCTGATTATTCTACTCTGTCCCTATCAATTGGTCATGTTCTCTACAGCACAATTTTAGCAAGAACCCTGCTAAGTCAGTTCATCCAGGATCCCCCACCCTCAATAACTGATCACCCTCAATATATAATCAGGTTCTTCACTCTTACCATCCTTCAGGTAATGTTTGATTACCCTGACTTACGTTCAGCAAAGATCTCATTAGGTCAGTTTATATTTCCTCTTAGTAATTTTCCATCCACTGACTTGCACTCTGCTTCTTGGCTATAAATTCCCACTGTTCCTTGTCATATTCTGAGTTGAACCCAATCTCTGTCCCCTAATACAAAACTCCATAACAGTAGTCCCTATATCCATTGTCAACTTTAAAAAAAGTGCACAACCTAAAAGTAGAGAGCTATGTTTTATTCAGTGGACTTTCTGAGGACCTTAAGCCCAGAGGCAGCTTCTCAGATAGCTCTGAGGGACTGCTCCAAAGAAGTAAGGGAGGAGCCAGGATATATAGGGGTTTTTGCAACAAAGACCAGGTAGTCAGAACATCAAAAGATTACTGTTAATTAAAGAAAACAAGATATCTTAAGAAATTTAGCACTTTTCTATGTATGGGAAGATGCAAGAGCCTGGACTTATTGAAATCATTCCTTTGATATACAGCTTAGCTATCTAGGGACAGTGTCCTGTTTTTTTCCCATTCTTAGTCCCCTCAGGGTGCACTGTTGGGGGTGGCTGTAGTGGCTGAGGGATTGGCAGTGGACAGGCCCTTTGTCTCCATCCTTAGTGCCCTCAGGGCTCACTGTCAGGGTGGCTGCAGTGGTTTGATGGTCGCAACATCCTTTGTTTACTGATATGGCAGACAACATTTTTCATTCACACTATCATGACAGTCCCTCTGAATAAAGTATATCTTACCATCCTTTAACACATGTCTGAATACTTTTAACAGTCCTTTGTCTATATCAAGCCTCATATAGTTATAGAGACTTCGTATGTACATGATTAAATTTTATTTTTTCCTGTTACTCTCTCTCATATCAATTTACTTCTTAGACCAGCCAGAAGATCCTAGAAGAGTGGAGGAAATATCTTTTCTCCCACACATTATTGAAAATCTATTTAAATGTTAATCTGTGAGGTAGATGTGAAGTAAATAGAATTATAAATCAGAATTGTTGTCTTCAGAAAGGGTAAAATCTGATTTTTGCCACATGATTAATACACAGAAATGATATGGTATAGAATAGTATGTAGTCTACCCTAATGTCATATTAAATAGTTTGCCATGCTTGAAGAGTTTTATTGAAGGCTATAAATGTGAAGGAATGTTACATGAAGAAGGTAACAGTTATCTAAGTCTGTAGTCTATTGTCCAGTAGAAACTGTGAATTAATATTTAGCATGCTGAAGATAACAAAAGGAAATTGTCACACTAGGGGTTTAGTCAGTGCCTTGAGGGGTATCTGGGACCAATAGATATTGCTAATAAAAGGTACCATTTATTGAGAACTTTTCCCTGGGACATAAAATCTTGCAGGGGAGGGAGGGAGAGGAACACTGAACAATGGGACAATTCAAAATATTGGTATCTGTTGTTGAGAAAACAAAGGACTCTACTCTGCATAAAATATCATTCCAGTTCTTTGTTTCCTAAAAAAAAAAAAAGTAGGAGAACAAAATTCAGTTGTAAGCAAATGTTTCTTAAACATTATTTCTAATGGTAGATCAGTATATAATGTTTGCATGTAACTACAGAATAATTCTAAGAACAGAATAACATGATTATTACAATTTTTTCTCCATTTCTACCAATTTATTTACATGAAAAAGGATTCCCAATGCTTACACATATAAAATAAAAATAAAAGTAAAATTGAAGGTGAACCCTGAACCACTCTAGCAATAACTAACTCATACATACATAGATTAAATTTTAAAACACCAATCCATGCACTAAAAACTGCTTTTCCAATGAAATTTTATTTTTACATTTTGCTGTTTATTAACATTTGTAATATATTTGCTTAAATCTGTAATTATAATTATACCTCAATTCAAAATAAAATTTTATCCTGTGGAGTTTTATTTTCACTAGAAGTTTCAAAAAATATATGTATTTCACAGAAAATTTTTTATGAAATGTGATCAATAAAATATATAAATCTCTTTCAGAATCCTTTGCTGACTTCTGAATTGCACACGCATGAGCCAAGATTCCAGACAACCCAGAGATGATAGCTGGTAGGCATAAAAGAGCTATGTAAAAACGGACCCACAGATAATCCAGATGTTGGAATAAGCAGATGAAGACTTTCAAGCAACTATGAAAAACATGTTTAAAAATCTACGGAGAAAGGTGGATATATGAGAAAAGAATAAGGAGTATTAGGGAGACAGGATAACTGTAATAAAGAACTAAATGAAAATTTTAGATCTGAAAAGTCCAGTCTCATATAAAAGAATTGATTGGATGAGATTAATAGAAGATTTTTATATAAAGAAGAAAGGATAAGTGAACTTGAAAACGAATTAGTCAAGATCATCCAAAATCAAGCACAGGGAGAAAAGTGATTTAAAATATTTGAGGACTTCCTTGGTGGTCCAGCGGTTAAGGCGCCATGCTTCCAACACAGGGAGCGAGGGTTCATTCCCTGGTCAGGGAACTAAGATCCCACATGCCATGCAGCCAAAAAATAAAAAGATAAATAAAATATTTGAAATATCTCAGGGGATAGTATCAAGTAGTCTAAAGTAAGTATAAATAGAGTCAAAGAGGAAACATGAGTGAAAACGAACAGAAAAAAGTACTTGAATATTAATCAAAATTTTTCTAAATTTGATTAATAGAGCAACTCACATATGCAGAAATTCCAACAAACCCCAAGAAGAATAAATACTAACAAAGAAATTGTACCTTGGAACATCATATTCAAACTTCTGAAAACTAAAGATAAAGAAAAAAGATATGTTACATGCACAAGAACAGTGTAATAATGACAGCTTGTTTCTAATCAGAAAGAGTGGAGATGAAGAGAGGGGAAGAGGAATAATATCTTGAAAATTTTGGAAGGAAATCATCAACTTAGAATCCAACAAAAATATCCTTTAAAATAAAGGCAGGGCTTCCCTGGTGGCACAGTGGTTGAGAGTCCGCCTGCCAAGGCAGGGGACACGGGTTCATGCCCCGGTCTGGGAAGATCCCACATACCACAGAGCAGCTAGGCCCATGAGCCATGGCCGCTTAGGCTGTGCATCTGGAGCCTGTGCTCCGCAACGGGAGAGGCCACAACAGTGAGAGGCCTACGTACCACCAAAAAAAAGTAAAATAAAATAAAGGCAAAATAAAGATCTTTTAAGATAAACAAGAACAGAGACAATTTGTTGCCAGCAGACATACACTACAAAACATTGCAAAAAGCAGTTATTCAGATTAAAGAGAAATATTAACAGTTGAAAATTCAGACCTATGAAAACTAATGAAAAACACTGAAAAGAATGATCAATAAAACTTAAAAAGAAAACATAAATGGGCTTTACTAAATTTAAAAACTTGTACTCTGGGACTTCCCTGGTGGCACAGTGGTTAAGAGTCCACCTGCCAATGCAGGGTACACGGGTTTGATCCATGGTCTGGGAAGATCCCACATGCTGCAGAGAAACTAGGCCCATACGCCACAACTACTGAGCCTGTGCTCTACAGCCCACGAGGCACAACTACTGAAGCTCATGTGCCTAGAGCCCATGCTCTGCAACAAGAGAAGACACTGCAATGAGAAGTCTGCACATAGCAACAAAGAATAGCCCCCTTTTGCTGCAACTAGAGAAAGCCTGTGCTCAGCAATGAAGACAAAATGCAGCCAAAAAAACCACCAAACCAAACAAAAAAAACTTGTACTCTTAGAAAGACATGGTTAAGTAAATGAAAAATCATATACTGGAAGAAAACATTTGCAAACACATATCTGTAAAGTTTGTTTCTAGAATAATATAAAGATTTATTAAAGCAATAATCAGAAAACAAATGAAATTTGCTTTGACAAATGGTGTTGAGAAAACTGGATAATCACACTTACCAAAATGAACACAAGATAAAATAGAAAATCATAATAGCTTCATGTCTACTAAAGAAAGTTAATTCCTATTTAGGAGAGAAATTATACTAATCTTATACAAATTCTCTTAGAATATAGAAAATGGAACACTCTGGGACTTACCTGGCGGCCCAGTGGTTAAGACTCTGCACTTCCACTGCAGGGAGCGCGGTTCCATCCCTGGTGAGGAAACTAAGATCCCACGTGTTGTGTGGTGCAGCCAAAACAGACAAACAAAAAACAGAAAATGGAACACATCACAATTCACTCTATCAATATAAGGAAAGAGTACCCTGGTAGCAAAATCTGCAAAGAACTTTACAAGGAAATAAAATTACAGAACAATACTGGTCATAAATATAACTGCAAAAAACACTTTAAAAAATATTACAGCCCAAATACAACAACATAGAAAAATATTACATCATTATTAAGTGAGGTTCATTCCCACAAAGCAAGGTTGCTTCAACATTTGAAAATCAATGTAATTTCTCACATTAAAAGAACAAAGGATAACAGTTTTTTGATTATTTCAGTAAGGGTAGAAAAAGCATTTGACAAAATTTAACATCTAGTTTATAAAATATTAACATACTAGGAATAGAAAGGAAGTTTTTCCATGTGATAAAGGCATCTGTGAAAAATCACAGCTAAAATTATATTTAATGGTGAAATATTGAATGCTTTTCTCCAAAGACTGGAAATGCAAAGATGTTAGTTCTGTATTGAGCATTTATATTCCACATTTTACTAGACAGCCTAGCCAATGAGATAAGAAAATCAATAGAAATAAAATGTATGCAAATTTAAAAGCAAACAGTACAGTTACCTTTAAATGGAAAACCATAGGCAATCTCCAAAAAATTTAGCAAGATTACAAGATACCAGAGTAATATACAAAAATAAATAAATAAATAAATTTATTAGCTTCTACATCGTGAGAAACAATTGGAAAACGAACATTTTAAACACCATTTACAATAGCTTCAGAACATAAAATTCCTAGAAATATATGTTTAAATGTTTAAAATTGCCACACTTACTACACAGACAGAAATTAAAAAAAAAAAACTAAATGAATACAGATATATCATGTTCATGGATTTAAAGTTTTTTTTTTTTTTAAAGACGACCCAATTTAATTAATTAATTTATTTATTTATTTTGCGGTACGCGGGCCTCTCACTGTTGTGGCCTCTCCCGTTGCGGAGCACAGGCTCTGGACGCGCAGGCTCAGCGGCCACAGCCCACGGGCCCAGCCGCTCCGCGGCATGCGGGATCCTCCTGGACTGGGGCACGAACCCGTGTCCTCTGCATCGGCAGGCGGACCCCCCAACCACTGCACCACCAGGGAAGCCCAGATTCAAAGATTTGATATTATTAAGATGTAAGTTTTCCCAAGCTAATGAATATACTCAACATCATACAAGTAAAAATCCCAATATGTTCTTTTGTAGAAATTGACAAGGTAATTCAAGAATTTATCAGGCAAAGCAAAGGACCTACAGTAACAAAAACAATTTCATAAAAGAAAAACAAAAGACAACAAAAGCAAAAATAGATAAGTAGGACTACATCAAACTAAAAAGATTCTGCACAGCAAAGAAATCATCAACAAAATAAAAGGGCAGCCTACCAAATGGGAGAAAATATTTGCAAATTGTATACCTGATAAGGGGTTAATATTCAAATATATAAAGAACTTGTTCAAATTAATAGCAAAATCAATCTGATTTTTAAAATGGGGGGCTTCCCTGGTGACGCAGTGGTTGAGAGTCCACCTGCTGATGCAGGGGACATGGATTCATGCCCCGGTCCGGGAAGATCCTACATGCCGTGGAGCAGCTGGGCCCATGAGCCATGGCCGCTGAGCCTGTGCGTCCGGAGCCTGTGCTCCACAACGGGAGAGGCCACAACAGTGAGAGGTCCGCATACCGCAAAAAAAAAAAAAAAAATTAAAAGAAAAAATAAATAAATAAAATAAAAATGGGCAGAGGATATGAATAAACATTTTTTCCAAAGAAGACATACTGATAGCCAACAGGTACAAGAAAAGATGCTCATCACTATCATTCAGGAAATGGAAATCAAAAACACAATGAGAAACCAACTCACACCTGTTAGGATGGCTATTATCAAAAAGACAAGAAATAAAGTGTTGTTATTTGTGAATGTGGAGTAAAAGAAAGCTTGTACACTTTTGTGAGAGTGTTAATTAGTACAACTATTATGGAAAGCAGTATGAACAAATTAAAAATAGAACTACTGTACATTCCAGCAATTCCACTTCTGGGTGGAAATCAGAACACTAACTCAAAAAGATATATGTACCCATATGTGCATTACAGCATTATTTACAGTAGCTAAGACATGGAAACAACCTAAATGTCCATCAGTGGATGAATAGATAAAAAAGATGTGGTATATAAATATACAATGGAATATTACTCAGCCATGAAAAAATAATGAAATATTGTTATTTGCAGCAACATAGATGGACATAGAGAATATCATACTAAGTGAGATAAGTCATACAGAGAAAGACAAATATCATGTGATATCACTTATATGTGGAATCTAAAAAGGTGCTATAAATGTACTTATTTACAAAGCAAAAATAGAGTCACAGACATAGAAAACTTATGGTTATCAAAGTGGAATTTGGGGGAGGGATAAATTGAGTATGGAATTAACAGATACACACCACGATATACAAAATAGACAAACAACAGCATTTACTGTATAGCACAGGGAACTCTATTCAGTATCTTGTACTAATCTATAATGAAAAAGAATGTGAAAAACATATACATATAATTGAATCACTTGGCTGTACACATCAAATTAACACAATATTGTAAATCAACTATAATAAAAAAGTTTTTTAAAACTCAGTTTATCAGGGAACAAAAGACAAAAGCTTCTAGTTATAAAATAAATAATCATGGGGATGTAATGTACAGCATGATGATTATAGTAAATAATAGTTTATAATATTTAAACATTGCTAAGAGAGTAAATCTTAAAAGTTCTTTTCACAAGAAAAAAATGTATATGTAGTGATGGACGTTAACTAGAATTATTGTGGTGATCATTCCACAATACATACAAATATTGAATCCTTATACTGTACACCTGAAAGTAATATAATGGCATATGTCAATTATATCTCAGTTAAAAAAAATCTTTTAAAAACCAAAAAGTAAAACAAAATGTGGGGGGGAGGGGGTGTGGTTAAAAATGGTCTGACAGAAACAGAATTGAAGAAGGAAAAATACAGATAGAGACAAGATAAAAGGGGATTCTAGGGGAAACGTAGAGGTTATGGAGATAAGTTTTAAAATAAGGAGAAAATAAAATAAAATAAAATAAGGAGAAAATAGGAATGAGACATAAGAAACTGTTGAAGAAGGAAAAAAGACACAACTGGGTTATAGAAATTGATGAGACAGAGAGAGAGGGGAACAGAGGGAACACAGATTAAAAGCTTAAAGGCGGGGGGGCAGAAATCAGAATAATTAAAAGACTGAAAATACTAAGTATGTTAGGAGATAGAGAAAAATGTTGAAGAAAAAAGATACCTAGAAAAAATGGGGCTTGGAAATAGAAAATTCAGATATACATTTATTTTTTAAATTAAACATATCATGTCTTGTAAGAAGAGTAAAAAAGACTTTTTGCTGTTATTAAAAAATAATTAGCAAAGCACTGAAGCTTTGAGTCTTAGCTCTGACATGAATAAGTTCTGTGGCAACTGCTTGGTGGCTTGGTTTCCTCATTCATAAAGTGGAAGAGAATATTGGTCTTTTAAGGTCCTTTTAACACTAAAATTCAAAGAAATAAAACGATGAAGCAGAATTTTAAAAAATATGTAAAATTCGTGTTTGGAGTTCATTAAGTTTCTTTTATTGAAATTTAGAGGATGTTTGAAAAGCATTTCAAGGATATGCTCACATATGTCATTTACAGACTACACAGCTAGTGTGGTGATCCATGCATACACACCCATAGACTTGCACATATAATTTAATTTTCTGGCACTGTTCTCTCATTGTACTGTGTATATTCCAATCTCTAAAGAGTCACATTTTCTCACTGGCTATATGCAGAGGATCAAGAAAAACTTTTGGGTCATTTCTGGGTTTTTTTGTCCATGCCGTGGGGCATGCAGGATCTCAGTTCCCTGACCAGAGTTTGAACCCATGTTCCCTGCAGTGGAAGCTCAGAGTCTTAACCACTGGACTACCAGGGAAGTCCCTTTGGGTCATTTCTAAGTTCAGAGTTGGGAATGGGAAATGTAACATATAGAAATGCATGGTTTCTTAACTTGAGATAATCGCAAATTGGGGGTAGGTAAAAGATTGATAAAGAGCCAGGAAGAATAAAGAAGAGACACAAGTTGAAGGAGTCATGGCTGTCCCTGAGTGCATATTTGCAAGTCTTCCAAGAACTTGACCAGCTCCCAAAATAATGGACATCTTTGTCGATTAAAAAATGTTAGCTTTATCTTTTTCTTTGTTATTATCAATGCGTTTATAGTCAATTGCTCTTGAAATATGGTTTGAGGTAGACTCAGCAGGAAAAGTCAAAAGCATTACCTAAAAACAAAACAAAACAAAACAAAAAAACAAAACTTAAATGTCATGATTTCAAGGCTTACTGTAAAGTTACAATAAAGACAATGTAGTCCTGGCTTAAGTCTAGATAAATATTTTAAGAAATATATGGAGAATCCAGACATATATAGACAGTTGATTTGCAACAAAGATGCCAAGGTAATTAAATAATGACAGGATACATGATGCTAAACAATGTAATATGCATATGGGAACACTAAAACTTGACCCTTACCTCATAAAAATTAGAGATCATAAACCTTAATAAAAAAGCAAAAACTATAAAACTTCTAGGAGAATACATAGTAGAATATCTTTGTAAACTTCTAACTGGCAAAAGAGTTCCTCAAGAACAAACAATTACAAAGAAAAAAAAATTGAACTTCATTGAAATGAAAACATCTGCTCTTCAAAAAAGACTGCTATGAAAATAAAAAGGCACACCACAGAATGAGAAGAAATATTTGTAGTAAGTATGTCTGAAAATACATATCTAGAAGTCAATAATAATATCAACAATATGATTTTAAAATAGGCAAAATACATGAGCAAAAGATATACCTATCATCAATAAGCATGTGAAAAAGATGTTCACAATCATAAATCACCAGAGAATCCTAAAGATGCTACCAGAAAACTACTAGAGCTAATCAATGAATTTGGTAAATTTGCAGGATACAAAATTAATGCACAGAAATCTCTTGCATTCCTATACACTAATGATGGAAAATCTGAAAGAGAGATTAAGGAAACACTCCCATTTACCATTGCAACAAAAAGAATAAAATACCTAGGAATAAACCTACCTAAGGAGACAAAACACCTGTATGCAGAAAACTATAAGACACGGATGAAAGAAATTAAAGATGATACAAACAGATGGAGAGATATATCATGTTCTTGGATTGGAAGAATCAACATTGTGAATATGACTATACTACCCAAAGCAATCTACAGGTTCAATGCAATCCCTATCAAACTACCAAAGGCATTTTTCACAGAACTAGAACAAAAAATTTCACAATTTGTATGGAAATACAAATTACCTCGAATAGCCTAAGCAATCTTGAGAAAGAAAAACAGAGCTGGAGGAATCAGGCTCCCTGACTTCAGACTATACTACAAAGCTACAGTAATCAAGACAGTATGGTACTGGCACAAAAACAGAACGATAGATCAATGGAACAGGAAAGAAAGCCCAGAGATAAACCCATGCACATATGGTCACCTTATCTTTGATAAAGGAGGCAAGAATATACAATGGAGAAAAGACAGCCTCTTCAATAAATGGTGCTGGGAAAACTGGACAGCTACATGGAAAAGAATGAAATTAGAACACTCCCTAACACCATACACAAAAATAAACTCAAAATGGATTAAAGACCTAAATGTAAGGCCAGACACTATAAAACTCTTAGAAGAAAACATAGGCAGAACACTCTATGACATAAATCACAGCAAGATCCTTTTGGATCCACCTCCTAGAGAAATGGAAATAAAAACAAAAATAAATAAATGGGACCTAATGAAACTTCAAAGCTTTTGCACAGCAAAGGAAACCATAAACAAGACCAAAAGACAACCCTCAGAATAGGAAAAAAATATTTGCAAATGAAGCAACTGACAAAGGATTAATCTCCAAAATATACAAGCAGCTCATGCAGCTCAATATAAAAAAAAAAAAACACAACCCAATCCAAAAATGGGCTGAAGACCTAAATAGACCTGTCTCCAAAGAAAATATACAGGTGGCCAACAAACACATGAAAGGATGTTCAACATCACTAATCATTAGAATAATGCAAACCAAAACTGCAATGAGGTATCACCTCACACCAGTCAGAATGGCCATCATCAAAAATCTACAAACAATAAATGCTGGAGAGCATGTGGAGAAAAGGGAACCCTCTTGCACTGTTGGTTGGAATGTAAGTTGATACAGCCACTATGGAGAACACTATGGAGGTTCCTTAAAAAACTAAAAATGGAACTACCATACAACCCAGCAATCCCACTATTGGGCATATGCCCTGAGAAAACTGTAATTCAAAAAGAGTCATGTACCACAATGTTCGCTGCAGCTCTGTTTACAGTAGACAGAACATGGAAGCAATCTAAGTGTCCATCGACAGTTGAATGCATAAAGAAGATGTGGCACATATATACAATATACTATAACTGAACCATAAAATGAAACAAAATTGAGTTACTTGTAGCGAGGCAGATGGATCTGGAGTTTGTCATACAGAGTGAAATAAGTCAGAAAGAGAAACACAAATACCATGTGCTAACACATATATATGGAATCTAAAAAAAAAAAAAAGGTTCTGAAGAACCTAGGGGCAGGAAAGGAATAAAGACGCAGACGTAGAGAATGGACTTGAGGGCAGGGGGAGGGGCAAGGGTAAGCTGGGACGAAGTGAGAGAGTGGCATGGACATATATACACTACCAAATGTAAAATAGATAGCTAGTGGGAAGCAGCCACATAGCACGGGGAGATCAGCTCGGTGCTTTGTGACCACCTAGAGGGGTGGGATAGGGAGGGTGGGAGGGAGCGAGACACAAGAGGAAGGAGATATGGGGATATATGTATATGTATAGTGGATTCACCTTGTTATATAGCAGAAACTAAGACACCATTGTAAAGCAATTATACTCCAATAAAGATGTTTACAAAAAATCATAAATCACCAAAAAGTACAAAATACTACAACTATGTGGTATCACCATGGACACTTGATCATCTAAAACTGAAAAGACTGACAATATCAAGTGTAGATGAGGATATAGAAGAACTGGAATTCTCATAACTACCTGCTAGGAGTGCAAAATGGTGCAACCATATTCAAAACCAGTTTGGCACTTTCTTGTAAACATACAACTTCCCTATGATCTAGCTCTTCTACTTCTAGGCATTTACCCAAGAGAAATTAAAATATACATACACAAAAAGACTTATACAAGAATATTCATAAAAACTTTATGTGTAATAACAAAAAACTGGAAACAATCCAAATTTCTATCAACAGGTGATTAGATAAACAAAAGGACTCATATTTATACAATGAAATATTACTCAGCAATAACAAGGAACACATTACTAATATACAAAACAACATGCATAAATCTCAAAAATATTAGGTTGATTGAAAGAGGCCTGCAAGAATGCATACTGTTTGATTTCCTTTATATAAAATTTTACAACAGGCAAAATTAAGCTATAGTGATATAAATGTGAACATTTATTCCCTGGGCTGGGAAGGAAGAATGAGGAAACTTTCTAGTGTGATGGAAATATTCTATATCTTGATTATGGTGGTCGAAACTCATTGGTGAGGAGTGACATCAGCAAAATGGCAGACTAGGAAGCTCTAATTCTTTGCTCCCCCGTGGAGTCATCAATAAATAATCAAAACTTTGCTAAAATAAACTTACACAGGCTCCGGAAAAAGATAAAAAATCTATAGCAATTAAGGAATATTGCCTCTTGGGGTGGACAGGCCAGATCAAGGAGGTATGAATTTGGATTGGTTGGTCTGCATTATCAAAGGCATGCTCCCTTTGGTGTCCATTGCTATTTCTAAGAATTGGCTAGCCCAAGGAGGGGCAGTCTCTTCCCAGCCAGAAAGGTTTTTTTCAGATGTCAAATATCATAATATGTAGAAAATTAAAAATATATATGATACAGACATCTACTGAACATTTCACCCAATGATTATAAGAATATTCATTCTTCTTAAGTGCACATGGACGATACTACAAGGTAGCCCATATGGTGGACCATAAAACAAGCCTCAGTAAATTTAAAAAGATTTAAAGTATACAAAATATGTACTCTGACCACAATGGGGTCAAATTAGAAATCAATAACATATGGAGATTCAATGGATCCAGAATAACCAAACCAATGTTAAAAGAACTAGAATGTTCTTTTAACTAATGTTAAAAGAACAAAGAGAACCCACATTTCCTGATCTCAAACTTACTACAAAATTATGGTAATCAGGACAATGTGGTACAGGCACAAGGATAGAGATATAATTGATGGAATAGAATCAATAATCCAGAAATAAATCTTCACATTTAAGGTCAATTGATTTTTGACAAGGTTGGGGAAAGTCCAGTCTTTTCAACAAATGGTGCTGGGACACTGGATATCCACAGGCAGAAGAATAAACTTGGACCCCTGTGTATCACAGCATACTTAAAAGTAAATTCAAAATGGATCACAGATCTAAATGTAAGCTCTGGGACTTCCCTGGTGGTCCAGTGGTTAAGACTCCGCGCTTCCACGGAGGGGACGTGGGTTCGATTGCTCATCGAGGAACTAAGATCCTGCATGTCATGCTGTGCAGCCAAAATGAAAAAAAGAATGTTAAGAAAAAAATTAAAAAAAAAAAATGTAAACACAAACTATAAAACTCTTAAAAGGATACAGGGGTAAAAGCTTCATGACCTTGAAGTAGGCAATGGTGTCTTAGATATGCTACCAAAAGCACACATTATAAAAGAAAATATACATAAATTGGACTTCAACAAAATTAAAAAAAAAAGCTTTGTGCATCAAAGAACACCATCAAGAATGTGAGGAGACAATCCACAGAACTGGGAAAAGAGTGTGTAAAAGAATACAGAAAAAACTTTTACAACTCAATAATAGAAGACAAATAACCCAACTAAAAAATGGACAATAGATCTGAATGCACATTTCTCCAAAGAAGGTATACAAATGGCCCATACACACACACAAAAGGATGCACAATATCATCAGCTATTAGGTAAATGTAAATCAAAAGCACAATGGGGTATCACTTTGCACCAAATAGGATGCCTGTAATCAGAAAGAGAGATAATAAAAAGTGTTTGTGAGTATGTGGAGAAATTGGAATCCTCATACGTTATTGATTGGAATATAAAATTGTGCAGCTAGCTTGGAAAACAGCCTGGCAGTTCCTCAAATGATCAGACATAGGGTGACCATAGGACTCAGTTATTCTACTCCTAGGCAAAAACATATATCCACACAAAAATCTGTATCCACGAATGTTCATAGCAGAATTATCCAAAATAGCCCAAAAGTGAGAACAACACAAATGTCTATTGACTGATAAATAAAATGTGGCACATCCACACATTGGAATATTATTTGTCATTAAAAGGAATGAAATACTGACATATGATTCAACATGATTACAAAAGACCACATATTATATAATTCCATTTTTATTAAATATTCAGAACAGCAAATCTATACAAACAGAAAGTAAATTAGTGGCTGCCTAGGGCTGGGGAGCTTAGGGGAAATTGGGGTCGACTGGTTATAGGTTTAGGGTTTGTTTTTGAGGTAATGAAAATGTTCTAAAACTGATTGTGGTGATGGTTGCGGAACCCTGTGCATATACTAAAAGCCAATTGTACACTTTAAATGGGCGAATTGTATGACATGTGAATAATATCTCAATAAAGCAGTTTTTTTTAAAGAAGGTAGTTGGATAGGTGGGTAGGGGTTGGTTGAATGTAGCAGAATGTCACTGGAATAGGTAGAAAGAGCAATCATTGGAAGGTGGGCAGGACTCCAATATGAGTAGATAGAAGCAACAACAGTTCAGGTGTCAAGCGCTTGTAACATTAATTTTTAATACGTGAGCATTAGCAATGGTCGTAAGGTGATCACGTGAGCATTTTAATGGGGAAAGAGAGTACTTATAGGGATATTCTGGTCAGTTCTGCTACTAGAAATCCATTTTAGTCTTAATGAATATTGGCTATCAGGAAGCTTTACTTCCTCAAGGTTTACACCAAGGTTTCTCAACCTCAAAACTATTGACATTTGGGGCTGGAAAATTCTCTGTTATGTAGGGTTCTATTAAGATGTTTAGCAGCATCGCTGGCTTCTACCCACTAGGTGACAGTAGCAACTCTCCCCTCCTCCCACTTATGACAATCAAAAATGTCTCCAGACATTGCCAAATGTCGCCTGTGGGCAAAAATCACTCCTGGGTGAGAACCACTGATTTATATGTAGTTTGTTATATGGCAGGGATAAATGGTATACTGGTAAATATTTAACAGCCAGCTCTCTTGAGGGAAAAGCCTTAGTTTGTACTGTTTGCCAATTTTCATGATGTAAATACTACCTCAGTGGCTTATTTCAAGCTACAAATGTCATCAATCTGCTTGCAAAATTTCTAAAGATAATCAGCTTTAGTGAGCTGATGTAAACCAGCTTCAGCACTTTACAGATAAGGATCTACAGTGCTTAAGTGAACAGAGTATTCCATCTCTATGAGATGGATGATGTCAGCGAGATCCCTGGGGCCAGGGTCCTAGCAACCAGGAATAAGCCCAGAACTCCAACTTTTGTGGTCGCCTCCCCTTTCAGTGTGGATCTTGCCACCTATTCTCAATCTTCTAATCTTGATTAGGATCAAATTCTAATGAGGTTTACTTTCCTTGGAGAAGCTGCCAGAGCTGAAGTTTGAGGTAGAAAAGCCTTCCTTATTCAGGCAAGACTGAACAGATGAGACTGCTTATTTTTTCCTGGCCAGTCAAGCAGACATTTGTTTCAAGACCTCTAGAGAAAGCTGTTAATAATGTAGACTCAAGGTCTTGGCAGATTTATTGCATTACTATTAGGTAATAAGTCAACTGGGCTGACTTTCTATAGCCTGAAATGGTCCAAAGAATGCATCTAGGGTAGGGTATGTGCAGTAGGCTTGAGGTGGCTGTGTAGAAATTTACACAAGGCTCAATCAAATTTCTCTGTAGTGATAGGAACTATAGTAATTGATGTGTGAAGTCAGAGAGCGAGTTTTTTTAGAAATAATCCTGAAGATCAGTTTGTGTGCTGGTTTTCCCAGGTGGTTCTTTGAGAATCAGGCTAGATCCAGGCAAATTCTCAATTCTGAGTATAATGCCTTAGCCTTTACAACTGTGAAGACTGTTCATATGTGACACTTTATACTATTATTAGCCTATTTAAATATCTTGAATGAAAGGTATTGGACAGCATACAAATATTTTTTGATAAAATAGTACTCTAACTTTATCATTGATGACAAAATATTCATGAAAATGGCCATTAGTTTTACACTAAAATATCCATTCAAGTAGGAGAAAAAAATCACCTATAAAATTATATGTTTCTGGGGCTTCCCTGGTGGTGCAGTGGTTAAGAGTCCGCCTGCCAATGCAGGGGACTCGGGTTCGTGCCCCGGTCCGGGAAGATCCCACACGCCGCGGAGCGGCTGGGTTCGTGAGCCATGGCCGCTGGGCCTGCGCGTCCGGAGCCTGTGCTCCGCAACGGGAGGGGCCACAACAGTGAGGGGTCCGGGTACTGCAAAAAAAAAAAAAAAAAAATTATATGTTTCTATGACATATCTAAGTCATATAATAATAGTAATAAACCATGACCGTGTAACCACAAATCGTTATGACAACGCAAGCTGAGATCTGGATCCTCTAGATTTCATTCTGATTTCCTGTATTTACCTTTACCTTTTATTTGTGAATATCCCACACCACCATATTCAATTCATACATAAACTTCTTTAAGACTTAAGGTTTCAACTGATCCCTTTAATGCTGGCTTTTTTATTTAACTGTTTTGCCAAGGAAAATAGAAAATATGTTTTGAGATAAATGTAAACACATTGCAGTATATGCCAATGTTCACCTTTTAAACTTTTCCTTTCTTCTTCTATTCAATCATTTGTTTACATGAATGTTTGAGTACCTACTCTGGTACCCAGTTCTATGCTTGGTATTAAGGAGACAGAGGGTATGAATAAGATTTCATCCCCAACTATGCAAGACCACAATCTCATGCAATAGACAGACTGTAAATAATATCCTATTATATATATATAAATATATATAATATGTAATAATCAAGAAATCAGTACTATTTTGCAACACAAGGAAGTGGCAACAAACCCTCAGAGAGAAATCTGGAAACTCTATGAAGAAAGAGATACTTAATAGTCTGGCAGTTCCTCAGAGACTTAAACACAGAGTTAGTTACCATATGACCCAGCAATCCTACACTTCCAGGTATATCTAAGAGAATTAAAAACATATTGTTCACACAAAAACTTGTACACAAATGTTCATAGCAGCTTTATTCATAGAAACAAAAAGTGAGAAAAACCCAAATATACATCAACTGATATATGGATAAACTGGGTTACATTCATATAATGGAATATTATTTGGCAATAAAAAGGAATGAAGTATTGACTCATACTTCAACATGGCTGAACCTTGAAAATATTATGTTAAGTGAAGAAAGCTGGTCACAAAAACCACATATTATATGATTCCATATACATGAGATGTTTAGAATAGGTAAATCTATGGAGACAGAAAGTAATCTAGGACTGGCTCTGGGTGAGGGTGGGGAGAGGAGTGACACCTAATGGGTACAGAGCTTCTTTGAGCATGATTAAAATGTTCTAAAATTGATTATGTTTACACAACTCTGAACATATTAAACACAATATAATTGTACAGCTTAAATGGATGTATTATATATGTGACATATCTTAAAAAAGCTACTGTAATATATTTGTAATATATGAGAGTAACTATTATACACAGCAAGGGCTATATGAGAGTAAGCTGATATTATTATTTTTTTATTTTATTTTTTATTTTTGGGCATGCAGCATGACTTTTGGGATCTGGGATGGAACCCATGCCCCCTGCAGTGGAAGTGCAATCTTAATCACTGGACTGCTGGGGAATTCCCGATTATTATTTTAAATGACAATTAAAACAAGACACCATTTTTCACTTTGTGGTTGGTAGAGATTAAATAGTTCAATAATACACAGCAATGGCCAGAATGTCCCCAATCACCCAACTCTCCTACACTGTAGGTAGGAATGTAAATTTGTGCAATTTCATTAGAGAACAAGTATCTTTACTTATTAAAATAATAAATAGCCATACTTTTTGACTCAATGTTTTCAAAGAATTTGTCTTTGTTCATTACAACCTGGTTTATATTACCAAAAGACCTAAATAACTATTAATAGATGTCTGGTTTAATAAAGGATGGTACAACTTACACAGCCATAAAAAGAAAAAAAAAGGGGGGGGGCCTTCATCTCTAAGTCACATTATTAGGTGAAAGAATAAATTGTAGAATAGTGCTTACAGTGTGTTGACATTACTGCAAAAAAGCAAGTCGTGCGTGTGTGGATGAATATACACATACATGTACACACGTTTACAAACACATTTATGCAGGCAAATACATAGCCTTTTCTAGAAAGATACACATAAAAGGAAACTAGTTGCTCCTGGAGAGAGAGTAGAGGCTTGGAAGTCTGAGGTCAGAGAAAGACTTTTGTTTGACTGCACACACTTTCGTAGTGCTTGAAATTTTGTCTTTTGTGGTTTTACTTTGATCAAGAGTATATTACATTTTTAACTGAAGAGCTAATTAAAAGGAAGAAGAGAAATATATGAGGCCAGCAAAAAGTTCCAGTCAAATGAAGTTATCCTCCATTTCTCTAACCCAGATAGATTTGGCCTAACTAGATTATGGCAAGGAGGATGTGTGTGTGTGTGCGTGTGTGTGTGTGTGCACGTGCACAGTCAAGTTTCCTAATTACTAAATCTAGTGAAAATTCGAAATAAAAAAATATCCTGCTTTCTCCCCTATTTAGCACTAGATAATCTTTTACTCAGTGTTATTAATTCACCCAACAACTATTGACTAAGAGCTTCCTAACTTCACTGCACAGTTTGACGCTGTGGGAAGTACCACAGAGGTGAAAAGGGCAATAACTTCCTGCACCTTACATATAATTTAACAAAAGAAACAAGAAAACCCCAAATAACAATATAAGAGCTTAAAGTTAACTCAAGTCAATTCCAAGTCAAACCTCTTAAAATGGCTTTTCTGACACGTTACAGTATCACCAGGAAGTCAGCAGGGGGCACTTCAAACATGTCTACGCTAAGTCAAGCTCAGCTCATTTCCATCTAGGGCTTTGATGCTTTGTCTGAAGGTAAATGTGAAGCCCTCTGCATAAAACATTTGTGGTCTTCCATATTCAAGTCTCATAGAAAGTCTCCTTTGATTTCCTACATGGACTTAAGTTTTTTATTTTTATTTTTTTTTGGGGAGAAGGGAAAAAAAAAACTACTTATAAACAAATATGGATTATAAATCTGTGGGTTATGTATGTGACATTCTTTTTAGTTTTCATGAGCTGTCTTCTAGGAAAGGCCTATATCCTTCTCTGCACTCCCCTGACCTGTTGTAGTTCCTCTGTGACAGAATTTGTCTCTCTGTCATGTTCTGATGTGCTACCCTCACTGTAAAGCCTTATTCTAGGACATGTCATTGCAATGCATTGTCTTTTTCTTTTTCATTTTGTCTCTCTTTTTAAAAAAATTCATGCTGTGGGAAGGACCACAGAGGTGAAAAGAACAGTACCTTCCTTCACTTTATGTACAATTTACATAATCTTTATTTTCTTTCTTATTCAATCTTTTATTTATCTTACGTATCTTTTATTTCTCTTATTAACTTTATTTAGACAAAACTTATTTTATTTATTTATTTTTAAAATAAATTTTTATTTATTTTTGGCTGCATTGGGTCTTCATTGCTGCGCATGGGCTTTCTCTAGTTGCAGCGAGCAGGGGCTACTCTGCATCGCGGTGTGTAGGCTTCTCATTGCAGTGGCTTCTCTTGTTGTGGAGCATGGGCTCTAGGCGATCAGGCTTCAGTAGTTGTAGCACACGGGCTCACTAGTTGTGGCTTGTGGGATCTAGAGCACAGGCTCAGTAGTTGTGGGGCACAGGCTTAGTTGCTCTGTAGCATGTGGAATCTTCCTGGACCAGGGCTTGAACCCGTGTCCCCTGCATTGGCAGGCGGATTCTTAACCACTGCGCCACAAGGGAAGTCCCTAGACAAATCTTTTAATGTTGATATTATCACATGATTTTTTTCTTTCTCTTCATTTTTTTGGTTTGTTTTCTTGTGTGTTTGGAAGAGGGGAGGAGATGAATACCTCCAACTCAAGAAAACTAAAATCCTTAAAATGTATCTAGCTTATTTAACACCATACTTTTGTCATCTGAAGCAGTTCTCCCCCCACCCCACAATTTCTTTGCCGCCAAAGCAAAGAAAGTAACCTGCTCCCTTTATTTAAACCTGGTGGAGGAAGGAGGCAGTAGCAAATTGGCAAAATATAACATTTATTTGTACTTTAACTTTTTTAGAATGTAACACCTAACTTTACCAGTGGAGAACTATATTCTGTCCGAGTTTAATCTTCCCTTGAACTGCTACTTGGAATTTCTTCAACATAGCTTTGCTGGGTAATGAGTAAAAGAAGAGGTCTGCAAGACCAACATCTCCACTTATCAACTGCCTCAGTCCCCAGATTCCAGAGCTACAACCTCAACCTCATCCTCACCCTCACTGTCATATCATCTCTGTTCAGATTCAGATTGGGCTCCTCCCTCGTTTTAATGCTGGGATATAGGTAGGTAGCAGCAGAAAAGACTTCTGTGGCAATATTTAGTAAACATCTTGGTTTTGCTTTTATTAAGGTCAATAGATTTAAATTTTTTATAATTATGATTTTGTATTTATAAATTTTATTTCTATTAGCCATGCTTTTTTCTACATTAAATATAATTTTTTCGATAGAGACCATATTCACTTCAGTACAGATGCTCTTTTAGAGCCCACTTAGACATTTCATCATACTAATTTAGCAAAACAGCCACAAAATAAAATCTGCACTAAACTATGCATGTAGAAGAAATATCTGCTTCCCAGCCTTTTCTGGTTTGCAATTACAGCAGCATTAAAATATCACACATAAAATACATTTTTTGTTCTTCCTTTGGATCTCCAAAAAAAAAAAAAAAAACATATGATTTGTGGTTACCGTTGTTTAATCTTCCTTGAGTTTCATATTCCCTCATCTGTACAGTGGGAATATCATTAAGTTTTGAAATGATTAAATGCAAAAAGGGATGGAAAGCGCCCAGCCTGTGCAAATAGCAGATGACAAAAGATAGACAAGAAAGAAAGAAAGGAAGGAAGGAAGGAAGAAAGAAACTTCCTTACATGTGGAGTTCTGGAGTCTCTGGTCGTTTCTTCAGGTATGCCCATTTAACTTTTTACTTACAGTTTTAAGCTTATAACAGGAGCAAATGTCCTACCGTAAGAGTACTTGTTTGTTAAACGTTTATACAAAGCTTAGTATCTTTTAACCTGAAGCTTTTTAAGTCTGTTACAAGGGAAGTGTCAATCACGGAAAAAGTCAAGGCTCACACTATCCGTGATCAAATAACCTTGCTGAAGTTTGGGCGAGGCACTTCTCTAACGCACATGCAAGTCTGTACTTGGAGATCATGTGAGCCTCTGCAAGAGAACGCAGGCATCTGATGCTCTGAGAGCAGCCAATCAAGAGAGTGCCTTGCCGCCACACCCACCTGCCCACTGCTTGTCCCCGGGATTGGAGCCAATCTGTCTGCTTTTCTACCACGCTGAGCTGCTATGAGTGAATTCTTCCTGGAAATCTCTGCAACTCTGATGGACATGCAGTGTAACAGTACAGACCACTCCAAAATCTGTTTCATATTTAAAATAAAAATTACTCTAACTCTTGATTGCTCTGATTTTGTGTCTGTTAACCCAGAAAATCATTTTAAACATATAGCTATAAGCATCACACTTCCCTTTAGCAATTACGTAAAATCTTCTTGCAGTTCTCTGAAAGGCACAGCTGTGCAGATTGGTTTGGTTGTCTTAACAAATGATATTTATGTGTGAAAATAGACTGCTTGTGTATTCTATATAAGATAGTAGACATTTTTGCACTTTTGTTTATATGTTATTTATACCTTGAGCACAGGCAATGCAAATGCACTCATCTTGTGTCATTTTTTAAAATTAGAATTTACTATAGAATTTTTGGATGACTGCCACAGCATAATCATTCATCTGCTGCTTGGTCTGTTCTGCTACTTCTGAAACTCTTCTGAGGGTTTAATTCTTGGCACATTTCAACATTCCTTTACATGTATTGTAGTATAGACTGCATGTGCGCGATGTATTGTTTAATATATGCAATACAAGACAAATTGTGCTGTGACATTTAACACAGTAGCTTAAAGATAGAACTCTATTCTGTAGAATAGCAAACTGAATTATTTGGGCATTATCAGGTATTTTGTTTTTGAGAAAAACTGAAAATATGAGCCTAGTTTAAATTGTATGGCCTTTCATCTTTCTAACATACAAATGTAGATTGTGTGTGTGTCTGTGAGGGAGGAGAGGCAGAGAGAGAGGGAAGGAAGGAGGGATGAGTAGAAGGAAGCATTAAAGGTATTCAGAGAAATAATCCAATATGGACAGTGAATTGGAGGTTTTGGTTTATGAGCCCATTACTCAGATGTAAAGTGGAGAGTATAGAGTTAATTATCCCTCTTGGCTAATTCTAATTCTTTACATTTAAAAAGATATTTGAAAGTATTCTCAGCATTTTGGCAAAAAAAATGCAATATCCAAAGTGATTTTATTATTCTTAGTATTTTACTTGCATACCTCAATACATCTTTTTAATAGCTTTATTAAGATATAATTTACATACCATAAAGTTTGCCCATTTAAAGTGTACAAGTTAGGCTTCCCTGGTGGCGCAGTGGTTGGGCGTCCGCCTGCTGATGCAGGGGATACGGGTTCGTGCCCCGGGAAGATCCCACATGCCGCGGAGCGGCTGGGCCCGTGAGCCATGGCTGCTGAGCCTGCGCGTTCAAAGCCTGTGCTCCGCAGCGGGAGAGGCCACAGCAGTGAGAGGCCCGCGTACCGCACAAATAAATAAATAAATAAATAAATAAAGTGTACAAGTCAATTTTCTTCATTTATCTACCCAGTTGTACAACCATCACCATAATGTAATTTTAGACATTTTCATCACCATCTCCCCGAAAACATCTCCATTCTCCTCCCTCCCCTATTCCCCAGCACTAGGCAACCACTAATCTACTCTCTAAGATTTGCCTACTGGTGGATATTTTATATCAATGGAATCATAGGATATATGTCTTTTGTGACTGGCATCTTTCATTTAGCATAACAATATAGTTTTAGACTATTTGGCCTCAATATTCTGCCTCTGAGGATAAAATGTAATCTTTGCATTCCTTGATGAGTTTGAGGACTGGGTATAATATTCGTGAGGCAGAAATTAGAAACTAGTTAGAGCAAGAGGACTTTCCACAACCACTTGCCATTTTGCCAATGTTAAAATACCAGATTGTGCAAGTTCAAGCTGCAGAACAACGTGTGTTCATGGGTCCTTAGATTGACATGGTCCAGGAGAATTTGGGGGGTGGGGGGATAAACCAAAAACAAAACAAAAAACACTGCAAGTTACAAACAGGATCCATCAAAGGAGGAGTGGGTTTCAGTGTTGACCAAATGTAGTTTAACAACTTAACTTCCTTTCCTTGGAAAACTGGTGATTCCAGATTATTTCACATAAACCTGTGTTTGGTGCTTGTGCTGGGCACCCAGCAGAGCCAGACCCCTTAGGAAAAGCAAATAGGCCTCATAGAGAAAGTAAAATTTCATTTCTGCCCTTTCCCCCTCTTCTTGCTGGCAGGGTTGATCCTCATTACAATTTGCTCAAATATTTGGAAGTGAATTTAGGACCCTCCCCCCAGCTTATGATTTTATAGCCAATAGGTGATGAGGTTTATTTGCATATTTCCAATCACATAAGCAGCCGTGGAGTGGAAACAGTGTCGGACTCAATTTCTCCTCCTCTTCCTCCTCCTTCTCCGAGGAAACCTGCCACTTCTAGCTGTCCTGCCTCCTCTTTAAAGGGTGACTTGCCCTGCGCCAGACCGCTGCTCCAGCCTGCTCCCGCTTCAGACTCGGCCGGTCCATCCGTCTGTCCCCGCTCCAGCCGGGTGCCCTGTAACTCCCACAGAGGGACGCGCCCCGAGATGGAGAGCAAAGCCCTGCTTCTGGTGGCTCTGAGCGTGTGGCTTCAGAGTCTGACCGTCTCCCGCGGAGGGGTGGCCACCGCCGACAGTAAGTTTTGCGCGCAGACTCCCCTCCACTTGCAGAATCTGCTCAGCGGCCACTTGCACACGTTCTGAAGATGGGAAGGAGGAAGTAGGAAGGGGTTGCGATGCGCGCCGGGGACTCTCCTAGCCCGAGCGCTTGCCCCAGAAAGGGTCACCGGGGTGGGATCTGGAAGGGCCACGGAGGGAATTTTTCCTCCGATCTCTCTGGGGCGGCTCCCACTTCTCCTTTCTCTCTTTCCCGCGTTCCCGCGCTGTCCCCTCCACTCTGGCTGAGGCTGAGTTCCCGTCCGCCTGGGCTCAGCAGGGAAGGGAGCGGGGGGAGAGTGTGAGGGGCGGGACCAGGGGGGCGGGAGGAAGGGCTCAGATGGCGGTGACCTGCAGCAACCTTTTCGCTCGGGGGGGGGGGGGGCCTGGAATGAAAGGCAAGGGAGCCAAGGTGACCCTGGCTTGGCCTTGGCCGCGGCTCAGTCCCCGTCATTGAGAGCGCGGTTAGAAAGTGGCCCCTTCTCCTGGAGAAGCTGGCCCGTGGCCGCGGGTCGTGGGGGGAGGTGCTGGCCGCCACTTAGGAGTACAGGACATTCTTGCTCTGCACGTGGAGGTGGGAGGAGAGGACGCGGGACGCGGAGTCCTGGGGACGCAGCGTCCTGCAAGAGTTGGGGCGCCGGGGAAGCTGTTTAACTTCGACTCTTGTACGCTCGGCTTTTCTTAGCGGCCAGCAAACCTAGCGAAGGGTTGACCCTCCTGAAAAACGTGGCAGAGCGACCAGCAGTCTGTGGCCGCCGACTTGGGGGTTGCCAGGTTTGCACTTGGCTACCCTTACCGTCCTGCGAGCTGAGCTCGGCTCCGGGCGCCCTGCCCCGCGGTGCGGTCGCGAGCACTTGGGGTTTCTTGGGCGCCGCCGGGAGGCCACTGGCTGAACCCCAGTTACCTCTCACCAGGGTTGAGGCTTCGAGGCCGGATGTGCATTTCTTTATTGCCGGGAAGGTGAGCGCCCAGCCCGAGACCTGCCACAGTAGAGGCAGCCTGTGTAACTTGAACCTTGGTTCAGTTAACACACAGCAGCAACTGAAAAGGCAACTGAAGCAAGTCATGCAAGGAGGCAACATTTTCTTTTCTCTTCCTTGGTGGACTTGCAGTTAAGGCGGTGTCCTTTGGTCGTGCTTTCAGGCGGCGCGGTCTGCAGCGGTTCACGTTATAGTCGAGTTTGTCTCTGACTTTGGTTGCTGCTAAACACTTGTTTTATTTCAGCACGAAGTTGTTCAATTAGAAAGTCTTAAACACCTTATGAAGTAGCATGTGCCGCTGGATAGTGTTTTACACGGTCCAAGAAAAAGGTTGGAACAAACTCCAAATTCTTATATCAGAAAGTACACTACAGAGTAATGTTACTTAGACTAAAAAACACACACAAATAAGTGTCATCCACAGATTGAGTTTTTTCTAGACTCCCTGAGAGATTCAGGACCCTAAATTCCTGGGCTGGTCAGTGGTCACCTCTCTGGGTTTTGCTTCCTCAATTCTAAAATGAGGAGTTTGGACCAGACTCAAAATTCTCTTAGACCCCTCCAGATGTAGAGAACAAACTTATGGATACCAAGGGGGGAAGGGGGGATGGGATGAATTGGGAGATTGGGATTGACATATATACACTACTATGTATAAAATAGATAACCGATGAGAACCTACTGTATAGCACAAGGAAGTCTGCTCAATGCTCTGTGGTGACCTAGATGGAAGAGAAATCTAAAAAAGGGGGTATATGTATACGTATAACTGATTGACTTTGCTGTACAGCAGAAACTAACACAACAGTGTAAAGCAATTATACTCAAATAAAAAATTCTAAAAAGAGTTCTCTTAGACCCCTCTAATTCTTTACTCTTTGATGTAAATGGATACAAGTGATTAATGAATTAAATTGGATTTTAATCAACACATGCTTTTCATGGCTGTAAATGCTTTGTAAGGGAGGAATCATTTTGAAGTGGACTTGAAATTAATCCTTCTCATCCTTCCCTCCCACTCTCACTCTACTGCCCCACTCCCCTGCTTCCCCTTTATATTGTGGCTCTCCCAACACAGCAAATTTCTGCCCCCTTTATCCTCCAAATGAATTTAGGTAGGAATGTAAGAAATTCAGAGTAGAAAGGTACAAGTGTGAGGGAATGGCAAGCAGCACCCCCTCTGGGCTCTGACTTTACTTATTCATTCTCGATTTCTAGGAAAAATATGAGGTTACAGGCACTGCCCTGAGCTCTTTGCTCTTGGAGGCACCACAGCCTCTGCGTGGCCCCATTAGGAAATTTGAAGAGCTCAGTAGCTGCAGTTCTATTTGACTGGCCATAGTGAATTTCTAGGCTAACATCTGAATTAAACATGTTGGGTGATGACAGCAAAGTAGCAGGTACCACCTGCAAGGGGAGCAGAGCACAAGAGAGTGATTGATTAATAGCTGTATGGAAAGGTGGGAGTCAGGCACTGGGGAAAACTGACAATGGGAAATTTTCACTTTCTTTCAGGCAGTGTATTTTTAGCTCAGCCCTCTGTTTTTGCTTTATTCTGGGAAGAGAAATTGGGCTGCACATTTTACGGCCACTATTTTAGCAAACACTTTTTTTCTATAAAAATGAAAAGTAAACCAGCTTGTTAGGTAAGTCAGGCACATTGTTTACATTGGAATATCTGAAAACCTCAATTAATTCAGTCAGATAACAGCACTGATTACCCCTCCACCCCACCCCCATTGTTTTATTTTTCACTTGTTTTTTGGCATTCTACAGAAGCTGTCAATAACTGTGACCATCAGCCTCAGAGAGGAGGTGAATTACTGATGAAGTTCTTTAGGAGTGTGTGTTTTTGTGTGTGAGAGAGAGAGGAAAGAAAAAGAGAGAAAGGAAGTAGAAACTTATAAGAGGATTGCATTATAATTGAGCTCTTGTATCTCATGTTTTCATATAAATGTTAATCTTATTTATCTGATAACTGTGAACTGCCTTTAGAGTCTCTTTCCTGGGATGCTCAGTGTTCCTCCTATAATGTACCCTCTATAAATGTACCTTTAAAGTGCTTTGACTTCTCAGCCTAATTTCATTCCTGTGAGTTATTATCCATATTAAGATAACTCCTTGTCTTTGTTTATACACATAGATTTTTAGCTATCTATTTAGGAATTTAGGGATAAAGATAATATAGTCAAGAAATGCATTAACTTGTAACTTTCCTGGTGCCCCAAAATCTCTCCCCTTAGGGTTTGATAAGAACAGGTCTGATGGTGTGATGTTATTGATATGATAAACCAAATTCAGAATAGGGGCCCTTATAAACGATTAAACCTATGCACCTCTCCCCTGACACACACTATTCTAAGGTGGCTTTAATTTCTAAGGGGATCTGGTGAAAGGTCCTTCTCCCCTTAAAGGGCTAAGGGCAGAGTCACTAATATCATTTCCATGTATGAAAAACAATAATTTTTTTAGCAACAGTTGAGCCAAATCAGTTCATCTGCCAGCCAGGAGCAATCCCAGTGTATATATTAGGTCAACTAAACATACTCATAATGATCCATAATGAATTGATGACCCATAAATCAGGGTCCATCCTTCTCCCTAACTCTTCCTGGCCTAAGTCAGTTGTGTGAGGGCTGGTGGATGTTTGGAAAGCACACTCATCTTTAGAATGCCAAGACATCCTTGAGGGGTTGGAAACACCAGTAGTGTGGAAATACCTGTCAGAACGCCAAAGAGAGGGAAAGACTGACTAAACACCAGTAACATTTATGATTTCATATAAAGAACAAACATAGAATTGAAAACATCACGTGGCATATAGAGTGGTATTATTTTCTTGTCAAAGACTTCATTATGTTTTCTGTAACTTAAAATGAAAAAAAAAAAAATTCCATGAAAAGTGAAACAAAAGTTTCCAAATACAAATTTGCTTGAGAATATATGAATTTCCTATCATTTTTCTTTACAAGTGATGTACCCAACAGGAAAGGTTGGTTGTGGGAAACTGGAATCCTGCCTTAATAATTTCAAAGAATATTCTTAGTCATTTCAAAACCACCAGCAACACCAGAGCCACCGTGTTGCACAATTCTAGGAAAAAATAGAATAAAAGTGACTGGTATCCTCTGGAGTTATGCAAGGCAATAATCTTAAATATCAGTTTGGCAAATAGGTAGTGGGCAAGATCTGTCTGCCAGACTGTTCAGAGTATTTCTGCTTTAAAAAGCTTGCTGATCGAACATGTTAAAATAAGACTGTTATGAGAGGAAACATGAGTTATTTGATAAAGAGCAAATATATAGTGGGTAAAGTTAATTTAGTTTTCAATTTTCTAAAGCACTTTCTAACAGTAAAAGAACTTCTTGGGCAGAATCTGAAAGTGGAATCAGATTAAAAATCTATAATTTTTTTCGACCATGAGATAAATTATTAGGCCACCAGAGTGCTTTCTGGTTAGGAAGGAAAAGGAAGACCCACATCTTCAAATGAGTTGAGAGGCAGAGAATATTCTTGATTAATGAATGGATTTCAAGTGAAATTTTACTATATGGAAATGAAAAAAAAGCTTTAAATATCAATAGTCTATCACAGTCTTGTATTTGAATAAATCTTCTTAGAATGTTTAGGTGCTAGAGGTGTGTGTGTTTGTGTGTGTGTGTGTGTGTGTGTGTGTGAGAGAGAGAGAGAGAGAGAGAGAGAGAGAGATCAACTTGTTGCATATAATGAATCACTTGCAAGCAACCACACTATTGTTTAAGGAATTTTGGGAAATAATTAAAAAGGAGAATGCTGGTCAGTCCTCAGAAAGTTAAATGATAAGTTTGATTCAAATGCCTGTACTTTCACTGTACTATATCATTCTTATTTTAATTTTTGGTCTGACTTTTGCAAGGTTATTTGAAATTATGGATTTTCAACTTTTGTGAAAAGGAAGAAGGTTTAGATTAAGAAATTAGAAGTATTTCTAAGCAACCTTAGGTATTTATCTTTTGAAACTTTTAAATAGCCAAATCTAAAATGTATAAGTTACTACCTTCTTGTAGTGAATGGATAGGTTTTTTGACTTCTTTTTTTACTTGACCAGAAATTAGATAACTTCTTAATATAACTTCCCTTTGATGTGCTTGCTTTATAAAAGAGTTTGATTTTATTTGCAATACAATTTACTTAAAGTGTTCACTGTGATATTATATGTACTACCTACAAATACCCTGTGAACATTTATCAACATTCAGAAGTATTGTCCAGAGAGTCAAAAAATAGGCCAAAGTTCTCTTTCTCTCCTGACTCACTTTGGGATTAACCATGAAGAACCAAAGTGGATTCTTTCCAAAACCACCTTTGCTACAGTACTTTAGGCAAGGACTTTGTGTGGAAGACTGTAGAGACAAAATTGAGAAAAGAAATGGGGGAAGAATTAACCATAACTCACACATAGTACAGATATTTCTGAACAACCCGCTAAAGGATTTTTAAAAACATTTTAAAGTGATGCATCTTGCCATGCTGGTGGGAATGATTCCATATAAAAACTTCCCCATGTTTCCAACTTTTCTTCTTTCTAAAATTAAAAAAAATAATGCTAGTGAAAAGGAAACAACCTTCCTTCAAACAAACCTTATTGTATCATATTTTGCAGGAAGACAATCTTTTGATGTAATCAGAGATTTAAAGAGGGTGAAATCATACATGAAGTAAGTGGAACTACACAACACAAGTGCCCTGAGCCAGTGTTCTCTAGAAGAACTACAACCAAGAGACCTGGGTTCTGGTCCCTACTCTCTCTCCCACTATTGGCAGCATAACCTCAGCTAACTCTCTTAAATTCATATTTTGAGAGAAGATTAATTAAGGAATTCCCAAATAGAAGTTGTCTTACTTGAAACTGTATACACCATACACACACACCCCTTGACTGAAAAAGAGCTGAAGAAAAGGATGGAAGACACAGGAGAGGTCAATATTACTTAACTCAGTTATTTTAAGGCTGTCTCTGTCAACTTTGAGCACCGCTGGAGGATCAGTCATTCTCTTTCAATCCACATTCAGTTTTTTTTTTTTTTAACTTTAGAAACAAAAATAGCATTGGTGATGTTTTGCTTGTGAATCTAAAACATATCAGTCCAGCAAGTAAAACAACCGTCTAATTAACCTCTTATCCAATTTTTCCTTTTCAGGAATTACAGGAGGAAAAGATTTTATAGACATCGAAAGTAAATTTGCTCTCAGGACCCCCGAAGACACAGCTGAGGACACTTGCCACCTCATTCCTGGCGTGACAGAATCTGTGGCTAACTGTCAATTTAACCACAGCAGCAAAACCTTTATGGTGCTCCACGGCTGGACGGTAAGAAAGGCTCCTTAGGAAGGAGCTGAGTGGCATGAACCAAGCATTCTGATTGTCTTGCCCCAGTTGTTGGGAGCCCAGTGATGGGAACACAGTGATGGCTTTGCTTTAAACTTGAGTAGAGACAATTCTGGCTCGGGGTGGGGACTGAGGAATCTAAAGCCAAAGGTTCATGGGTACTTCCTCTGGACAGTGCCAGCCTTCATTTTACCACGGTACCTAGCTGTGACCTTGAAGCAGCCATTCCCCTGGGCCTTTGCTTAAGTACAGAGAAGAATATAGGTTACCATTTAGAGGAGACAATGGAAAACTGGCATGATCCTGATTCATCCAGCACTTCGCCAAAGTCCTTTCCTAAGGAAGATAACCTGTAAGGGGGAGGAGAGAGCTGGAGTGGAGGGAGGAGGTGCTGGTTCTGGTTCTGCTTTGCCCTTCTCCAGCTCTGTGATGTGGATCCAGATACCTCTCATCCCTGGGCCTCAGTTTACTAATCTGTAAAACAATGAGATTAGACTAGACGTCCCTCCACTTTCAACATTCTCCAGTTGTAAACTTTTGGGAGCTTTACTTGAGATGAAAGAGGGCTAGCCAGGGAACTGTCAGCGACATGATAAGAATATGAATAAATATGCTAATTAGTCACTTTATATGGTATAGTTCTTACTTAACTACTTTAGCTTGTTTTCAATATTTTCATTCCTTAGTGAGCAGATTTTACTGTTTATTAAAAAGGACTTATATAAAATTGATGGTTAAAGAGATAATATCTTTCCATTGTGTCAGAGCTTGTGAATAAGGTAATAGACACTAAATTCTAATGAGATGAATTAGCTAATGATTGATACTTCCAGTCCTGATTTCTTTTCCTACATAAGTGCCTTTGTTATTGACAGTGTAGGACAATTGCTATAACTTTTATAGAGATGAAGGCAACTAGTAACAGAATTCACAGGGATGTTTATTTTAATAAAATACATCTATTTACTAGAGGTAACACAGTAAATTACATATCTTATGATAAAATTACATATTCAAATTCCTAACATAGATCTTTTTATATTTTAAGAGGTTTAAATAGGAAAACATAACCTTTGATGATTTTAGAGACATTTTAGTTGTATATGGTCTTGGCTGTTAATACTTTTCAAAAAAGTTTAAGCTTAATAAACATTTATATGACAGAAATAAATTGAATATCTCAGGCATCTCAATCTTATCCCTGAGAGAATTTTATAATTTAAGAATATTTGAAAAACATTTCCTTCTCACATTAAGATGACACGACTCACCTAGTATCAGTAGATAGCACCAATTTCTATCATTAGCCCTACTGCCCAATAAGCCCACTTATATTCTTCACATCATATGTCCTGACTTTTTTGAGTGCCTGGGCTCAGAGGCTGGGCCACTGGCTGTGGGACTGAGTTGCATCGTACAGAGCTGGTCGGTATGTGCTATAACTCATCCAGCCGTGCTGGATAACTGATCTCAGCCATTTCAGTAAACTCCCTGGCTGGTTCAGTGGGACCACCTGGGGCAGGTGGCAAGGAGAGCTTCAAGTTCAGCTGTATGCCTAAGAATCAAAGCCTTTAAAAATTGGTACTGATTTAAGGAAGCACAGAAGAAAAAATTAGGAAATAATACCTTTTCAGAATTGAAGAAGTTGGGTCCTTGTTTTCCACCCCTTTGTTGGGGTTACTTATAGCAGTGTCTTATGTTAAATTAAAAAAAGAAAGAATTAGATTGGTTATTAGGCAGTTACTAAAAGTATCATTCACTGTAGGAGTATGTTGGGCTCCTTGCCCTTTGACAGATTACCTAATTTAGAAACACTGATAGTACAGAAAAACTTAAAACAGGGTCTGAGAGCAAATGAGATTTTCCTGCCGTGTCTGAGGTAAGCTGCTCAGCGACTCAAGGGCGTAGGACTAGGGGAAGTGAGGAGGTTTGTTCTGCAGCTTTGACGAACCTGAAAGAATGCTTAGCATGCAGTGTGCACAGGACACCTGCCAGAAGGCAGTCAGACACAGCTGTCCTGGAGCTTGGCCACCTGCTTGTGTTTAAGTCCAGGGTTCTCATTGTGGTGTTGGATATCCTCACCCCTGGCTGAGAGGAGTGATTAACGTTGCATTCTGAAGAAATGACATCATCCTCTCTCAAAAGGCAGCTGCAAAGGGTGGCCAGCCTTCAACCTCTAAGAAGGAGAAAGGGAGGCAGGACCGATTCCTTAGGGTTTTTTTTGCTGGGTGGGCATTCCAGCTGGTTCCTCCAAAGACCCAGGCTGTACCCAGGCTTGAAGCAGCCTCACTGAGACATGTTCAAAGAAGACTTAAACATGTTCCTAATGGGCTCACATCACCTATGTGCTTTTTCTTTTTTGTTTTCTCCTCATGCTGGAAATAGATTATAGAACTGGCATTTTATCACTGCAAGTAGATTGGGAACCAAAATGGTCACAAGAAGAAATTTTGGAGGTGGAGAGTAACTTCCGGATCATCTGATTCTGACCGCTTTGTTTTATAGGTAGCCTAGTAAGGTTAATACAGTGCCTGTGTTCATAGAAGTAATCAGTGGAAGAGCTGGGATTGGAACCAAGATCTCCTGAGTCCCAGGCTTGCTTTTTCCTTCCACAGAGCACAACAATTTGGTTAAAAATTGTGCAGTTAGTGTCAGGAGTGAAGAGAGAGCTCATGTTTTAATGTTTTAGCCTAGAAAATAGACTAAACAAAATGGAAGCATAGATTTAAAAGAACCCACCATCTAAGATCAAAGTTTTAAATGAAGTCCCTTGGTTTGGGAATTCAAGAGTCTTATTTTTGTCTATTGGCATTACTCTAAGAAGAATATAGGTTTTACAAGCTTCCCCTTAAAAGCTGCCTTAAACATGGATTTCAGAATCTTTTCCTGTTGAGTACATAGTTGAGTAACTTTTACTGTGGCTACAGTATGATCTGCTCTCAGGTAATATTAGGAGTGGATAGATTTGTGGATTTAAAGTAGGTTGTTGCTGTGTACAGGCTCCTGGCAGGAAGGCATGGAATTTTATCACCTGCAGTTGTTTAATGTGTTTCGATTATTTTAAAGTAAGCATCTTTGCAAAGATGTCCAATGTCTCTTCTTTGATAGCATAAGTCTTTTGACTTTGAATTTGGGGGCTTTTATCAACAAGAAGCAAAGAATTACAGTTGGCAGTCTGCTTATCTCCAAAACAGGACCAATCTAATAATTTGGGAAATGCAATTATTAAGCCTCATTAATTTGCACTGTGATAATCAAGAATTTGAGAGAATTGTGAAAAAGTCTGAACTGAAACTAATAATTTTCTTATGTATTAAGAGATTGCTAAACAAAGTTACCTTCTGTTGGAATAGATTAGTATGTTTAAAACTATTTTTTTCATTATCACATCAAATGTTGTACGTAAATGACCCTTTATAAGAATAAAGGGCATTCACATCTCCCAATTAACTTATTAGCCTAATTGAAATTATTTAAACTAAATTTCTTTTTTTTTTAAACTAAATTTCTTTTAAAATCGTCTGTAATTCTGCTGCAAATTTTTAACTTATTCAGATTGATCTTTCCTTTTAATACTATAAATTATTGAAGTTTTACTGAACTTATAAAATATGCTTTTAAAATTGAAACCTCAGTCTGCCATTCCTGAGCTCAACAAAGTCCTTCTTTGGGGTACACAAATTTGCCTCAGAAGGGTCAGGCAGAAGACTGAATACTCTTGTGGTTTGAGTTTTGTGTCTGAGCCAATGGGCTTCCCGTGGGTTTGTTTCTTTTTTCCATTTAATGTAGGTGTATTGGGCTGACATATCTATAACAAGTTGTAGGTGGATATTTTAAGAATGCTGGTATCATCCTCTTCAGGTGACAGGAATGTATGAGAGTTGGGTGCCAAAACTCGTGGCTGCCCTGTACAAGAGGGAACCGGACTCCAACGTTATCGTGGTGGACTGGCTGTCACGGGCCCAGCAGCATTATCCTGTGTCTGCGGGGTACACCAAACTGGTGGGACAGGATGTGGCCAAGTTTATCAACTGGATGGCGGTAAGACTGGGGGAAGGAGCCTTGTATGTCCAAAACAGATCTCTTGGCTACAGCTGAATTAATGACTGGTTGTTGCTCTTTTTCACTTAGATATAGATATTTTCTGGGTCAACTCATATCTTTAGAATAAGCCTGGACATTATTTTCTGACTAAAAGCATCATTATGATAAGAATGATAAAGCTATAAAGCCCATAAGGCGTAGTCCTGCCCTGCCCTGTCCTTTGATATTTTCATGGTGAATGGATTTGCTGAGACCAAGAACTAAGTGGGCAGGAGGGACAAAAGCTTGTTATTTCAGGGCAGAGGGAAGATGTCATGTTCAGCCAAATCCTTCCCTCCCAGTTGGCTGGCACATGGAAATTTTATCCAGGGTTTGACCTGTTAGAATATCAATCTCTTTGACAAAAATATTAATAGTACTTATTCCTTAGTGTGGATTAAGGATCCAGATTTTTGTTGAGGGTTAAGGGAGTGATGGAGATGAACTAGGGAAAAATGGCAGGAAAAGTCTGTAGGATATGAGGTGCTGAGAGCCAGGAGTTTTACTCCCTCTGACTCTCTGAGGCCATTCTCTGAAAATTACCTTTGGAAAGTATCTCGGGGTTGAAAGGAAGCTAATACTCTCACAGGACCAAATTATTTAAGTCAGATGCTTGGAGGTAAAAAATAAGCTGTTTATTGGCTGCTCATTAAAAGATAAAAGTTCTTTTCTTGACTCTTTGGCTAACCAGGAGAGTGAATTTGGACAAATCAGATCACCTTCCTGGACCTCAGACTTCTCATCTGTTGAATGAGGAGACTGGACTCAACGTGTCTGTGGTCCTTTCCCCTGTAATATTTTCTGATTTTAAGTCATTGCTTGGCTAACCTTAAAGAATAAAGTGATGCAGGGTATTTAGAGTAGAGGATAATGAGTTAAATATATATTTGTATATGTATGTATCTATTCAATATATATACAAATATCTATATATAAATATACACATATACATATATTTTCAGATGTATGGAAATTCATGTTTCCATACCTTTCTATTTCAGATGTATGGGAAAACTTTCTAATTTAAATATGTTTTTAAGGAAAGAGAAAATCTCAATACTATAGTATATGTTCCTCTCATCTGTAACAAGAAATTAAAATAAGTAGAATTAATTTTCAGTATTGCCTATATTTTCAAAACAATATATTTTATTTATTTATTTATTTGGCGGGAATACTATTAAACTTTTATTTCTTTTAGCAGTGATATTTTGCAAAGAACTGTAAAATATCAAATACCTTTTTCTTTTCTTCTTCCAAAGGATGAATTTAATTATCCTCTGGACAATGTGCATCTCTTGGGATATAGCCTTGGAGCCCATGTTGCTGGCATTGCAGGAAGTCTGACCAATAAGAAGGTCAACAGAATTACCGGTAAGAAAGCAATGCCATTTTTCTTATAACAAAAGACTTGAGATGCCTGTCATTTTCTGAAAGAGAATCAGACTGTTTGTCAAACAACCATATGTGAGTGGTAGTCTTCTGGGTACACCTGGCCATTTGGTTATCCCATGGGAGGGCTCTTTTTCTGGAGTAAGATAAAATACAGACGCTTGCTCTCATGAGCTTACCGTCTAATGGCAGTAGAAGAGAAATGGTTGCAGAGTTAAGCACAGAGAGCCCAGTGGTGTCTCTGAGAAACCCATTTCCCTCCTCCCTCTGCTCTGTGCTTTGATAGTTTATTGCACACACATATGTCACCTCTCCCATCAATACTGGGAAAAATGAAAAAGGACCAACACCAGAGGCCATTTGGAAAAAGGAGTCTTGTCATCTGGGCCAATAGCAATTGGTTGTTTGGCCTGTGTAGAGAGGAAGAAAGAGCCCAGCACTATATAAACGCCTTCTAACCAGGCTCAGAAATAATTTATTGATACAAAAGGGAATCAAGTCATACTGAGTGAAAATTGTTATTTAATGGCTAGCTTGAGAAACTCAAATTTTATTTGAGAAGGAGTTAAGCTGCTTTGATGAATCTCAGTAATTTAAAAATCCAGTCACTATAGAATAGGAGGTGTTAATAAGAATCTATGTGGCTGCCATTTACATTCAAATGATGAACAATGGAATGATAAGGTGATACTGGAGGAGACTAAAACTAATGGGCATTTAAAAAGCTCTGAGGACTTTTTGTTTTCCCACTAAGGCCTAGATCCAGCTGGACCCAACTTTGAGTATGCAGAAGCCCCAGGTCGCCTTTCTCCAGATGATGCGGATTTTGTAGATGTCTTACACACATTCACCAGAGGGTCACCTGGCCGAAGTATTGGAATTCAGAAACCAGTAGGGCATGTTGACATTTATCCTAACGGAGGCACTTTCCAACCAGGATGTAACGTTGCAGAAGCTATCCGTGTGATCGCAGAGAGAGGCCTTGGAGGTAAATATAATTTAGAAGTTAATTAAATGTTAAGTTTTCACCTTAACTCTTACTGACCAAGGGTCCTACCCATTCTCCACAAGTACGTAGTTTGAATACACACATTTAGCAAAGATATGTTTTTGAAGAAGTCTGTCACATTTAGCATGACCACCTCAGAGGCTCAGTACTTCCTGTGGTCAGAGAGACATTTCATCTTATATTGCAAACTACACTTATGTTGTAAACTACTGCACTTGCAGTAATAAAAGGAAAAAAAAAATGGTGAGATTTAGACAAGAGAACTGCACTGCCTTTGAAAGTGTTATCTGGCCACATGCTAAACTTCGAATACAGCTGCAAAACAAGTTATTTTGAATTTTACTAAAAGTAAAGGACATGTTAATTAGTCCAAATTTCTTTTGTCAGCCTTTTAAAAGAGATGTACAAGTCAGAAACAAATCGCCATTCCCTAAGAATAAATATTCCAAAATTTTAAGAAGAAAATACGATTTAATATTAGTTTTTAATATTTACTTTAATAATCATGTTAGCTGTGTTAATTTTATGATTTGTTTTAAGGGACCTTTGCATACCTTGTGGACAATGGGACCTACCTGTAGTCAATATGCTCAGGTGTTTTGGGCATATATTATAGAATTTACAGCATAATGTTACTAACTTCAACTGTTATAAAGCTTATGGTAATAGCTGCACGTTTATGACATTGCTGATTATTTCTATAATTCATTTAATGTAAAAATCATTAGCAGTGACACACCCCTCAATTATACATAGTATCAATATCTATGATAAAATACTATTAATTTAACAATTATGCCTGCCCTTTATGATGTGGTTTCTAGAGTTATGTTTCTAGAAGCATTTAGAAGTATTATATGCTTTCAATATAAGAGAAAGTTGTGATAAACTGGGGGAAATTAACTTCTATCTTGGATGTCTCTTATTATAGCTTCATAAACATACTCACAAATGGAGACAGCAAAAACATCAAAAGTTCCCTATAAATTTGCAACTTTGGCACTGTTGGGGGTAGGTGAGAAGCTGCCGCCAAGAGTGCCTCCTTAAATAGGACCTACAATCAAGGGGGTCATTTTATTCTAACACCACACCTCAACTATTTTAGACATGCAAGACGAAACACTCATTGTGGACTGTCACAGAGTTGAAATGTTCTTTGTGTCTCTTTTGCCCCAGATGTGGACCAGCTAGTGAAGTGCTCCCACGAGCGTTCCATTCATCTCTTCATTGACTCTCTGTTGAATGAAGAAAATCCAAGTAAGGCCTACCGGTGCAATTCCAGGGAAGCCTTTGAAAAAGGGCTCTGCCTGAGTTGCAGAAAGAACCGTTGCAACAACTTGGGCTATGAGGTCAATAAAGTCAGAGCCAAAAGAAGCAGCAAAATGTACCTGAAGACTCGTTCTCAGATGCCCTACAAAGGTAGGCTGGAGACTGTTGTAAATAGGAAAATTGATTTGATCCTATTTTTCTTATCATGCTTGTTGCATCACATGTACTGATTCTGTCCATTGCAACAGAGATGATAAAACGATGTTGCTGAACTCCGATCCCTCACCTGTGTTTCTGTTGGTAGAGAAGGAGTTGTACTAATCCATTTTACTGAAGCTCCTAATTCCCATTGCCAGTAAGACCCAGGGCACAAGTGCACTGCTCAATGCAGCAGCCCTGCTTGCCACCATCCTTTGTACTTGTGACCATTAGCATGGACCACTGCATTAGCACCAGGCTCCAAGTTAATCTGAAACCATTCATCCAGGGTCAGCAAACTATGGCCCATGGGCCAAATCCAACCCACCACCTGCTTTTGTAAATAAAGTTTTATTAGAATATAGCCACACTAATTCATTTCTGTACTGACTAAGGCTGCTTTCATGCCTCCACAGCAGAGCTGAGTAGTTGGGACAGAGACTATTTGGTCCCACAAAGCCTAAATTATTTACTCTCTGGCCCTTTATAGAAAAAGTTTGCAAACTCCTAAAGTTTGCTTTCAGTGAAGGCAAGAACCACCTGTATTTGAAAATATAACTATTCCTGGGAGGGAAGTCTATACCAAACTTTCTAAGATATTCCCATTTTGTCATGAATTTGTTCACAGTTGAATTTCAAACTTGGCAGCTTGTTCAGAGCAAGACCTGCAGGAATTGAAGGGAGACAGGAAGAGGAGATAATCAGATAAATCTAGAGAGAGGGACTAATGTCAGAAGGGCTAGTTTATGTGGAGTCCAGGTGGAAGTATGAGGGAAGAGATGGCATTGAAGAACAGTTTCCCAGGGTAAAATATATCTGATAGAGGCACCCATTTTTAAGGTGGTTTGTTAGAATCTAGAGGTGCATTTGGTGGTCCAGAGGTTTGGAGCATCTATAATTCAAGGAAACATTTTAAGCAATGAGGGAATCCTTAGTTTCCTTGACTTTTCAGAGTAGGGAAGTGTGTGTCAGGTATAGAGGAGACCATAATCTTCTGAAGAATTGGGCAGGGCTCACTCATCCCCAGCATCCTGCCTCAGTGTTCTCTGGGGACACTTCGGCAGTCAGAGTTCCCTTGCTCTGGTCTGTGGCGATGCCTGCAAGGGCTCCATTTAACCCAAACTCTTTCTCTTCATCCTTTACAGCTGTGTTGCAAGCCTGCTGCCTTTCCTATCCCTTAACCTCTCCCGCATCCCATCTACTCAGGGTTTTTAGTAGAGATGGGGAGAGTAGGAGGAGGTGTGGAAGTTTAAGTACCTGCTTCTGGAGGCTCTCTCTAATACAGAACACTTTAGGAACTGGCTGTCTTTACAGCCTCACTGGTGATTTAATGAAATAATGTTATTGTGAGCCTATTATTTACTGACTGTGTGCTAGACAGTGGAGAATAGAAGGTACACGTGACCCTCTGAACTGAAGGAGCCTACATACAGGGTAGGGAGGTCAGACATACCCAAGAAACATGAAGAAACATGGTCACATACAGTGACAGTAAAAAATACCAAATGTGCTTGTTCCAGATGCTAAGGGACAAAACAGCCAAGGAAAGGTGGAGTTCATAGTGAAAGCTTCATGGGAATTTTGGCCTCTTGGTTTGATCTTCCTAGTACCCCATCAAAGTTGACTACTTTCTGGGTTGGCTTTAGCAATTCAGATACACCTGGATTCTTCCTATCCACTACAATCACACTTTAATGCAGGGGAGTAGAATTCAAATTCTGAATTTTCTAGTAGTGAGCACTGTACAGACATGAAGAAATCTTTCCAAGCCACACATAATTATAGTCATGTATGAGCACTTCCTGTTGATCATTAGTAAGGTACTGTCTGTCGTTCAGAATTGCCTGCTTATTTCGGCTGTAGTGTTCCATAAAGACTGATCAGAGGTTGTTCTGCTTTTCTCTCTACAGTCTTCCATTACCAAGTAAAGATACATTTTTCTGGGACTGAGAGTGATACACACAGCAACCAGGCCTTCGAGATCTCTCTGTATGGCACTGTGGCCGAGAGCGAGAACATCCCTTTCACCCTGTGAGTAGCCACGGAACATGACCTCCAGCATGTGGGTTTATCATGGCACTGCTACCTGCTCTAATCATTGGTCTGAGGAACAGAAGAGGCATAGGACACCTAGAAAAACACATATTTAACAGAAAAATTTTTTAAAAGCTATATGGCAAAAGATGTTCATTGCAGTGGTACATATAGTAGCATAAATTAGAAGCAAGGCAAGTGTCCAAAACTGAGGCAATGGCTAAGTGAATTGTGGTTTAACAAATCAAGAAAATCAATCTAGCCTCTAAAAACTGTAATTATAGAAAACTAGGTAAAACGTGGCAAAAAGTGAAAGATAAAATATGAAGTGAACAAATAAAGAATAGAGAATTGTATTATGTACACTATGACTGTAACAAAGGACACGTTCACATATCAATACAAATTGAAAGGGAATATATGAAAATGAAAATAATATCTCTAAATGGTGGACTTATGAACTTTTTTCTCTTAAGAATTATATTACATAGTTCATATTGTTAGGATAAAAGTTGGAATACATTAAAGGTACACATTAGTGTAGATATTGTTTAAAATACACTAAATGCCATTGACATGCATCTTGCATATTTTGTTGGACATTTTTTGCATTTGAAAAATATTCCCCGAAGAGTAAAGCTATTTATATCTTAGGAGGAAGAAAAAGGAAAAAAAAAAACCACCCTGCTTTCCAGAACTAACTAAATATGTTGATTTTTTATTCAGGCCTGAAGTTTCCACAAATAAAACATACTCCTTTCTAATTTATACTGAGGTGGATATTGGAGAATTGCTAATGTTGAAACTCAAATGGATCAGCGATTCGTACTTCAGCTGGTCCAACTGGTGGAGCAGCCCCGGCTTTGCTATTGAGAAGATCAGAGTAAAGGCAGGAGAGACTCAAAAAAAGTAATTAAATTTATTTTTCTCCATTCATTTTTTAAAAAAATGGTTATTTTGCCTTAATCTCTAGCCTACAAAGGTAGCTCACATGTTTTTTTCTTCTTTTTTCCTTTAACATCTTTATTGGAGTATAATTGCTTTACAATGTTGTGTTAGTTTCTTCTGTATAACTAAGTGAATCAGCTATATGCATGCTATATGCATACTATATCCCCATATCCCCTCCCTCTTGTGTCTCCCTCCCACCCTCCTTATCCTACCCCTTTAGGTGGTCGCAAAGCACCAAGCTGATCTCCCTGTGCTATGCTGATCTCCCTGTGCTACGCGGCTGCTTCCCACTAGCTATTTTACATTTGGTAGTATATATATGTTAATGTTATTCTCTCACTTTCTCCCAACTTACCGTTCCCCCTCAAGTCCATTCTCTACGTCTGTGTATTTATTCCTGTCCTGCCCCTAGGTTCTTCAGAACCATATTTTTTCTTTTCTTTTTAGATTCCATATATATGTGCTAGCATATGGTATTTGTTTTTCTCTTTCTGACATACTTCACTCTGTATGACAGACTCTAGGTCCATTCACTTCACTACAAATAACTCAATTTCGTTTCCGTTTATGGCTGAGTAATATTCCATTGTATATATGTACCACATCTTCTTTATCCATTCATCTGTCAATGGACACTTAGATTGCTTTCATGCCCTGGCTATTGTAAATAGTGCAGCAATGAACATTGTGGTACATGACTCTTTTTGAATTATGGTTTTCTCAGGGTATATGCCCAGTAGTGGGACTGCTGGGTCATATAATACTTCTAGCTTTAGTTTTTTAAGGAAACTCCGTACTGTTCTCCATAATGGCTGTATCAACTTACATTCTCACCAACTGTGCAAGAGGGTTTCCTTTTCTCCACACCCTCTCCAGCCTTTACTGTTTATAGACTTTTTGATGATGGCCATTCTGACTGGTGTGACGTGAACCTCATTGTAGTTTTGATTTGCATTTCTCTAATGATTAGTGATGTTGAGCATCTTTTCATGTGTTTGTTGGCAATCTGTATAACTTCTTTGGAGAAATGTCTATTTAGGTCCCCTGCCCACTTTTGGCTTGGGTTGTGTGTTTTTTTGATATTGAGCTGCATGAGCTCCATATACATTTTGGAGATTAATCCTTTGTCAGTTGCTTCGTTTGCAAATATCTCCCATTCTGAGGGTTGTCTTTTGGTCTTGTTTATGGTTTCCTTTGCTGTGCAAAAGCTCTGAAGTTTCATTAGGTCCCAATTGTTTATTTTTGTTTTTATTTCCATTTCTCTAGGAGGTGGGTCAAAAAGGATCTTTCTGTGATTTATGTCATGGAGTATTCTGCCTGTTTTCCTCTAAGAGTTCTATAGTGTGTGGCCTTACATGTAGGTCTCTAATCCATTTTGAGTTTATTTTTGTGTATGGTGTTAGGGAGTGTTCTAATTTCATTCTTTTACATGTAGCTGTCCAGTTTTCCCAGCACCACTTATTGAAGAGGTAGTCTTTCCTCCATTGTATACTCTTACCTCCTTTATCAAAGATAAGGTGACCATTTGTGCATGGGTTTATCTCTGGGCTTTCTATCCTGTTCCATTGATCTATCGTTCTGTTTTTGTGCCAGTACCATACTGTCTTGATTACTATAGCTTTGTAGCATAGTCTGAAGTCAGGGACTCTGATTCCTCCAGCTCCATTTTTCTTTCTCAAGATAGCTTTGGCTATTCAGGGTCTTTTGTGTTTCCATACAAATTGTAAAATTTCTTGTTCTAGTTCTGTGAAAAATGCCATTGGCAATTTGATAGGGATTGCATTGAATCTGTAGATTGCTTTGGGTAGTATAGTCATTGTCATAATGTTGATTCTTCCAATCCAAGAACATGGTATATCTCTCCATCTGTTTGTTTCATCTTTAATTTCTTTCATCAGTGTCTTATAGTTTTCTGCAGACAGGTCTTTTGTCTCCTTAGGCAGGTTTATTCCTAGGTATTTTATTCTTTTTGTTGCAATGGTAAATGGGACTGTTTCCTTAATTTCTCTTTCAGATTTTTCATCATTAGTGTATAGGAATGCAAGAGATTTCTGTGCATTAATTTTGTATCCTGCTACTCTACCAAATTCATTGATTAGCTCTAGTAGTACTCTGGTAGCATCTTTAGAATTCTCTATGTATAGTATCATGTCATCTGCAAACAGTGACAGTTTCACGTCTTCTTTTCTGATTTAGATTCCTTTTATTTCTTTTTCTTCTCTGATTGCTGTGGCTAAAACTTCCAAAACTAGGTTGAATAATAGTGGTGAGAGTGGGCAACCTTGTCTTGTTCCTGTTCTTAGAGGAGATGGTTTCATTTTTTCACCATTGAGAACGATGTTGGCTGTGGTTTGTCATATATGGCCTTTATTATGTTGAGGTAAGCTCCCTCTAAGCCTACTTTCTGGAGGGTTTTTATCATAAATGAGTGTTGAATTTTGTCAAAAGCTTTTTCTGCATCTATTGAGTTGATCATATGGTTTTTATTCTTCAGTTTGTTAATATGGTGTATCACATTGATTGATATGCATGTATTGAAGAATCCTTGCATTCCTAGGAAAAATCCAGTTGATCATGGTGTTTGATCCTTTTAGTGTGCTATTGGATTTTGTTTGTTAGTATTTTGTTGAGGATTTTTGCATCTATGTTGATCAGAGACATTGGCCTGTAGTTTTCTTTTTTTGTGACATCTTTGTGTGGTTTTGGTATCAGGGCGATGGTGGCCTCGTAGGATGAGTTTGGGAGTCTTCCTCCCTCAGCTATATTTTGGAAGAATTTGAGAAGGATAGGTGTTAGGTCTTCTCTAAATGTTTGATAGAATTCACCTGTGAAGCCATCTGGTCCTGGGGTTTTGATTGTTGGTAGATTTTTAATCACAGTTTCAATTTCAGTGCTTGTGATTGGTCTGTTTATATTTTCTATTTCTTCCTGGTTCAGTCTCGGTAGGTTGTGCTTTTCTAAGAAATTTTCAATTTCTTTCTGGTTGTCCATTTTATTGGCATATCGTTGCTTGTAGTAATCTCTCATGATCCTTTGTATTTCTGCAGTGTCAGTTGTTACTTCTCCCTTTTCATTTCTAATTCTATGGATTTGAGTCTTCTCCCTTTTTTTCTTGAGAAATCTGGCTAATGGTTCATCAATTTTGTTTATCTTCTCAAAGAACCGGCTTTTAGTTTTATTGATCTTTGCTAGTGTTTCCTTCATTTCTTTTTCATGTATTTCTGATCTGATTTTTATGACTTCTTTCCTTCTGCTAACGTTGGGGTTTTTTTTGTTTTTCTTTCTCTAATTGCTTTAGGTGTAAGGTTAGGTTGCTTATTTGAGATGTTTCTTGTCTCTTGAGGTAGGATTGTATTGCTATAAACTTCCCTCTTAGAACTGCTTTTGCTGCATCCCATTGGTTTTGGGTCATCTTGTTTTCATTGTCATTTGTTTCTAGGTATTTTTTAATTTCCTCTTTGATTTCTTCAGTGATCTCTTGGTTATTTAGTAGCATATTGTTTAGCCGCCATGTGTTTGTAATTTTTAGTTTTTTCCTGTAATTGATATCTAGTCTCATAGCGTTGTGGTCAGAAAAGATACCTGATATGGTTTCAATTTTCTTAAATTTACCAAGGCTTGATTTTTGACCCAAAATGTGGTCTATCTTGGAGAATTTTCCATGAGCACTTGAGAAGAAAGTGTATTCTGTTGTTTTTGGGTGGAATGTCCTATATATATCAATTAAGAATATCTTGCTTAATGTGTCATTTAAATCTTGTGTTTCCTTATTTATTTTCATTTTGGATGATCCGCCCATTGGTGAAAGTGGGGTGTTAAAAGTCTCCTACTATTATCGTGTTACTGTCGATTTCTCCTTTCATGGTTTTTAGCATTTGCCTTATGTATTAAGGTGCTCCTATGTTGGGTGCATAAATGTTTATAATTGTTATATCTTCTTCTTGGATTAATCCCTTGATCATTATGTAGTGTACTTCTTTGTCTCTTGTAATAGTGTTTGTTATAAAGTCTATTTTGTCTGATATGAGAATTGCTACTCCAGCTTTCTTTTGATTTCCATCCTTTCACTTTCAGTCTGTATGTGTCCCTAGGTCTGAAGTGGGTGTCTTGTAAACAGCATGTATACGGGTTTTGTTTTTGTATCCAGTCAGCCAATCTTTGCCTTTTAGTTGTAACATTTAATCCATTTACGTGTAAGGTAATTATCGATATGTATGTTCCTATTACCATTTTCTTAATTGTTTTGGGTTTGTTTTTGTAGGTCTTTTCCTTCTCTTGTGTTTCCTGCCTAGAGAAGTTCCTTTAGCATTTGTTGTATAGCTGGTTTGGTGGTGCTGAATTCTCTTAACTTGTGCTTGTCTGTAAAAGTTTTAATTTCTCTGTCAAATCTGAATGATATCTTTGCTGGATAGAGTAATCTTGGTTGTAGGTTTTTCCCTTTCATCACTTGAAATATGTCCTGCCACTCCCTTCTGGCTTGCAGAGTTTCTGCTGAAAAATCAGCTGTTAACCTTATATGGATTGCCTTGTATGTTAACACTAACCCTTGCTGCTTTTAATATTTTTTCTTTGTATTTAATTTTTGATGGTTTCATTAATATGTGTCTCAGTGTGTTTCTCTTTGGGTTTATTCTGTATGGTACTCTCTGTGCTTCCTGGACTGACTATTTCCTTTCCCATGTTAAGGAAGTTTTCAAGTATAATCTCTTCAAATATTTTCTCAGCCCCTTTCTTCTTCTCTTCTTCTTCTGGGACCTCTGTAATTCAAATGTTGGTGCATTTAATGTTGTCCCAGAGGTCTCTGAGACTGTCCTCAATTCTTTTCATTGTTTTTTCTTTATTCTGCTCTCTGGCAGTTATTTCCACCATTTTATCTTCCAGCTCAGTTATCCGTTCTTCTGCCTCAGTTATTCTGCTATTGATTCCTTCTAGAGTATTTTTAGTTTCAGTAATTGTGTGGTTCATCACTCTTTGCTCTTTAGTTCTTCTAGATCCTTGTTAAATGTTTCTTGTATTTTTTCCATTCTGTTTCCAAGATTTTGGATCATCTTTACTATCATTACTCTGAATTCTTTTTCAGGTAGATTGCCTATTTCATCTTCATTTATTTGGTCTTATAGGTTTTTACCTTGCTTCTTTGTCTGTAACATATTTTTTTGTCATTTCTTTTTTTTTTCTCTCTTTTTGATGGGTGGTGCTGTATTCCTGTCTTACTGGTGGTTTGGCCTGAGACGTCCAGCACTTGAGTTTGCAAGCAGTTGGATAGAGCCGGGTCTTGTTGCTGAGATGAGGACATCCGGGAGGCCTCATTCCAATCAATATTCCCTGGGGTCTGGGGTTCTCTGTTAGTCCAGCGGTTTGGACTCAGAGCTCCCACCATAGGAGCTCGGGCCTGACCTCCAGCCTGGGAACCAAGATCTCACAAGCTTTGTGGCATGGTTAAAAACAAAAAAGGAAATCAGAAAGAAAGGAAGGAGCAGTACCATATCAAAGGATAGAAACAAAATAAAATTAGAAAGATAAAAAATATATTAGGAAAAATAAAACTATAATTGAAACAACTGCAACAAGGTAAAATAAAACCACACAGAAAAAAAAAAAAATCCTTGGCTATGGGGGTGGAATTTAGGCAGGGGGTGGAACTTAGGCAGGGGCGGGGTTTTGGGTAGGGCGGTACCTAGGCTGGTGGGGGACTGACGCTTGAGCGTGGGGCGGGACCTAGGCGGGGTGACGTTCAAGCGTGGGGCGGGGCCTCTGCCTAGGAAGTGCACAGAAAGGGAGAGGCAGCACATTGGAAGGAGGGCCTCTGGAGTGTGGGGTTCTGGGGTTTGGAGGTAAGGCCCTGAGTGAGCGTGTGTGGGTGGGGTTTAGGCTGAGCACATTGGAGGGGCCCTCAGAGTGTAGAAGTGGGGCCCTGGTTGGGGGTGTAGGGGTGGGGCTCAGGTTCTGCGCGGCAGGAGGGAGGCTCCAAGGGCAGAGGATTAGGCCCGGAAGCCCAACAGGCTTCCCATTTGCTAAGTGGACAGGGAAAGCACTGGCTGCGTTCCCTTCCATTCCTTCACATCCCACGACCACCGTCTCCCCCAGGGTCTCCCCCACCCCACTGGACCCCCTAACCGTGGGTGGGTCCTATGGTGTAGGAACTTCTCCCCTCCGCCAGCCGCCCCTCAGGGGTGCCGGAGGTCCGGCCTTTGTTTTTGCTCCCCCTTCTCACCCTCCCACTTCCTCAGGGCCAGCATGGCTGGAGGGGGCCTCGGTGGGTAGAGGATCAGGCCCAGGATCTCAGCAGGTTCCTCGGGGTCCAAGTGGGCAGAGGAAACCTGGCCACGCTTCCTTTTGATCCTCTGGCCCCCAGTGGTTCCCCAATTTACCCCTTCCAGCGTGGGATCCCTTCCCCACCCCCAGCCGCCCCTCAGGGGCGCCAGTCCCATCCCACCTCCACTTCTCATCCCCCTTCACTCCCCCCATTCTCCGTGTTTCTACCTGGTCGCTGGGGGTTCCTCCAGTCCCCTTACGTGTCCGTGGTCCCCCACCGGTGCCTGGTAGGTGCCCTAGTTGTGAGAGACGCGAATTCCGCGTCCTCCTAGTACGCCATCTTGACTCTGCCCCTCTCGACTTCGCCCCTCTCCATTCATTTTCATTCACTCTAATGTTATTACCTAGAAATAGTATTTATGGAGCCTCCAATGTTCAGGTGAAACTTTAGTAAGCTTTGTCTTTAAAACTACATTACCTAGATAATTACACCTATCATTTTTTAGGTGTGTTATTTTATTGTCATACTAGGGAAGTAATGGTATCTCTGCATTTTATGGAAAGAAAACCTAAACTCTGAATTGCCACAGTCATTGAGTGAGAGTTGAGATTAGAAGTCAAGAATCTCAGCTTCTCATTTAGCACTGATTCTTGCAAGCACAAAACAGTTATGCAGAGAACCTCAGAGATGCCACTTGGACATTCAAAGATTAAAACTAACCTCTTCAAGAAGGACAAGATTCCAAGATAATCTCATCCTCTCTTCCCAACCCCACTCCACATAGATAAAATGAATTGCATAGAGAGCCCCATAAGATTTAAAATTTTATACTAAATGTACCGGGATTTTGCAAACTGTAGTATACTATTATTGTAAATAAAATGACTCTTTAAATTAGGATTGATAAGGAATTCTCTGGTGGTCCAGTGGTTAGGACTCAGTGCTTTCACTGTGGAGGGCCTGGGTTCAATCCCTGGCTGGGGAACTAAGATCCCCTAAGCCACGAGGCATGACCAATGAATGAATGAATGAATGAATAAATAAATAAGTGTTGATAATGTATTTCTCTTTTGTCATTTTCTTTTAAAACCAAAAGCGGGGAAAAGAGGTTGTGAATGGAGAGGCTGTACAGAGTATTTGTTTTTCCAGCAGGGCCAGTTGAAGGCTAGTTTGTGAATTCCCTAATGCAGACACTAAGAAGTGGTAAAATTGATCTTGTATCATTTTTTGGTGAAAATATTGTGATTTTAAGCCTGTTCCAGGCTGTCTGTGCTGTCTGTGTGCCTGTCTGTACTGATGAACTAGCTTTACTGCTGGACAGTGGGTTAAGCCCTCAGATAACCCTCTGATTCGGATGTGTTGCTGACCTGAATGGCCTGAGTATAAACAGGTAATTATTGGAAATATCAAAACAATCAGAACGATTATGTAGGATTCAAACAGCCCTGACTGAACCATTTATTTTTGAACATTTTTATTGTTCCAATATGGTGTGCTCACGTCCATTTTCTTCCACAGGGTGATCTTCTGTTCCAGGGAGAAGATGTCTCATCTGCAGAAAGGAAAGTCACCTGTGATATTTGTGAAATGCCACGACAAGTCTCTGAATAGAAAGTCTGGCTGGTGAGCATCATGGGCTAAGGCTGTCTGGGTATCTTGAACTTGCTCTCTGAGGGATGCTGCTTCATGCATTACCCTTCATCCCTGAACTAAAGGCTTGGACTGAGTCTTGTGATCAGAGCCTTCGGGTGGCCTTTCTCAGGCCTCTTGCATACACATTAGACCAGTGCATTTGCTTTTGGCAGTACTTCCTCTATTTTCTTCTTCTTTCTGTTCTTTCTGCCAGCTCTGACCTTCACCCCAGGTGCACTTTTTAGATTTTATTTTACATCTTGAACTACCACAGAATCTTCACTTCTGCTTTTTCCTGTACTGCCCCATTTACAGACCCTATGTGCAGTGGATACAACACAAGTTAGTAGCCGTGATTGCGGCTGTGGGTGCAGCTCCTCCCAGGATGTACCCAGGGGAGCAAAACATCAGCTGCAGCCCGAGTCCTCCTTGATTCTCCAAGTGCCAGCAGATTCCAGGACAGAGAGCCAAAGGGGCAGCCACCAAGCATCCATCTCAAAACCCCCAAAGACGGAAAGCTAGTGGACTTAGAGTTTAGGAGATGGTTCTCTTTTCCATCTCAAAACAACTGCCTGGCTCTTTTCTACCTGACCTTTAAGGCTAATCCACATGGCAGCTGTCAGCTGAATCATTCCAGAGTGTCAGTACTAAGTAGAGACTGAACATGTGACCTTCCCCGTCCCCTCCTGAATTCCCAAAGTGTGCCACTTTCATTCCTCCACTCATTCCACTGCCAGAAGCCAAGTGCTGATGGCTTATAAGCATAAAGGGGGAAAGCTTAGATCATATCATGTCATATCATAGAAGGCAGTGACATAAGAAACAATGGGAAAAGTTGGTCACAACATCATCTGGAAATAGAAAAGCCAATTGCTTTCGGTTTGTCTTCTCCCAGTTACATTTATAGACGAAAGTACAGAATAAGAATTTTCTAATCAAAAAAAGTATATTAAAGACCCTAATGTGGAATATCTCTATTATTTTTAATTTCCATTTTATAAGATAGTTTATCCATGGATAATTATGGATTTTGAATAGATTAGAGAAAATAGGCAAAAAGATAATAAAATCATTGTAACTATCACCCAGGGACAACCCCCAACTAGCATTTTAATTCATATCCTTTCAGACTTTCTCTATGCACATGTAATATTTATATTTTTTAATTTTTTTAAATAATGGCATTATGACATATGTACTTTGAGTGACAAGATGAAGCCATCTGGATTGAAAACATTAATGTAAGAGCACTCAAGATAAACTTGAAATAGAGAATAGTTACTGGTATTGAGCCAGGGAGAATAACTGAATATTTATCTAAGTGGAGACTTCTACTAAGAGCTTCATTGCTTTGTTTTTCCTCATCACAAATCTGAGGCAATTTCACACTTGCTTTAACTCTTTGAAAGGAGCTCCTATATGAAGTTTTATACATTGCTTTTACGTTACCTATAAACATACACAAACACACCTCTGCATACATTCTCTCCAAATCATCCACAACTCTAAACATATAATGTGAATTTAAAAACAAAACTCGAAAAATTAGGAAATAACTCCAGCTGTTTATAAAGTATTTCTGGTCATATTGGTCATATTATTTATATAAGTTGTAAGACTTTATCTGAGATAGTTATGATACATTCCTCACCTGATTATAAGACTACTGGAACAACATGTATTTAGAGAGCTTTTTTTTTGTTTTACATCTGATCTTTATCTAGGAGGTAATTATGAATCAGACTCTGCAGTTTGTCGCCTCTGTGACTAAATTAATCAATCAAATAAAAGCTTCTCTTTCTCTCACTTTATGATATAACTCGTTAGAACTCTCAAGAAAAGAAAAAATAGGTATTTTATTTAACAAGTTTTAGAAGTAAGCAATCTTCCTAAATTTTGAAATCATTTGGTTCAGTCTTCTGAAAATGATACTGCTTATCAGGACATGGCTAAGTATATATTAGAGTGTCTTTTATTGCTATGAGCCTGCCACTTCCTCTGATTCAGTTTATTCTCACAACCTTTGTTCTGAACTTCCAGGTGACTACTTTTTCACCATGAAGGTAGTGGGGGGAGGGGGGAAGGGTTATAAAACACTAAGCAGGTAATAAATTGCCGTTCTTCCTCTGTTTTCTCTCAGAAACTGGGAAAATCTACAGAAGAAAGAACAGCCTATGAATTCTATGAAGAATGAAGTAACTTTTACAAAAGACGCCCAGTGCTTTGGGTGGTTAAAGGTGGACTTTCCTGAGTATTAATCCCAGCTCTATAGCCTTGTTAGTTATTTTAGGAGACAGTCTCAAATACTGAAAAGTGGCTAATTCAATTTGAGGAGTAGAGTGGCCAAATAGCACATCTTTCAACATTAAAAAATAGCAGATATGAAAAGCACTGCCTTCTGTCCTTTGAGAAAGAAATAAGAATTGTTTGGGCTCATGGTAAAATAATCAGACCTCTTCATATAGTAAGTTTAGCCATAGCCTAAAATTGATTAGAACCTCACATTTTAATTGGAATTCTGCATTTTCTAGACTGATAGCCTTTTCAAAGTTTTCTCCAGGTCTAAATATAGAAAGTGATTTTCGGTGGCATGAGTCGGACCCATTTACTTATCAGTCAAAATACCTACTTTCTTGGAATGATCCTCTTGCCATTGGGATGTAGCCCAGGAGTTAACCAGGAACTAGTGACTTGGAGAGAGGAATGGAGAATGGAGTGCTATGAATGAAGCACTAGAGCTTTAAATACTCCCTGCGGTTGGTTGCATCATAAAAAAGTTACAAATTAAAGGACATATAATATTGAGATCAATTAAATCTTAATAGGCTTTACTGTTTATGGCTTAGTCTTTCCCCTTCCTTTTCTTGCTTTGTCTCAAGATTATATTTTAACAAATTTCCCTGGATAGGTGTTTAAAATGAGCCTGTTATCATCAGCTTACACATAATTTTAACTACAGAGAAAGAAAATGAAACAATAATTTTATTATCAGATTTTCAAAATTATATTCATTGATTTGAAGTCCTGTAATATATGATGGTTACTATTTAATTTTAGGCTTATTCAACCATGCTTCAGTCAGACTTTGAGCATGTCTCTTTCTTCCCTAATTTTGATAAGAAAATATGTGTTCAAGGTCAAATTTTGCATCATGCAAACTCTTACAAATTTTAGACAAGGATTGTTTTTACTAAGTAAAGAAATAGAAGAGTTACAGGATATATTCATAGGCAGTGCTTAAAACCATCGCGGGCAGTTAAAAGGATCCTCCATTGTTATAATCACATGGAATATCATGAGAGTTGTTGTTGTTTTTAACAACTAGTCAAGAGTGAGTGAACAATTATTTATAAACTAGATCTCATATTTTCAGAATGCTTTTCTATATATTATTATAAAATGATAAAGAAGTCAAATATCTCAGAGGCTATTGCTGGGAATCCAAACTGTGAATGTGTGTGGGTGTCTGAACACATATTCACATATGAAGCCCCACATGTATGATTATTCCTCAGCGTGGCTTGGAAGGTAAATGATCAAGAGATGTATTGGAACATATTGGAGTAGAAATTGTTCCAGTGGTGCCAGAACTTAAGCCCTTCATCTGAGAAATATGGTTTTGCCTGTACAAAATAGGATGAATGTTGTGATTGACATCAGCCAGCTTGGAATGAATTCTCTCTAAAAATAAAATGTTGTGCGACATGTTGTTGGCATCACCCTTTATTGTTAATTCATTAATTCTCTGGATTTGGGTTTTGAGCAAGTGTGCATCAACTTTAGAAAATATGAATCAAATCAGTGTATGCCCCTGGGAACTCTGGCTTCTACAGACTTCACTATATATATCAGCAATGCTTTGGCTTTAAATGTTATTTATTAGCTGTAAATATATGTGTGTATGTGTAAAGGGAGTTTGTACATATTGGAAAGGTCGTTGTGGCTATCTGCATTTATAGCTGTTTGGTGCTAACTTTGTACATGTCTTTATCAGTGACAGTCTCACTGAGCAAACTTACTCTTATGAAGTAATACAATAAAATGGGCTTTAAAAAAACACAAAACTTACTTAACTATGTGAAGAAATGGAATCTGCTTTTAATAAAATTTATGAAATTTTATTACAATACTAAGTCATTACTTTGTATCATTTAAACCCCTCCAAAAAGAAATTTATTCTTAGGGTAGATTCATTAAGCAAATTTTTACTGAGTAATCCTATGTTTAGTAAAAAATATAGCTTCTAAAAATTACAGTGCATATTATATTTTATTTTTTTATATTTACATGTGTACAAAGTCTTAGAGATCCTTTACATTATAGAGAAAAATGATACAGAATTTTTCCTAAAAAAATACACAGGACTTTCCTCGCCTGCCAGATACTTTTTAACAAGTAAAATGTTAGATTAATATAAAAATATCTTTCACCATTTTCTGGAATAGTGTTTCTATTTCTGAGGTCTGACCATTAGCCACAAAGTCAGTGGCATTTGTGCAATAAAATGAATTATTTGGGATGAGAGGGTGCATTTTTAGACCTTTTCTTTGAATTGTCTTGATAATGAGAAAGAACAACATACAGGGTCTTCCCTGGTAGTCCAGTGGTTAAGACTTCACCTTCCAATGCAGGGAATGTGGGTTTGATCCCTGGTCAGGGAGCTAAGATCCCACATGCCTCACAGCCAGAAAACCAAAACATAAAACAGAAGCAATATTGTAACAAAATTCAGTAAAGACTTAAAAAAGAAGGGGACTTCCCTGGTGGCTCAGTGCTTAAGAATCTGCCTGCCAATGCAGGGGACATTGGTTCGAACCCTGGTGTGGGAAAATCCCACATGCTGCGGAGCAACTAAGCCCATGCACCACAACTACTGAGCCTGCGCTGTAGAGCCCACGAGCCACAACTACTGAGCCCGTGTACCTAGAGCCCTTGCTCCTCAACAAGAGAAGCCACTGCAGTATGAAGCCAGCACACTGCAAAAAAGAGTAGCTCCCGCTCGCTGCAACTAGAGAAAGCCCATGTGCAGCAATGAAGACCCAACACAGCCAAAAATAAATAAATAAGTAAATAAATAAATTAATTAAAAAGAAAAAGAACAACGTACGGTCCATCCATGTAACTAAGTAAGGATTGGTTCTTAGAACAATCAGTACTTCTTAGTACTCCTGCATCAATTTCTAGAGCAGGGATTGCCCTTCCGGGACTCAGAATAGCTTGCAATTAGTTTGACTTCCTGGTCCACACATTCTTCATTTAAAGAGTTATGGATTGGGCTTCCCTGGTGGCACAGTGGTTGAGAGTCCACCTGCCGATGCAGGGGACACGGGTTCGTGCCCCGGTCTGGGAGGATCCCACATGCCACGGAGCGGCTGGGCCCATGAGCCATGGCCGTTGAGCCTGTGCGTCCAGAGCCTGTGCTCTGCAATGGGAGAGGCCACAACAGTGAGAGGCTCACGTACCGCAAAAAAAAAAAAAAGTGTTATGGATTATACATTTTGTTTTTCTAGTTAAACTAAAATAAGTATGGTTTTATAAAATCTGTAATGACCTCTTAAGAAATTTAGACAGTTAGTTACTAATGTTCTAGACACAGCCTCCGTTTTGTTCATTAGGGAAAGTCTTTTGGAACACAGAATTATTATATCTGAATGACACCATCCAATAAGGTATGCTTATCAGCTACTTCTGGGATAACCCAAGCTTCTAACCTACCTTATTAGCATTCAAACTGTGCCCACTTAACTTCAGAAATGCAGTATCTGTACCTGATTGTTCTCATTTCCACTCTTTAAGTGTCAAAAGATTAAGGAATACAATCAATAATATTGTAGTAACTTTGTATGAGAACAGATGACTACTAGACTTATCATAGCTATCATTTCATAATGAACTCTGGAGTTCAGCTGAGGGTTCCCCTTGAGTCTTTGGCTGAGTACTGGTCATTGTGTATATATGTGTGTGTGGGAGTGGAGATAATGAACTACCAAAGGTTCAGGAAAGAACCATCCAAAAGGAATAGAGAAAATAGTACCTATATAGTTCACACAGAAATAAAATAGTGCCTGTCTCCAATTTACAGACTAGAAAAACCTCATAATTAGTGAGTTATCAAGTAGAATACACAAAAGGGCTTTGCCTTGGTAGTTCAACAAAAATAGCTCTAAAATAAACACTTCACTGGTCCTGTCAACACAGCTTAAAAGCAAGACCCAAAGGCTAAAATTGTTTCTAAGAACCTGCATCCCAGAACAAGGCTAAAGAATATTTATAAGAATTTTAAGCATCCACCAAGGCAAAATTCACAAATGTACCTGATCAAAATTATCAAGAATGCAAAAGGCAGAAAAACATGACCCGTAACTGAAAAGAAAAGAAAAATTAACTAATCAAAACCAACCCAGATGATAGAATCTGTAGTTTAGGACATTAAAACAGTTATAGGGCTTCCCTGGTGGCGCAGTGGTTGAGAGTCCACCTGCCGATGCAGGGGACACGGGTTCGTGTCCCGGTCTAGGAAGATCCCACGTGCCGCGGAGCGGCTGGGCCCGTGAGCCATGGCCGCCGAGCAGAGCTGTGCTCCGCAACGGGAGAGGCCACAACAGTGAGAGGCACACATACCACAAAAAAATAAAAAACAACAAAACAAAGAAACAAACAAACAAAAAAAACAGTTATAATGACTACATTTTATGTGTTCAAAGAGCTACAGGTAAGATTATGTTAAGTATAGAAACATGGAAGCTTCTTTTAAATAATCAAACATCTAGGGATGAAAACTATAATGTTTGAGATGAAAAATAAACTGTATGGAATTAATGACAGCCTAAGCATTGCAGAAGAAAAGATTAAGGGATGGGAAGACATACTGTACAAAATGAAAAAGAGAGTAAAAAGTACCAAAAATTAAACAAAGCATCAGTGAGTTGTGGGATAACTTGAAGTGTCCTATTATATGTGTAATCGGTGACTTTGAATGAAAGCAGGGGTTCTTAAGGAACAGAAAAAATATAAAATGAAAAAATGGTAGAACATTTTCAAATCTGATGAAAACTATAGATTCAAGAAATTTAATGAAACCCAGAAACAAGAAAACTACACCAAAGTACATTGTAGTTAAGTTTCTCGAAACAAGTGAGAAAGAAAAATTTAAAAGCAGCTAGAGAAAAAAGATTATATATGCACAGACGGAGAAATATAAAGATGGAAGAATATTTCTTGTTGAAAAAAATGCATGAGAATACAAGTGAACAACATCTTTAAGTACTCAAAGAAAAAAACCTGTTGCTTAGAATTCTATACCCAGTAAAAATGTCTTTCAAAAACAAAAGTGGAGAAAAAAGAGTTTTTCAGACATACAAAAGTTAAAATAATTCATTAACAGCAGGTGCACACTACAAGAAATGTTAAAGAAATGTTAAATATTCCTTAGGTGGAAAGAAAATAGTACCAAATGGAAATAAGGATCTACACAACATAATGAAGACCACTAGAAATTGTAACTGTTTGGGTAAATAAATAAGATTTTTTTTCCTGTTATTTAAATGTATTTAAACAATCATCTGGTTAAATCGAAAGTAACAATAAAGAATTGTGGGTTTATCACATATGTAGAAATAAATAGTTGACAATAGTCCAGAGGCTGGGAGCGGAGAAATGAAAATATTCAATTGTAAGGCTATAATGCTATAAGTAAAGTTGTATCATATAACATCATTAGAACAAAAACTGTCATAAGTTAAAGGTTTACACCATGAATAGTAAAGCAAGGAATAAAGTTACAAAACAGCTAATAAACCAGAAAAGGGAGATAAAATGTTGTAATAAACTTAATCCAAAAGAAGAGAGAAAAAGAAGAAAAGGGATGCAAATAACATATGGGACAAAGAGAAAACAATTAGCAAGAGAATACATTTTAACTACGTCAAGAAAAACATTAACTGTAAATGTCATAATCACACCCCCCAATAAAAAGCAGACATCATCAGAGAGAATAATAACAATACTGAGCATCTAGAACACTCATACTTTACTAGTGGGAATGTAAATAGTATACTCACTTTGGAAAACAGTTTGGCAGATTCTTAAAATGTTAAACAAACATCTACCATATGATTCAGCCTATACATTCCTGGGTATTGACCAAAAATAAATGAGGGCATATGTCCATACAGACTTGTACATGAATGTTCATAACAGATATATTTGTAATCACTATAATCTGGAAACCACCCACATAACTATCAACGTGTGAATATATAAACGTAGTGTGGACTACTGATACACCTAACAACATGGATGAATCTCAAAATAATTATGCTGTGTGAAAGGACACACAAAATAAGAGTGCATAGTGTATTACTTCATTTACATAAAATTCTTGTAATTTAAAATTAATCTGTAATGACAGAAAGCAGATTAGTCATTGCCTGAAGAATGAAGGGAGGGAGGACTAGAGAGAGAGATTATAAAGGGACCTGAGTAAATATCTGGGGTTGTGGATATGTTCATTATCTTGACTTTGGTGATGGTCACACTATCACAACCTTTATTAAATTGTACACTTTAGAACTGTAGTTTATTAACGTCATTTATACTTCAATACTCTTGTCAAAAACAAAAGAGAAAAGAAGCTATATAATCTTTACCCATGGACATATTAAAAGTCATTTTATTTCTTATAGAGATCCCCATACTCCTGGGGCCAAAGTGGTCTTTAACTAAAGAAGGGTCTCACAACGCTCTCTTTGCTCCAAGGATACTGTCCCCAATTCTTGCAACTTTAATGTAACAACTTGTCTTAGAGAGACCATCATGCCTTAATTCCATCATGCTCAGTAATTTTGTTTTCCTTGCTCACCAATGAATCTCAAGATTCTTAGGTTATTTATCATCTCGTGACTCTGTATACTCCCTAACCTAACTCTGTCTCCCACCCTTCTCCAACCCCACACACCCTTCCACAATTTCCAGTTCCCTGACCAAGGATTGAACCCGTGCAGTGGAAGTGTGGAATCCTAACCACTGGGCCTCCAGGGAATTCCCCCGTCTTCTGGAATTCTTCATTCGTCAGTAGCAAAATCCATTGTATACACATGTTCTTGTCTGAACATAATCTTTACCTTCTTTCTCTGAGATTGGCTGTCCCTTGAGAATACCTCTTTCCTGTAGCCTTCTTTAAGGGTAGATAGTTCTTTCCTCTTTTATCACTTGACCTGAGAGTGAGGTAGATATCCTTCTCGTTCCTCCTTGCCCTTTTTATACCATTATCCCTTCCTTTTTCCTCAAACCCCAAGTTTGCTAAAGCTCATACCAACAGACTCATTATCTTCTATTTCTCTTTGTTGCAGATATCTACAACAAAATAGCTCTTTGTTCTTCCTAATCAGCATTTTAACACCTGGCTCACTCTCTCCCCCTCCAACACTAGTCCTATTATTATTATTGATTTCAGTATCCACGCTATGGCAAATTTTATTTTCCAAAGATGGCTACAACAATATCTTCCATTCGATATGTTCTTCTGCGATGTTACCTTGCCACCACGTTCAAGGGTTAGAATCTATTCCCCACACCCCCTTGAATCTGTGTGGGCCCTGAGATTGCTTCTACTAACACAATATGGCAGAAATAACACTGTACCAGTTTGGGTGTAACCCTTCACTGGCTTTGTAGTTTCTGCTTCCTGCCTCTTGGAACACTCACTCTTGGGACACTTGCCTTTGGAACACAACACATGTGATGTAAGAAGTCCAAGTTACATGGAGAGACCATATGTTGGCACTCTGGTCAACAGCCTAGCTGAGCTCCTGGCAAGCAGCCAGCATCAACTGTCAGCCATGTGAATGAGCCATCTTGGATTTCCACACAGTTGAGTGTTTAGAAGACTGCAATCCCAGCTATTACCTGGAACTAACCACAGTACTGTGAGAGATAATACATTGTTGGGACTTCCCTGCTGGCACAGTGGTTAAGAATCCACCACAGGTTCGAGCCCTGGTCCAGGAAGATCCCACATGCTGTGGAGCAACTAAGCCCGTGCGTCACAACTACTGAGCCCGTGTGCCACAACTACTGAGGCCGGTGCGCCTAGAGCCCCTGCTCCACAATAAAAACCACCACAGACGAGAAGCCCGCACACCGCAGCAAAGAGTAGCCCCTGCTCGCTGCAACTAGAGAAAGCCCGTGCTCAGCAATGAAGACCCAACACAGCCAAAATAAAAAATAATAATAATAATACATTGTTTTATCTAAGTTTTGAGGAGATGTGTTATACAAAAATAGATAGCTGGGACATATACAGATGATGCTTCCAATATTATGGGCTCATAATTTCTTTACGTCCTCTCCTCCCATAATCTTGTCTCTCAATCTACTTTTACATAGACTTCCTGAGTTATATACTACATTATGTCATTACTAATAACTCATGAACTCCACTTCAATTTCTCTCCTCTTTGACCACTACTACTACCACTACTACTTGTTAATTAATTTAATCCAACAATTCCTCAAATGGCCTAGAACCTCCAATTCATTGATTTATCCATCTCTTGCTTCCTTACATATCCTCACTTTGATCCTTACTCAGCTTAGATTTCAAAGCCCAAGGTCATTATTACTCCACTGCCCAAACTCCCAAGGTCCTTGCTCCTCTCTCCCTGAATTGAACTTTCCAGGGCAAAACACAAACCTTGAACAAATCCAAATCATCACTTTCTCAATGACTGCATCTGAACAACAGAATGTGACTGGAAACACACCAATGCGTACACATGCACACACACACATCCTGCTGACTCTCTCACTTTAAATCTGTCAGCACCTCTTTCAGATGGTACCTTAGAACTGCCCAGCAACCCTCCTACATTTATAAACATTCTTTTACTCTCCCAGATGATTATTTCACCTCCAACTTCCGATAACTCCTTATCACTCCTTAGTCTCAGAGGATAGCTTAGCTTCTGATTTTACTGAGAATGTAGAGGCAATCATAAAGAGAATGTCTATGTGCTCCACTCCTAAAGGTACCAACTTCCCTGCTCCATATACTATGCTTTCCCTTCAGATAAAAAAATGTTTTCCCTGTTCCTATCTAAGGCCAATTCCTGCACAGATTAATTGTACCGGAGAAGAAATTCCTTCTTTCCTACTCAGACATTGTTCTAAAGTTGTCCCTGTTCAATCCTGCCTCTCAATTTTTACTTCTGTTGGGGCCCAGGGTAGCCCACCCTAAAATGTGCCTCAGTAGCATATTGATTATTTTGAATTAAGTTACTTAAGAAATGGCCAATGGAAGAGTGACACTTTGACACTCTTTTCTGTATCCCCAAAAGCAGGAAATAAGTCACTCATGCAAAAGGCACTCTCCCTGCATCTGGAGGTATTAGGATACCCTTCTCACCAGAGATAGGAAATTCAGGCCAAGAAGCCAGTATAAACATTTTACTTCTTAAATTTACTACCCTAAGCCTAAATTCTGTTTAGATTCTTCACTAACTGAGTACTCCAAACCTAAGTTTCTTTGTCCTGTCAATTTTTCACCAGTTTATTGTTTCTTTGTCTGAAAAGTATAAAAGCTGTGGCCACTTCTTAGGTCCTATTTCTATGAGACTTCCATTTGCATGAATTAACATTTGGTTCTTTTTCTCCTGTTAATCTGTCTTGTGTCAATTTTATTATTAGTCCTGCCACAAGAATTCAGGAGAGGTAGAGGGGGAAATTTCCCACTCCCCAACACTTCCTTAATGAATCACTCTATCAGCATGCAAGCATGCTGTAATAGTTTCTACTTAAAAACAAAGCAAAAGCCCCTTGATCCCACATTCATTTCCAACTACCATTCCATTTATATGTTCTTTACAGCAAAATTGCCTGATGTGTCTCTACTCACTGTTTCTACTTTCCCTCTCCAATCTCAAAGTCTAATGAAGCTGTCACTTTCACTCTACCAAACTTACTTTTGTTAAGGTTATTGGCAACGACCATGATGCTAAACCCAATAGTCAATTCTCCTTTCTCCTCTTACTTGACTTCCTGGCATAATTTGAACCAGCTGGTTGCTCTTTCTTCATAACACTCCCATTGATCTCCAAAACTCCACCATTTGCTATCCTTCCCTCTGATTAGCTATTCCTTCTCAATTTCCTTTGTTAGTTCCTATTCATCTTCTTGACCTGTAAAAGTTTAATTGCCCCAGTGCTTAGTCTTTGACCCTGTCTTCAAGATGATTCTATTTAGTTCCATGGCTTTAAACACCATTTACCTGAATCAAAAATTTACATCTTCAGTCTGAACCTCTCTTCTAAATTCCAGACTTTTATATATCTAATTGCCTATTAAATAACTTCATGCAGAAATTCTCAGTTATAAAAAGAAGTTCTAGAGATCTTCAAGATGGCAGAGGAGTAAGACATGGAGATCACCTTCCTCCCCACAAATACATCAGAAATACATCTACATGGGGAACAACTCCTACAGAACACCTACTGAATGCTGGCAGAAGACCTCAGACTTCCTAAAAGGCAAGAAACTCCCCATGTACCTGGGTAGCACAAAAGAAAAAAGAAAACACAGAGTCAAAAAAATAGGGACAGGACCTGAACCTCTGGGAGGGAGCTGTGAAGGAGGAAAAGTTTCCACACACTAGGAAGCCCCTTCACTGGTGGGGACGAGGGGGTGGGAGCTTCGGAGCCACGGAGGAGAGCACAGCAATAGGGGTGCAGAGGGAAAAGCGGAGAGATTCCCGCACAGTGGATCGGTGACGACCAGCTCTCACCAGCCTGAGAGGCTTGTCTGCTCACACGCCGGGGCGGGCGGGGGCTGGGAGCTGAGGCTCGGGCTTTGGAGGTCAGACCCCAGTGAAAGGACTGGGGTTGGCTACGTGAACACAGCCTGAAGGGGGCTAGTGCGCCATAGCTAGCAAGGAGAGAGTCCGGGAAATAGTCTGCAACTGCCTAAGAGGCAAGAGACCATTGCATCAGGGTGCGTGAGGAGAGGAGATTCAGAGCACCGCCTAAACAAGCTCCAGAGACGTCCATGAGCCGCGGCTATCAGCGCGGACCCCAGAGACAGGCATGAGACGCTAAGGCTGCTGCTGCCGCCACCAAGAAGCCTGTGTGCGAGCACAGGTGACTATCCACACCTCCCCTCCCAGGACCCTGTGCAGCCCGCCACTGCCAGGGTCCCGGGATCCAGGGACAACTTCCCCAGGAGAACACACTTCGCGCCTCAGGCTGTTGCAAAGTCACACTGGCCTCTGCCGCTGCAGGATCGTCCCGCATCCTGTACCCCTCCCTCCCCCTGGCCTGAGTGAGCCAGAGCTCCCTAATTAGCTGTTACTTTAACCCCATCCTGTTCGAACGAAGAAAAGACGCCCTCAGGCGACCTACACCCAGAGGCGGGCTGAATCCAAAGCTGAACCCCAGGAGCTGTGCAAACAAAGAAGAGAAAGGGAAATTTCTTCCAGCAGCCTCAGAAGCAGCAGATTAAATCCCCACAATCAACTTGATGTACCCTGGCTCTCTGGAATACATGAATAGACAGTGAATCATCCCCAGATGGGGAGCAACTGTACACTTGGGGTTTGCTTTCTGCATCTAATTTGTTTCTTGTTTTATGTTTATCTTAGTTTAGGATTTAGAGTTTATAATCATTGGTAGATTTGTTTATTGATTTGGTGGCTCTCTTCCTTTTTTATATATATATAGATATATATATTTTTTTGTTGTTGTTGTTTTTCTCTTTTTGTGAGTTTGTATGTGTATGCTTCTTTGTGTGATTTTGTCTGTATATCTTTGCTTTTACCATTTGTCCTAGGGTTATGTCTGTCCATTTTTTGTTTGTTTGTTTTTTTGTTTTTGCGGTACACGGGCCTCTCACTGTTGTGGCCTCTCCCGTTGCAGAGCACAGGCTCCAGAAGCACAGACTCAATGGCCATGGATCACGGGCCTAGCGCTCTGCAGCATGTAGGACCTTCCTGGACCGGGGCACGAACCCGTGTCCCCTGCATCGGCAGGAGGACTCTCAACCACTGCACCACCAGGGAAGCCCTGTTGTGTTTTTTTTTTTAAGTATAGTTTTTAGCACTTGTTATCATTGGTGGATTTAGTTTTTGGTTTGGCTGCTTTCTTCTCTCCTTCTTTAGTTTTTCTTAATTACTTTTTTATTTTTTAAATTTTTAATAAATATTTTAATTTTTATTTTAATAACTTTCATTTCTTTCTCTTTCTTTCTTTCTTTCTTTCTTTCTCTCTTTCTTTCTCCCTTTTCTTCTGAGCTGTGTGGTGGACAGGGTCTTCGTGCTGCAGCCGGATGTCAGGCCTTTGCCTCTGAAGCGGGGGAGCTGAGTTCAGGACGTTGGACACCAGAGTCCTCCAGGTTCCACGTAATATCAAACAGCAAAAGCTCTCCTAGAGATCTCCATGTCAACCCTAAGACCCAGCTCCACTCAACGACCAGCAAGCTACAGTGCTGGAAACCCTATGCCAAACAACTTGCAAGACAGGAACACAACCCCACCCATTAGCAGAGAGGCTGCCTAAAATCATAAGGTAACAGACAGCCCAAAACACACCACCAGACATGGTCCTGCCCACCAGAAAGACAAGATCCAGCCTCATCCGCCAGAACACAGGCACTAGTCCCCTCCACCAGGAAGCCTACACAACCCACTGAACCAACCTTAGCCACTGTGGGCAGACAACAAAAACAATGGGAACTACGAACCTGCAGCCTGTGAAAAGGAGACCCCAAACACAGTAAGTTAAGCAAAATGAAAAGACAGAGAAACACACAGCAGATGAAGGAGCCAGGTAAAAACCCACCAGAACAAAGAGATGAAGAGGAAATAGGCAGTCACCCTGGAAAAGAATTCAGTGATGATAATAGGGATGATCCAAAATTTTGGAAATAGTTGGAGAAAATACAAGAAACGTTTAACAAGGACCTAGAAGAACTAAAGAGCAAACAAACAATGATGAACAAGAGAATAAATGAAATTAAAAATTCTCTAGAAGGAATCAATAGCTGAATAACAGAGGCAGCAGAAGGGATAAGTGAGCTGGAAGATAAAGTAGTGGAAATAACTTCCACAGAGCAGAATGAAGACAAAAGAATGAAAAGAATCGAGGACAGTCTCAGAGACCTCTGGGACAAGATTAAACACACCAACACTTGAATTATAGGGGTCCCAGAGAAGAATAGAAAAAGAAAGGGACTGAGAAAATATCTGAAGAGATTATAGTTGAAAACTTCCCTAATATGGGAAAGGAGAGAGTCAATCAAGTCCAGGAAGAACAGAAAGTCCCATACAGGATAAAATCAAGGAGAAACATGCCAAGACACAAACTAATCAAACTATCAAAAATTAAATACAAAGAAAAAATATCAAAAGCAGCAAGGGAAAAATAACAAATAACATACAAGGGAATACCCATAAGGTTAACATCTGATCTTTCAGCAGAAACTCTGCAAGCCAGAAGGTAGTGGCAGGACATTCTGAAAGTGATGAAGGAGAAAAACCTGCAACCAAGATTACTCTACCCAGCAAGGATCTCATTCAGATTTGATGGAGAAATTAAAAGCTTTACAGACAAGCAAAAGCAAAGAGAATTCAGCACCACCAAACCAGCTTTACCACAAATGCTAAAGGAACTCCTCTAGGCAGGAAACACAAGAGAAGGAAAAGACCTACAATAACAAACTCAAAACAATTAAGAAAATGGTAATAGGAACATACATATCAATAACTACCTTAAATGTAAATGGATTAAATGCTCCAAGCAAAGGACCTAGACTGCTGAATGCATGCAAAAACAAGACCCATCTATATGCTGTCTACAAGACACCAACTTCAGACCTAGGGACACATACAGACTGAAAGTGAGAGGATGGAAAAAGATATTCCATGCAAATGGAAATCAAAAGAAAGCTGGAGTAGCAATTCTCATATCAGACAAAATAGACTTTATAAAATAAAGACTACTACAAGAGACAAAGAAGGATACTACATAATGATCAAAGAATCAATCCAAGGAGAAGATACAACAATTGAAAATATTTATGCACCCAACATAGGAGCACCTCTATATATAAGGCAAATGCTAACAGCCATTAAAGGGGAAAAAAACAGTAACATAATCATAATAGGGCACTTTAACACCCCACTTTTACCAATGGACAGATCATCCAAAATGAAAATAAATAAGGAAACATAAACTTTAAATGATACATTGAACAAGATGGACTTAATTGATATTTATAGGACATTCCATCCAAAAATAACACAATACACATTCTTCTCAAGTGCTCATGAAACATTCTCCAGGATAGATCATACCTTGGCTCACAAATCAAGCCTTGGTAAATTTAAGAAAATTGAAATCATATCAAGTATCTTTTCTGACCACAATGCTATGAGACTAGATATCAATTACAGGAAAATATCTGTAAAAAATACAAATACATGGAGGCTAAACAATACACAACTTAATAGTCAAGAGGTCACTGAGGAAATCAAGGAGGAAATAAAAAAATACCTAGAAATAAATGACAGTGAAAACATGACGACCCAAAACCTATGGGATGCAGCAAAAGCAGTTCTAAGAGGGAAGCTTATAGCATTACAATCCTACTTCAAGAAACAAGAAACATCTCAAATAAACAACCTAAACTTACACCTAAAGCAATTAGAGAAAGAAGAACAAACAAACAAACAAAAAAAACAAAGTTAGCAGAAGGAAAGAAAGCATAAAGATAGATCAGAAATAACTGAAAAAGAAATGAAGGAAACAATAGCAAAGATCAATAAAACTAAAAGCTGGTTCTTTGAGAAGATAAACAAAATTGATGAACCATTAGCCAGATTTCTCAAGAAAAAAAGGGAGAAGACTCAAATCCATAGAATTAGAAATGAAAAGGGAGAAGTAACAACTGACACTGCAGAAATACAAAGGTTCATGAGAAATTACTACAAGAAACTCTAGGCCAATAAAATGGACAACCTGGAATAAATGGACAAAGTCTTAAAAAAGCACAATATTCCAAGACTGAACCTGGAAGAAATAGAAAACATAAACAGAAAAATCAAAAGCACTGAAATTGAAACTGTGATTAAAAATCTGCCAACAAAGAAAATCCTAGGACCAGATGGCTTCACAGGTGAATTCTATCAAACATTTAGAGAAGAGCTAACACCTATCCTTCTCAAACTCTTACAAAGTATAGCAGAGGGAGGAACATTCCCAAACACATTCTACGAGGCCACCATCACCCTGATACCAAAACCAGACAAAGATGTGACAACAAAAGAAAACTACAGTCTAATATCGCTGATCAACATTGATGCAAAAATCCTCAACAAAATACTAGCAAACAGAATCCAACAGCACACTAAAAAGATCATACACCATGATCAAGTAGGGTTTATCCCAGGAATGCAAGGATTCTTCAATACATGCAAACCAATCAATGTGATACACAATATTAAAAAATTGAAGGTGAAAAACCATATGACCATGTCAACAGATGCAGAAAAAGCTTTCAACAAAATTCAACACCCATTTATGATGAAAATCCTCCAGAAAGTAGGCATAGAGAGAACTTACCTCAACATAATAAAGGCCATATATGACAAACCCATAGCCAACATTGTTCTCAATGGTGAACAACTGAAACCATTTCCTCTAAGATCAGGAACAAGACAAGGTTGCCCACTTTCACCACTATTATTCAACCTAGTTTTGGAAGTATTAGCCACAGGAATCAGAGAAGAAAAAGAAATAAAAGGAATCCAAATCAGAAAAGAAGAAGTAAAACTGTAACTCTTTGCACATGACATGATAGTATACATAGAGAATCCTAAAGATGCTACCAGAAAACTACTAGAGCTAATCAATGAATTTGGTAAAGTAGTAGGATAGAGAATTAATGCACAGAAATCTCTTGCATTCCTATACACTAATGATGAAAAATCTGAAAGAGAAATTAAGGAAACAGTCCCATTTACCAATGCAACAAATAGAACAAAATACCTAGTAATATACCTACCTATGGAGACAAAAGACCTGTCTGCAGAGAACTATAAGACACTGATGAAAGAAATTAAACATGATACAAACAGATGGAGAGATATACCATGTTCCTGGACTGGAAGAATCAACATTGTGAAAATGACTCTACTACCCAAAGCAATCTATAGATTCAATGAAATGCCTATCAAAGTACCAATGGCATTTTTCACAGAGCTAGAGCAAAAAATTTCACAATTTGTATGGAAACACAAAAGACCCTGAATAGCCAAAGCAATCCTGAGAGAGAAAAACGGAGCTGGAGGAATCAGGCTCCAAGACTTCAGACTATACTACAAAGCTACAGTAATCAAGGCAGTACGGTACTGGTACAAAAACAGAAATATAGATCAATGGAACAGGATAGGAAGCCCAGAGATAAACCCACACACAAATGGTCACTTTATCTTTGATAAAGGAGGCAAGAGTATACAATGGAGGAAAGACAGCCTCTTAAATAAGTGGTGCTGAGAAAACTGGACAGCTACATGTAAAAGATGAAATTAGAACACTCCCTAATACCATACACAAAATTAAACTCAAAATGGATTAAAGACCTAAATGTAAGTCCAGACACTATAAAACTCTTAGAGGAAAACATAGGCAGAGCACTGTATGACATAAATCACATCACGATCCTTTTTGACCCATCTCCTAAAGAAATGGAAACAAAAACAAAAATTAACAAATGGGATCTAATGAAACTTCAAAGCTTTTGCACAGCAATGGAAACCATAAACAAGACAAAAAGACACCCCTCAGAGTGGGAGAAAATATTTGCAAATGAAGCAACTGACAAAGGATTAATCTCCAAAATATACAAGCAGCTCATGAAGCTCAATATCAAAAAAACACAACCCAATCCAAAAACGGGCAGAAGACCTAAATAGACATTTCTCCAAAGAAGATATTGCCAACAAACACATGAAAGGATGTTCAACATCACTAATCATTAGAATAATGCAAACCAAAACTGCAATGAGGTATCACCTCACACCAGTCAGAATAGTCATCATCAAAAAATCTACAAACAATAAATGCTGGAGAGGGTGTGGAGAAACGGGAACCCTCTTCTACTGTTGGTGGGAATGTAAATTGATACAGCCACTATGGAGAAAAGTATGGAGGTTCCTTAAAAAACTAAAAATAGAACTACCATAGGACCCAGCAATCCCACTTCTTGGCATATACCCTGAGAAAACCATAACTCAAAAACAGTCATGTACCACAATGTTCATTGCAGCTCTGTTTACAATAGCCAGGATATGGAAGCAACCTAAGTGTCCATCGACAGATGAATGGATAAAGAACATGTGGCACATATATACAATGGAATATGACTCAGCCATAAAAGGAAACGAAATTGAGTTATTTGTAGTGAGGTGGATGGACCTAGAGTCTGTCATATAGAGTGAAGTAAGTCAGAAAGAGAAAAACAAATACTGTATGCTAACACATATATATGGAATCTAAAAACAAGAGAGAAATGGTTCTGAACAACCTAGGGGCAGGACAGGAATAAAGACTCAGACCTAGAGAATGGACTTGAGGACACGGGGAGTGGGAAGTGTAAGACTGGATGAAGTGAGAGAGTGGCATGGACGTATATACACTACCAAGTGTAAAATAGATAGCTAGTGGGAAGCAGCCACATAGCACAGGGAGATCAGCTCGGTGCTTTGTGACTACCTAGAGGGGTGGGATAAGGAGGGTGGGAGGGAGGGAGACTCAAGGGGGAAGAGATATGGGGATATATGTATATGTATAGCTGATTCAATTTGTTATAAAGCAGAAACTAACACACCATTGTTAAGCAATTATACTCCAATAAAGATGTTTAAAAAAAAGAAGTTCTAGGGAATTCCCTGGTGGTCCAGTGGTTAGGACTCAGCTCTTTCACCTCTGGGGCCTGTGTTCAATCCCTTATCAGGGAACTAGACCCTGCCAGCCGCCTGGTGTGCCCTCCTGCAAAAAAAAACATTCTAAAGATCTAATATACAGCATGTTGACCATAGTTAATAACATGGTATTTTATAATTGAAAGTTGCTGAGAGTAGATATTAGGCAGTCTCAAAACATGCACACACATGCGCACACACACACTAGTTATCTATGTTGCCTGTGTGTGGTGATGGATGTGTTAATTATCTTGATCTTGGTAATCATTCTACAATGTATATGTATATCAAATCATCATATTGTACACTTTAAATACATACAATTTGTCAATTATTTCTCAGTAAAGTTAAAAAATAAATAAATATCTCCACTTGGCTTTCTAATAGGCATTTAGAATCTACATGTAAAAAACAACTATTGATCTTAAAACCTAGTATTTCCCCAATTTTCTCCACCCAGTTGATGTCAACTTTTTCCATTTTCTCTGGAATTTATCTTTCAATCCTTCCTTTCTTCCACCAGGCATAGTCAATCAATCAAGAAATCCTAAAAGCTCCGCTTCAAAATATATGCAGAACCTGACCATGTTTTTACTCTCTTTGATGCTACCATCATCAACTCTTACATGGATTATTACAATAATCTTCCCTTCCTCTCTCTATTTCCCTTTTTACCCATTAGTCTACTAATAATATAACAGCCAGGTAAAATTTCTAAGATACAACATAACATCCCATTCCTCTACTCAAAACTTAATCTCTCTGGCTAACAACAAAACTGTAAGTTACTACTTTCATATGTAAGCTTGTGTGTGTGTGAGTATATGCGTGCAGGTGTGTATATGAACGTGTATGCACATTGGTGTTGTCCACTCTGTCTTGCATTTAGTCCATTTCTAGTTAATTTTTATATATAGTGCAAGCTAGGGATAGAGCTGTTTTTTCTTGTTGATATGGTGGTGGTGGTGGTGGTGATAACAATTGTTTGCTTCTTTTTACCATAGTCAAATTGTTTCAGCACTATTTGTTAAAAAGACTATCCCTTTTCTGGGACTTCCCTGGTGGTCCATTGGTTAAGACTCTGCGCTTCCACTGCAGTGGGCACGGGTCCCTGGTCAGGGATCTATCCCGCAATGACCCACAGCACAGCCACACACACACAAAAAAAAAACTATCATTTTTCCATTGAATCACATTGGCAACTCTATTCTCTGATCCTCATAGATCAGTTACTCATAATGATTGACTTTTCAGCAAATTTGGGCTCTGAACAGACTTAACTCAGAAAGCCTGCTCTAAAGTTCTAGTAAGGGGAACTCCCTATTTTATCCTGGCTCAAATCCTTTACCTTCTCATCCAGGCTTCCAGGCCTAAAATGGAAATCTACATGAGAAACGAGATTAAAGAAATACTTAGACTAAGTTACTGCTCTGACTCCCTCATCCCTCTGACAGTGTCCCAACATGTCTAGAGTGTTTTTCAGTCTTAGAAATCTCTCAGTTGCTAACCTGAGACAATTCCTCTTTATCCAAAGGTGAAACACAAAGATTTCACAATCCAAATGCAACTCACTCTTAGGACACAACAGGAGAAATTTCTAAAAGGGAAAGATCAATAATAAGATCTGCAAAATTTGGCCATATAAGCCAAAGATGGTGAAACTTTCCTTAAAGTCTTTGTGTTCCCAGAAGGGATGACCATAGCAGCAGAGATTATGTCATGGATGAGTCACTGAGGGTTGACCCCTGAGATCGAGGCTGTGGTTCCAGGCTCTCACATGCATCTTCTTTTCTAATCCTTGTAATAATTCTATGGGTTTGGCATCATTGTTTCATTATAGATGAACAAAAGTTATGTGCAAAGTCCAGGCTCATATCACCAGAATGTGACTGCCTGGAGATGCAATCCCAAGACCATCTCCTGAGTCAGACTGAGCTAAATTAAAACTGAGAGTCCTTTAAGCCCATTAATGGTGATCTAGTGATCTAAATTGCAAGTCAATGGGAGTGGGATAAGTAGAGCAACAATAAATCATCATACTCCCTATACTTCTCCAATTCAACCAATTTATTCTTCATTCATCTAAAGTGGAAGCTCTGCCTCAGACAGCATGGCCTCTACTCTTTCCCCAAATAAAGATTTTTACTCTGACCTCTACGTTTTCGCTCATGTGGTCTTCCCTGCCTAGAATAACCACCCTATCTTCTCTATACCTTTAATGACTATATTCATTGTTCTGAACTCCCTTCCTCAACCCCTCTTCTTTCACTGCTGTATGACCAGTAGGATATGTCAGCACAGTAGTAGCACGTATTTGCTCAGATGTTGCTTCAATAAATAATAGCTGTCATTTTCTCTGCATCAACTCTGGGCCAGGCACTGTGTTAGGCATTTGTTTATATTTACATTTGCTATATTCTCCCCACAGCCCACTAGGAATGGTATTTTTATCTTCTCTTTATTGATGAATGAATTGAGGTGCAGAGAAATTAAGTAGCTTGGAAATTAAAGACTCATAGCTAGTAAGTAGAAGAGTGGGCATTCAAACCCATATCTAACTTCAAAGTCATTTTTCCTCTAAGTTTTAAGCCTGTACATATCAGGAGCACTTGTGGATGGCTCACCAGAAATTTGTTGGCAGGAAAATATTCTTCTAAATCTTCTTCTAAGTACAAAAGAACAATCCACGTACAAGGGGCCAGGATGGAGAAGAGAGAAAACTTTGAGTTCTGCCCTGTGCCTGTTTCTCTTATTGTCACAGCTTCTATGGAGAAATACCTGAGACTTAGGGAGAAGGGACCAATCTGTGGATGGCTAGATTTAACATCCATGGCCTGGGGTCTGGAGGCAGCTTTGATCCTGGTGGCAGCTTTGATCCATCATTTTCCCAGCAATGTATTAATGCATTGGGTCTCTTGTGGTTTTTGTAAGCTGCTCTGGCTTCACTGGGGACTCAGTCAGAAAACCTTGACATCTCTGGCACTTAATGCATTGGCAGTAGGTTGTGACAAGTAATATTATTAACAGCTGGAGGGACAGAGGAAGAAAAGTATAGGGTCAATTCAAATCAACAAGTTTTATTAGGCATCTACTACATGCAGGCATTTTGTAATATGCTAGGGTCAAGGTACTTATGACCTGTTTGAGCAGGCATATGGGAGTAGATAGGAAAATCTATGCATGACATGGATCTTTATATGTTTTACGTACTCAGAAGTGAATGCCTTTTTGTAATTTATTTACCAAAGTGGGCATCTTTGGGTAATTCATGCAAAGACACTATACATGCAAACACTGACTTTACTTATTGCCCTGCTCCTCACTAAAATTAGTTAGAAGAGGTTTAAAGATGCTGTAAGCACCTAAATATGAAGTAGGGGGCTGGAAAAATACTGCTATGGTATATTGTGCTTTGGCTCTGTATTGCCTCCACCATTCTATTTTTCCAGAAATTGATTTACATTATTGTTTGTCTTGCCTTCTTAGATGTACACCAGTTGTCTTTGATGATAATGATTATATCAACCATCTACTTTTTTAAAAACTCAGAGTATGAAAATAATTTTGCACGCATTTATTTTAACAATTCTTTGTTAAATAGAAACATCAATAAATGAATGATGACTACTATGATTAAGTACTTTTAAAACTTTGACAAAAAACATAAATGAATGAAATTCTTCACTTTACTCTCGATATCTCCACCTCTGTAGATTTCCTCAAGCAGCGGGTGTAACTGAAATTGACCAGTATACTCATTCTTCCTGGGATGTTCTAAAAATATATTTTTTGATGTATTAAAATAAATTTCTCAATAGTGTAACAAACATGAACATAATTAGCTCTAGGAAGAGATTTTCCTGTATGTCCTAAGAAGAAGAAAAAAGGAACTGAGACACTGATCCAAAAAAAGCTAAGGAAAAAGTGGGTCAGTTGAGTTGAGGTTAAAAAAAGCTATAGAAAATGGAAGTTAGAGAGAAGGAAGGAAGACATTAATGTCATAACACTATATCTTTAATATTAATTTTAAAAGAAAAAGTAACTTTTGTTTCCATTGTATGTGCCAGCATCATATGAGATGGTGTCATACACTGAAGGCAATGACAGTACAAGTTAAATAAAGAGTTGGTTGAGTTTATCACTGTGAACTCAGCACTTTGATATCCAAGTAAGGGCTAAAATATTAGGCTCTCAGAAATCCCCAAGTTGGAGAGTCTGGGTTGTAAAATGAGGCCCTGGGACTCTCCTACTACCACATGTGATTTGGGCTAAGATACCAATGATGAGCATACCCTCAGAAGTATGGAACATTCTATTTGAAACCAAGCCACTAATCATTTCAAGGTGACCATGAGTCCAAGGGGACATCATAACTCCATATGCATCAAATAGTGTGACTCTGTTTCTTCACCTTTACTGCTCCTCTAATACTAAAGGTATGATGTGAGTGAGTGAGGACTGTACCTTCTATCCACACCAATGAAAGAAGAAACAAGTTATATGGAGTACTTTATGTGAAAAAAAAATTAGCAGGAATCAGCACACTATTATTGTAAGATTTACTACTGTGGACATCTTTCCACAAGATGATTTGTCAAAAGAATTGATAAAATTACAGTGTTTCCCAGATTTTCTCATAAGGCCCATTTCTAAAGGCTCATCAGAAAAAAATAATGGAAATAATGTGACTCACTTAAGCTAAAATATAGCCTTTACACACATACCAAAAGCAAAGTCAAAAGAGAATAAATTGGCTAAAAAACATTGATACATAATAAACAAGTTCCTAAAAATCAATAAGAAAATCATAAACACACACACACACACACACACACACAAAGAGTAAAAAAAGAAAAGGGCAAAAGGTGGGAAGAGTAAATACAAAAAGGCCCTTAAATAGAAGATAGTTACTGTCACTCATAAGAAGAGATGCAATTTATAAATTTACTGAAAAGCCACTTTTTACCAATTTAGATTGGGAAAATCCTAAAGTTTAAAATTACCCTCTGTTGGGACTTCCCTGGTGCCAGTGATAAAGAATCTGCCTTACAATGCAGGGGATGTGGATTCAATCCCTGGTCAGGTAACTAAGATCCCACATGCCGCAGGGCAACTAAGCCTGTGTGCCACAACTACTGAGCCTCAACTAGAGCCCGCGTGCCGCAAACTACAGAGCCCACGCGCTCTGAAACCCGCGTGCCACAACTACAGTGCCCATGTGCCCTTGAGCCTGTGCAACACAACTAGAGAAGAGAAAACCCACACACCACAACTGGAGAGAAGCCGCACACCACAGTGAAGAGCCCGCGCACCACAGCGAAAGTTCCCGCATGCCTCAATGAAGATCCCGCGTGCCGCAACTAAGACCTGACGCAGCCAAAAATAAATTAAATAAATAAATATATCTTAAAAAATAAATAAGTTAAAAATAAAATTACCCTCTATTAAAGCCACCGCAATGAGAAGCCCGCACACCACAACGGAGAGTAGCCCCCGCTTGCGGCAACTAGAGAAAGCCCGCAAGCAGCAACAAAGACCCAGTGCAGCCAAAAATGAAATATAATAAAGTAAATAAAAATAGGGGCTTCCCTGGTGGCGCAGTGGTTGAGAGTCCGCCTGCCGATGCAGAGGACATGGGTTCGTGCCCCGGTCCAGGAGGATCCCACGTGCCGCGGAGCGGCTGGGACCGTGGGCCATGGCTGCTGAGCCTGCGCATCCGGAGCCTATGCTCCGCAGCGGGAGAGGCCACAGCGGTGAGAGCCCCGCATACTGCAAAATAAATAAATAAATAAATAAATAAAATAAAATTACCCTCTGTTAGCAACCCTGAAAGGAAATGAGAACTCCTTTACATTGGTGGAGGGAATGTACATTTGTACAATCCCTATGAAGGGCAATTGTTTATACTTATCAAAATTATAAATAAACACCCTTTCCATATTCCTGCTCCTGGAAATTTATCTTAAAGATATTGATATGGTGCTGCTTACCACAATTTTTATTGTAACAGCAAATTTGTGAACAACGTATATGTCCATTAATTAGGGTTATTTTGTAACTATAAAAAGCTGAGGATGAAAAAACATTTGTCAAAATTTGAAATCCATTCATGACAAAAACACCTCTCAGAAAATTAGGAGTATAAGGGTACATCCTCAATTTGATGAAGGACATTGGCTTAGAGTTCTCTGAGCAAAAAAGAACCAATAGTATATAGATAGATAGATTAGATATAGATAGATATAAGAAGAGATTTATTCATAGGAATTGGCTCAAACAATTATGGAGGCTAAGAAGTTCCACAATCTGCTGTCTGCAAGCTTATGAACCCAGAAAATGGTGTAATTCTTTCCAAGTTCAAAGTCCTGAAAATTGGGAGCCAATGGTGTAAATAAGTTCTGGTCTGAATCCAAAAGCCCACAAACCAGGAGTGACAATGTATGAGGGCAGAAGATGCATGTCTCAGGTCAAGTAAGCAGGCCGCCTTTTTGTTCAATTCACACACTCAACAGATTGGATGATGCCCACCAGCATTGGTGAGGATGATCTTCTTTTCTCAGTCTCCTAAACCAAATGGTAATCTCTTCTGGAGATACTCTTACATACATACCCAGAAATAATGTTTACCGGCTATCTGTACATCCCTTAGCATAGTCAAGTTGACACACAAAATTGACCATCACAGACATCTACAAAATAATTACAGACAATATCATTTAGTGGTGAAATATTAAAGTTTTTCCCTAAGATCAGGAACAAAGCAAGAATGGTCACCTCATCACTCCTACTCAACATTGTACTGAAGGTCCCATTTGGTGCAATAAGGCAAGAAAAAAGAAAGTAAAAGGCATCCAGATAGGAAAGGAAGAGGTAAAACTGACAATGTTTAGTAATAACCAAGAATAAGTTCAATTATAAAGTGTTATAGAAATATAGGTATAAATTCAGAAAACTTTGATTTTTGAAGGGAGATAGATAGGAGAGGGGTTTTTACACGGTGCAAAATAATTGACTTTACCAAAAATTTCAACTTTTCAGTAAAGTTTGTCAGCTGTGCTGTTGGAATAAGAGTGTTTGTATTGCCTACAAGCCCTGCCTTTGGAGTATGCACAGAAATATATAATATAATGTGACATATAATAGTATAAACATATAATATCTCACATCTACTTAGTCTTTACTGTCTGCAAGTACTCTGCTAAGTCTTTAATGCACATTGACTACTGATTTAATCTTTACAAGAAACATATGGATTAAGTACCCTTACTATCTCTATTTGATAAATGAGGAAATCAAGACAAAGAGAAATTAAATAATTAGGCTGAGGTGACATGTTTGGTAAATTGTGAGTTGGGATTCTGTAAAACAATAAGCAATATCAAAGCTACAAACAACAAAGAGTTTTATGTGGGGTATTAGGAATTGTAATTTGGGAGACACAGATTTGGGTAAAACCGAAAGAGTATTCAGGGAAGAAATAGAGTCAGGGGCTTAAAAAGGCAAAAGCTATACAGCTGTTAAAGTTACAAGAATTATGACTGACTTTGATACAAAAAGGACATATTTTATCTTTAAGGGATAGGCTGTCACAAGTCATTTAGGGTAAGGGTCCAATGAGTTCCTGGAACATTGGGCAGATGCTCTGGATGCCTATGTTGAGACAGTAAGTGGTGAAAGTTCAGATTCCATCTGGGCTGAGACATGCATAAACTGCACTTCCTCATTGGCCTCTCAGCTCCATTTTAGAGAGCTCTCTTAGCAATACCCACTCCACTTTGATCTTCCTTCACAATCCCAAGCTCACTCTTGTGCCCTCCACACAGGTGAAGCCCATGGATGGAGGCCATAGGGTCATTACTGAAGGTGTGGGTGGGCTCTAACATGGAAGAGAGAGATGGGCTGGGAAAGGTGTCAGCAGCTGAAGGAACTTAGAGAATTGTTGCAAAAAGTAAGAAGGTGGAATGAGAAATAGCAGCCAATGAGGGTAAGGTTGGGAAATCTATGAAACCCTTACTTAGCATATCAAAGGGAGCAAGAAAAAAATAGGCTTGGGGTTGAACACAAAGGCCCAGCAGAGGGAGACAGAACTTAATTCAGGGGATTACCACTGGAAAATTTCTTCTGAGAAGGACATACCCCCTTTTCTGGAGAAATAATTTAGCATAACAATGGTACTGATGCTGGGTAGCTGTCATAAAGGGTTAAACAGCTGGAGAGCTGCAGTAAAGGTTTAAAAGGAGGCTATTGCCTGAACTTAAACACAAATTACACAAATAAGTCTCAATCTCTTATTCAGTTCTCTCTCTTCCTTCTGACAGGTCACTCTTTCCAACAATAATTAAAATGGGAAATAATGGCTTGCTTACCTGTGTACCACCCTTCATTGTGATAAGCATGAACAGATCCTACTTTTATTCTACAAATACTTATTTTGAGATACTTGTCCCCCCAACACGTATATCTTAACAATTTAAAATACATTTAAAGTGCCATTAAAAACTGACAGGGACTCAGTACAATCCCTTCATTTTACAATTGAGAAAGCTGAGACTTCCAGGAGTCAAATAACTTGCTGAGGATCACCCAGTAAATTAACAGGGAGATTCCAGATGAAAGTGAAGTTACCTTGGACCCAACCCTGCCAAAACACACCCTCGAGCTCACATTCTCCTCTAGATGTTGCTCATTGTGTTGATATGAATGTACATGTGTGTGCGTGCACACACACACACACACAACCCTCCAACTACCCATGCATTTTCAAGACAGAATTTAGGAGCTAGAGAGGAGGATTTATTATGAAACCAAGTGAATTTAGGCAGAGGAATTTCCAAAGACCTGTACCTTATTTGAATTTGTATTTTGAGTACTATTTTCTTAAAATATTCCCCCAAATTATATAAAGTTCAGGTCTATATAGGCCCACACAGAGTATTCTCAATCTGGCCTTAGGTAGCAGGTCAATGGGAAAAGCATAAATTATACTTGCCAGAAACACAGTGAAATTTAATTATAAAGTGATTAGCAGAAAGTGGGGGAAAAAGACTGAAGAACATGGAGAATTTAACCCTCCCAGGGACATCATAGGTGGAGAGAAGTGGCTCAACAATATTGCCTTTCTTTTTAGTTTGGCAATTTTGATAGCAAAAAAAGAAAAAAGTAGGCTTGAAAATTGCAGGAGGAGGCTTCCAAGTCCTAAGGAAGCTAAGCAAGTCACGATAAGCAGAGTAGATAGGAGGCAAAATAGTACAGTACCGTGGGTTCTCACCAGTTGTGTGCAAGCTCACACCTGGCATGAAAGAGCCCATTGTTATATTGTCAGGAATTTTATAAGCAAGTTGTCAAATGCAGCCATAATTAAAAGTTATATTAACTTATTAAATAAATTATATTTTAAAACAAAGGTAATAAACACAAAAGCCTCTCAATTTCTAATTACTATTTTTTAACAATATCTGTTCTTGAATTTAGGTCTATTGTATATAATAGTATATAATATATTGTATATAAATTCTATATAATAACGTGCTACTACACATATCATCCCAACTCCGTATTCAATACATTGGTAGCTTGAAATCTGCCCTGGTGGGAGTATTTGTACCACAGAAATTGGCAAATGCTACAAATCAGGTCTTTATTTATTGTTTTGTTGATTGTCTGGACTCAAGACAGTGAAGGAAAAGCGTTAATAATGCAGATTAAACTTAAAAGTAAGTTGTGACTGTTGCCATTACATTGTGAATAGCACAAAGAATTGAGAAATATTTTTCCAGTATTTGAAAACTGTTATCTGATTTGGCAAAAAGGTCCTTATGTCATTAGAAAAACAATACATTATTATTTCACTTTCATCTTACTCGTTAGAATAAATGAAAATATCAACAAATATTTATGGCAGAAGTACATGAGGAGAGTAGATTGCTAAATATTTACAAGCATGATACTGTTTCTAACCTAGGCTCTACAACCTCTTCCTAGACCTTTGCCCATGGATGAATTTCAGAATGCCCATTATATTTAACACTCAGCAAGCACATAGTATACTTTTCTGGGAGGTGGTCCATAGCATTCATCAGATTCTGAAAGAATATAATAAACCAGAAAATGAGCAAATCAGTGGTATAACATATGGTGCACCACACTGGCAGGAAAAGTATTTTAAACAACCTGTATTCTAAGATCCAACTCTACCCTTTATGCCTTAGGCCTAATCATTTAACTCTCTGAATCCCATTTTCACATCTAAGCAGATATAGGACCTACTTCTTAGGTTATGGGGATCAAATAGGGAGGACACACATTAGATATCCAGACTCAGGACATCTAGGTTCTCATCTATTTACTTCACTGACTGTGTGACCTTGAGCAAGTCATTTAAACTGGCTGGGTCTGACCTTGGGTGACCTTGGCCTGCAACGGCTTGAAGCAGGATTTCGGTTCCCTGGCCAGAGACTGAAGTCAGGCCGTGGCAGTAAGAGCACTGGATCCTAGCCACTAGACAACCAGGGACCAGTGGCCAGTGACAAGAACTTGGCCTGTTGACTTTGTAGAAATGAATTTCCACAAAGAGAGGGAAAGTAGTGAAACAACTAAGGTGTCCATTAGGAGGAAAAAGAGTACGTGTGAATAGACTCACACAGGTGAACTCAGAGAGAGAGTCATGCCCTCATGGTACCTTGAATCTCCTATATGCGGCATTTCTTCTGGGTTTCCTCTGTCCAATCATCTTGCTTTGCCTGGTTTATCTTAGGGTCCTCCCCTGTGTGCGCACGCATCTCTTAGGCAAGATGGATTCTAGTGAAGAGGCCCATGTGTAGGTTGATATCACCTACTGTAGGGTGGCACCCCATCTCCTTTTGACCCCCGAGGAGCCCTTCTCTTCATGTGTAGTCAGTAAGGTCTCCTTGACCTCAAGAATGAGAAATATGTGGTCTCTTTATCTTTTATCTGGATGGGGCTCAGCTCCTCCTCTCTCCTGTCCCCCCACAGGGGACAAACTCCAGCTGCTCAGCCTGGGGCCCATCTATCTCTTGCCTCAATTCCACTGTGGTGGTGGGGAGGGCATTGTTTCCCCACATCCAAGCAATTCTCCAGCACCAGCTGGGTGTCCTACAATTCAGCTCAGTCCTGACACTATCTACCTGGCAATAGAGTCAGATCCCACGAGTTAAGCGTTCAGTCCTATAAGACTGCCCTCAGCTTCAGATGCCAATCACAAGGCCAGGTTGTTACCTGTGCTTCTGACTGACTGGCTACGGATAGGAAGTTTCCATGACATCCTCCTTGTGTTCAGCTAACTTGCTGGAGTGCTCACAGAACTCAGAGAGACATTTTACTGACTAGATTACTGGTTTACTATAAAAGGATATAACTCAGGAATAGGTAGATGGAAGAAATGCATAGGACAAAGTGTGGGGAAGGGGCTTGGAGCTTCCATGCCTTCTCTGAGCACACCACTCTCCCCAAATCTCTACCTGTTCACGATCCCAAAAGTTCTTGAACCTCGTCCTTTTGGGATTGTATGGAAGCTTCATTACTTAGATATGATTGATTAAATTATTGGCCATTGGCAATTGAATTCAATCTCTAGTCCCTCTCTCCCCTCAAGAGGTTGGGGGGCTTTGGGGGAGGATTCAACATTTCAACACTCAAGCCACCTGCTTAGCTTCACTGGAAACCAGCCCTCATCCTTTGGGGCTTTCCAACAGTCGCCTGATTAACATAACAGAAACATCTCCCCTACATTCACTTAAGAAATTCCAAGGGTTTTAGGAGCTCTGTGCCAGGAACAGGATCAAAGATCAAATATATATTTCCTAGTATAAGTCACAATATCGCAGCATTTTTGAAAATTTTAGCTTTAGCAGGACTCTTTCTTCAAATGAAATCACACATGTAGAATTGTTATAAGAAATATATGAATTATTATAAGAAATATAAGCTTATATTATATGCCATCCCAAAATATGCCTATTTGGCATATGGATTATTTTGAGCTGGTTATTTTTAAGGAACAGCAGACACAGGAAAAGCTCTGAAAACTGAGTAGAAATTACCCTTTTGTAAGGGAAATTTACATTTAGAAGGGAAATATATTTGTAAGGGTGTTTCCCTCTCTGTACCCTGAAGAGAAGGATGACAAAATTTCTAGAAACTCTTATCAGTGGAGAGGACCATTTAAGCACCAACTTAAATCTGCATTACAACCATACCCTCCTTTACTATGCTTTGTCTGATAACCTCCCATAACTAGCTACTCCCCTCACCCCACTCCCCACCCCAACTTCTTCTTTTGTCTTGTGGACAGGGAATGTTCCCTGCCTTTCCAGTAAACAAAGAATGTTGCCCTCAATTCCAGTTCTACAAAAACATCAAGCCATCAGTCTGTAGCTACCCCTTGATGGTGCACTGAGAGAAATTCATGATGGATTAAAACAGGAAGCATTTTGTGCTTTGGATACTGGTCCTTAGATAGTTAAGATGCACATCTAAGGAATAATTTCAATGAGCCCAAACTGATTTAGTGCTTTAGGAAAGCGCTAAAATCATTAACTTGAGATGCTTGTTCTTTGTGATTAGCAGTAATCTTTTGATGCTCAGCTAATTTTTTTTCCCAGCAAAAACTCCTGTATATCCTGGCTCCCCCTTTACCTGTCTGGAGCACTTTCTCAGAGGTATCTGAGAGGTTGTCTCCCAGGTTATAGTCAGTAAGATTCCTGAAGAAAACTTAACTCACAACTTTTAGGTTGTGCATTTTTCTTCAGTTGACAGTTTTGACAACCATGAAGGGACCCAGAGCAGACTTCTTTCCTTCATCTGAACTCTATGAGGATCCAGAATCTTGGTACCAGCAAGGGTCTCTTGTGTCCATTCACCTCCTTGGTGAAGGCAGACAAATTTGGGTAAATCTCTCCTGGTTCTCAGATATCCCGATTATTGGTTGATGATCCTGAGCTTTATTTGGTGGTGTATAACAGGTACGTGGTCCCCCAGTTGGAATATACTGAAGAATCCCACCCCCCAGTTGAAAGGTACTAAGGGAGTCCAGTTGAAAAATGCTGGGAAGATTTTCCTCAGTTTAAAGACACTTGAGTGCGTTATTCCAGTTGAGAGACACTGGGAAGATTTTACTATGTATGTACAGTGTTTATAGTTACAAGTACTTACTTAATTGGAAACTAAAGGAAATCTTGCCCTAAAAGTGGTCAAATTGTTGTTGTTGTTGTTTCTTTGACATTCCAAAATTACTTTTTTAATTAATTGTGTGCACAGCTAAAAAACAAACAAACCAACAAACAGAAAACCTGGCTTGATAAAACATCTTTTCAGAATTCTGACCTTAAACCTAAAGAAACAAAAGCCCTTCTAAGAGGAACTTGTATTTCTCTCCCTGCGTCTTTGAGATGTAAATTTTCTATCTGATCTTCTTAGGCATTTTGTTCTGTGTTTTGAGAGCTTGATCTCTGCCATCCTGAAAGTACGAACATGGTGTACATTTGGCAGGCACTCAAATAGAATGGGATTCCAAGCAGTCTTTTTGTCTGGCTATGCCAGATCTCAGGGAAATTTGTCATAAGTGGTCCCAGCCCTTAAGGAGCATTTGTTATCTTAACCTTAGTTGTGTGCCTCTGTACAATGAAAGTCTTTACTTTCTTAAACTATTTTTGGGACTAAACTTGCTAGATCTTGTGAAGGTAACATTCTTTGCACTTTCTTGTGGGTATGCTTCTTGCATTTTATTGGTTTGAATCGCTATTAAGATACTACTGGTCAATGGCCAGATGATGGATCCTTTAAGTTGGAGAAACTTCTAAACTGGTAAATTTTTAGAGAGCTCTCATTATAAACTGTTTTATTGGTACCTATGAAAAGATCAAATTAGAAGGTGGGTACAAAAAATATAATGACTAACCTTAAGAACTCTCTTAGTTTAAAACAAAAAAAAACAATGGTTTGGGAAGCCTTATTTGTGGTCTTGGCTTCCCCTCAATGGGTCTTATAGATGCTGACAAAAACATTAGATTAATTAATATTAATTAGCTTCACAGGGGAATAAGAAGAAGCTGAGGTGAAAGTCTAGAGACATCTTCCTATAAGGTGAAAATTTTAAAGAGACTTGTCCCAACAGGATGGAAATCTTTAGAGTGTAATTAAGAAATGGGGATAAATAAAGCATACATTTGTGAGATTAAAACAAAGGTTTTGACACAACACTACCTAAGGTTGAATGAGCCAAAGGGATCTCCTATTGGTGCCCCCACCCAGCATTAAAGGGCCCCAAACAAGTCTGCTCTATTTGCCACAGTTTAAAAAAAATTAAGGCTGGAAGAAAATTACACTGAGATACTTGAACAATTGCTTGGGGCAACAGTTAGGCCAATTAATCAAATTAAAAGATTGATAAAAGGACCTGAGTGCCTTGTCTCAACTCCTCATTGGGAGCTCCAAAGCCTTTTATACAAAAATAGATAGAATGGCCAGGGGACAAAAAGGAAAGTTTCTGGGACTCCTTGTATGACCAAGACGTGTTGATGGAGTCTTAATGGAGGCTAAAGTTAGGTATAAGAGTTGATAGAATTGAAATGAAAGTTTATAAAGATAGATATATTTAAATGGGCTTTATATAAGATGGTTATATCTCTTTTGCCTAATTATATTGTGGGATAGACATTATATCTCACTGGGGAATGCTTCCCCTGCCTGGTGTTATAAGACAGTGTATATAAATCTGCCCCTCAGGCAATATTAATTTAAAATACTTTGGGAAGCCAATAGGGTTACCTGAGCCCACACAGTATGAAATAAAAATTAGGAGCTAATATTCAGGGGTTAATAAAAGCAAAAATTGAGATCTTTGTTTTTGCCCCTAGGGTAAATTGCTCTGGATTTAACTTGTACACTCAGAAACAGGGCCTTTGTTGAAAGCCTTGTGCAAACTTTTGAAGGCATGATAAATTAAACCCTAAAGTTCTAGAACATAGAACTCTTGAGTTCCAGTTTAGTTGGCAATCTTCTTGCTGGTATATTAATTTTTTTAAAAAAGCAAATTAAAGAAAATGTAGTTGGGCAAATCAATCTTTTGATATCATTTAGGCAACAGACCAGCTCTTCAGGGAATTAAAACCAACTGTCTTTGTCTTGCAAATCTATGCAAATCAGAAATGTAAATACAGTAACCTAAGACTCAGCCTAGTTAGCTCAATCAGGTAAAAACTGAAACCAAAAGAAAAAAAAAAAGGACTTTTAAAGCTTAAACTGCTGGAAGGGTCCCTCACCCAAAATCTAATTCATGGCCTCCTTAAGAATTTATCAAGGACAAATACAAATCTTAAAAGTCTTTTCTGCAAATATTAAAAAGCCTTAGTCATCTGAGCAAATGCATTTAACTTATTCCAACTGTTATTTATAAACTAGTTAGTTTAACATACATTGTAATACCTGATTTATGACTAAGTTTTAAAATGAAGCTATGAGATCTCTAGTTATGTCTGTTTATATGTCTGTGTGTACATTACACATATGATATGTCTCTACCTCCAGATAGTATTTTCAAAATTAATTTATAAAAGAGCTCTATTTAATTGACTTGAAAGTAAGCTCTTACAAATTAAATATTTCTAAATGTTATAGAAACTAGCCCAAATTACTTTCAAGTTCATGCTATCTGGAAAATATTTAATATTAAATTAATATTCAGTATTAAAATTTAAGTTTGTTGGTTTAATTAATACAGACATGCCTTACATTTATTGCACCTAGGTTTACTAAAAGTCAAATAAGGTCCTATTATCTCTGTTATAAAATTTATCAGCAAGAAAAATAGCTTGGGATGATGGCTGTGTTGGTCTAATGTCTCATAAAGTTTTCATAGCTAAGCTAAACATAATTATTGGGAACAAATGAATTTAATAGATATAAATGGGGTAAAAGCTTTTAGGTGAATTCTTTAGAAATAATCATGTTTGGGCTTCTCTGGTGGCGCAGTGGTTGGGAGTCCGCCTGCCGATGCAGGGGACACGGGTTCGTGCCCCGGTCTGGGAAGATCCCACATGCCGCGGAGCGGCTGGGCCCGTGAGCCATGGCCGCTGAGCCTGCGCGTCCGGAGCCTGTGCTCTGCAACGGGAGAGGCCACAACAGTGAGAGGCCCGCGTACCGCAGGAAAAAAAAAAAAAAAAAAAAAGAAAGAATTACGTTTTGTTTTATGGTATGTCTACTTAAAAATAGTTTCTCCAAATTTTTGGTAACTTGAAACTTTAGAGACTTGCTAAATTAAGTTGAATGATGGAAACATTAAATATCTAGGTCATTCCCAAGTAAAATAAGATACTGAAACTACGAAACATAGGCTTCCTTTTACAGAGAAACTAAAGATATTTAAGTCTATTAATAAAAATGTTTGAAAATTTATAAGGAAAAATTTTCTGTAAAAAAGCATGTGTTTTAGAAATTATAAATAGTGGCTACAATATTGCCAGTCTATAGAATGCTAATGTAAAAGTTCCTAATTGCTTACTTCTTAGTTTTCACTAGAAATTAAGGTTTTAAAGGTTAAGAATTTAATTAACATAGGTAATTAAAACTACTAAAATTAATAAGAAAAACATTTTTGTATGAAGAAATGTATAAGGAATGGAAATACATTTTGTTAAGGGAAAGAAAATAATTTTGTCCTGGAGAGAAAAAGAAAGGGAAAGCATAGGGCAAAATCTGAAGGTAGAATAAAAAACTATGAAAGGTTTGTGGGAAAGGAGCTATGAGAAAGAGTTTTGTACATGGTCAGGACTACGATTAAGATAAAATTCATTTGAGTAAATAAGTTTTAATATTAAAAGTAAGCTGGTATGAAACTGGAATTTCATTTTCTCTCTGTGTTGAAAACAAAGGTTTTTTTTTTTGCATATTGATCTGCTTTTGATAACAGTATGTGAAATTTCTTTACCTTTTAAGTAACCTGTTGTAACTTTCTTCTGTATTTGCATTTAAAATATTTTATTGTCACCTTGGTTGAATGAATAAGTATTGTTTCACAGTTACCTATAATCCTGTTTGACCAAGTGTTTTAAAAGCTTTTGATATTTTTGACAAACTTCTCCAAATCAAATTCTAAATGAACTTCTTTTGACCTCTAGCTAACTTTGGAATTCTTCAAAGGGTCCCTGAAACATCCCAAAGAGAGATATTAAACTAATTAGGTCTATTTGCTGTGTTAAATTACATGGGAAACATTGTCAGATAAATGATGATAAAACTTTTAAAGTTATATTGTATGAGTAAATGTCATTAATGTGGATATTCCAAAAATTATAAGGAATTCCTAAAAATCTGATATGTCCTGTTATAAGGTTAGCAGTCATAATGCTAGTTATTATCTTAAAATGTTGTATAACACAGATATAATCAAGTTTCTTTGCCAATTGCATTGCAATCAGATCTTTAACCATGCCATTTTAAGTATTTTGTCATTTATAGACAGTCATTGTTTTATTATGATGCACTTACAAAATAAAGACCTTCAAGAAGATCCATAAAAAGGACTTTTTGACAAATATAAGTTCTGATGACTTTTAGAGTATGCTGCTGAACTGGGTAAGAAATTACAAAACTAATAAAATTCCTGATGGGTTCATCAAGATCAATAGGAATTAAATACATGGGATAAATAAACTGATAAATATCACTTATAATTTTATGACTTTTATCTAAAATATTACTGGCTTTTAATCTTTGTTTTCCAGAAAACCTTTCCTCTGATGCTAACTGTGACCCACATGAAAAATTAGATTACTGCCTTAAGTGATTCACTTCCTGGTTTTTGTGAGCTGGTTTTGTTCTGGAATCTCATGGCTTAAGTCCCTACTTATGACTTTTTTAATGTTACCAGCTGTATTACTTATATCCTGTCTATTTCACAAGATTGTTTTCTCTTACATTACCCAATGTGTAACCAGGTTTCTGACAAAATTAATGATGGCCAAATGATTTGAGGCAATTGATCATATATATAACTCTATATAGAATAAATGTAATAGTACAACTCTATATATGGAAGAAAACAACAAGGGAAAACATTCCCTGGATTATATAGTAGACATTATGGCAAAACAGACATTCCAGAGAAGTTTAGGTTGTCAACAGGGCCTAATCCAAAAATAACACATTGAGTGACCAATCAAAAAAATCCTTGTCTGACCTGGGGATGAGAATTCCTAGCACTGTGGGACAAATTGAAATGCCTCCCAAATCTTGGTTGAATTTATGACCAACCAGGGGCTCTGTGGACAAGGAATATTACCTGTCATTCCAGGAAACAAAAAATGTTGCCTGCCATTCCAGTTCCCTTAGGGGAATTCATGATGGAGAAAAACAGGAAGCATTCTGTGCTTTGGATGCTGGCCATTAGATAGTTAAAATACATATCTAGGGAATAGTTTCAATGAGCATAGACTCTTGCATCTTCTTATACGTAGAAAAGCACTAAAATCATTAAACTGAGATGCTTACTCTTTGTGATTAGCAGTAATCTTTTGATGATCCACTAATTTTTTTTTTCCATCAAAAACTCCTATATATTCTGGTTCTTCCCTTACTTCTTTTTCAGAGTAGTTCCTCAGAGCTATCTGAGAGGAGGTCTCTCAGGCTATAGTCCTCAGTAAGATCCCTGAATAAGACAACTTGCAACTTGTAGGTTGTGCATTTTTATCCAGTTGATGGTCTTTAGCTTGAGATGATATTTAAGGTGGTGGCTTGGGCCATTTTGGAGAGTCACTCAGTTTTCCTGGGGATCTCCCATGTATATAGGAAGTATACATGTTATTAAACTTCTGTTTGTTTTTCTCCTGTTAATCTGTCTTTTATTACAGTAAGGTTTCAGCCAAGAACCTGTAAGGGTAGAAGGAAAATTATTCTTCCTCCCCTAGAGGGGAAAGAGGAAAAGGGGAAGTCTACTCTGATGGTCCTTCAGGTTCTTCTGGAACACCCCTAGTTCTCCATAGAAACAACTGAAGTAAATGATCTTAGGACACAGTGACATTCTAAAATTCTCCAGATTGTTTTTTCCCTCAATACTGACAAGAACCCCAGGGACAAGAAGAACATATTAGAGCAAATGACTCACATCAAACCCATATTACCTACATTGGTTAAGCAATGCCAGAAACATCTCTCCTGGGAGGAAAATGTTATGCCTAAAAGATTGAAAAACATGAAGAGTGCTGTCTGAGAGACACTAGTTTTTTCTTATTGCTTGCGCACTCCAGATCAGCCTATCTGCCAAAATGGCCTCAGTTGATGCCACAAGACATAGAACTGTCCTGTCAAGCCCTGCCTGAATTCCTGGCCCACAGAACTGTGGGATGTAATAAAACAGTTGTCGTCTTAGGTCAGTAAATATGGACATATTTTGTTACTCAGTAATAGATAAAGAAAACTAAAACAGTAGTATCTCAAAAAAATAATTTACTGGCTCTTATATCTGAAAATTCCAAGGGGGTTTCAGATATGGCTTGATACAGGTGCACCTTTTTTTTTTTTTTTTTAAATTCCTTGGGTCTATGTTTACTCCATTCTCAGAGCCACATCTATTGGTTGTAAGATGAGAGCTGGCCAGTCTTATATTCACAGGTACAAGATCAGTGGAAAGAGAGGACCCAAAAAAAGTGTTACTGGTTACTTTCCAACCAATATCTAAAGAGTCCTGAAATTCACCTCGATAAGACTGGCTCAGGCCCCAAACAATCATTAACCACTGTTGTCAGAAAAATGGGATATGTTGACTGGCTTCCAGCCTGAGTCTCACGCTTCACATTTGGAACAAGGATGCTAACCTGTATTAATCTTTTAAAAATGTTTCCATATTTTATGATGATTTGAACACCACCAGGCCTTGCAGACCTGGGGAGGTACCACCCCTCCCAGGGCTAGATAATTCCTAGAGGTAGGAAACAACTTGCCTGTGAACATGACTTTAATACATAAATCAACCAAGTCAGAGTCTATACCACCCCCATCTACCTTCTTTTAACTGGTTCCTGTAGTTCAGACAACTTCCTTTCTTAAATCAACCCACAGCCAGGTACCAGATAACTAAGGGCACCCCTATAGCCTAGAGCCCAGCAAAATGATTCAAACTTTCCAGTCCTAAGCCTGCTCAGCTTCTTACCTTGCCTCTCCCATTCCTTCTTGCAAAAAAACGCAATGGAGTCTTTTGCCCATATTTTCACCACACACCTCTGCATCGTATCAACCCAGGTGCTTTCCCATGTGGCGTTGCATGGTGTGGCATGCCTCCTCCCCTTGGAAACTGTGAGCAACAAATGGCAATCATCTCCTGATCTGTTGGCCTCACCATACCTGCGTAAAAACAAAATCCCAGGTACATTTTAAAACAAAAACTTACCCAAACCACATGTCCCAACAAAAACCAGGAGCTATTATTACTCTAAAGCACATATGTAATGAGTATCCACAAATTATTATGGTTAGTATATTAATTTCCTTTTGCTATTGAAATGAATTATTACAAATTTAGTGACTTAAACAACACAAATATGTTTTCTTACGTTTCAGGAGTTCAGAGGTCTGAAATGAGTTTCCCTGGGCTAAAATCAAGGTGTCATTATAGCTGTATTCCTTCTGGAGGCTTTAGGGAAGAATTCATTTTCTTGCCTCTTCCAGTTTCTAGAGGCTGCCTGCATTCTGTGGCTCACTGTCTTTGTCCATCTTCAGAGCCAATAATGGGAGATAGCTTCATAGCTTCTTTCTGTAGTAACATGCCCGATTCTGACTCTTCTGCTTCCCTCTTCCCCATTTAAGAATCCTTGTGATTACACTGGGCCTATCCATATCGTCCAAGATAATTTCATTTTAAAGAAAGCTGATTAGCAACTTTAATTTCATCTGTAACCTTAATACCCTCTTACCATGTAACACAATATATGACACAGAAGATATTTCTGATCTGTAATGCTGAGGTGCAGAGGCTTAAAAAATTTACAGTGTGGTATGGGTGGCAGAGAAGAACTGTCATTGTCTCCTTTTTTATCATATTTTTATAGCCAAATGCATAGTCCCCAGCACCTGGACATGCTGAATAATTTTGTCAAACTAACCTGATAAGCCAATACCTCAGTTGTTGCCCTCATAATAAAATTTTTAAAAATATATGTTCCATTCTCCAAAAAGAAAGGAAATTTTAAAAGGGAAGACTAGTAGGCAAAGTAGTAAAACATTTTTTAAAAGACGCAGGAGGAATCAGAGTAATCTCAGGAGGCAAATACAGCAAAGTCAGTCTGGATTTAAGCTCTTTCTTTGGAATGTCAAAAGATGGTTCCCCAAATACCATCAACACAATCTGATTGTAAAACAAAGCTGAGTATATTGCTTAGTTCAGTAAGGAAGAATGCCATATAACAAAGCTTTGGCAGTGTCTTGGAGCAAGGATGATAAAGTCAGAATTTATTGAGACTTGGAAGTTTCATTTAAGATGGAACTTTACTTTTTTTATTTTTTTCATATCAGACAAAACGGACCTTATTTTTTTTTTTACGTCTTTATTGGGGTATAATTGCTTCACAATGGTGTGTTAGCTTCTGCTTTATAACAAAGTGAATCAGTTATACATATACACATGTTCCCATAACTCTTCCCTCTTATGTCTCCCTCCCTCCCACCCTCCCTATCCCACCCCTCCAGGTGGTCACAAAGCACCGAGCAGATATCCTTGTGCCATGCGGCTGCTTCCCACTAGCTATCTACCTTACGTTTGTTAGTGTATATATGTCCATGCCTCTCTCTCGCCCTGTCACAGCTCACCCTTCCCCCCTCCCCATATCCTCAAGTCCATTCTCCAGTAGGTCTGTGTCTTTATTCCTGTCTTATCCCTAGGTTCTTCATGACATTTTTTTTTTTCTTAAATTCTAAGATGGAACTTTAAAAGCAGACGTTTGGAGAGGATTCAGTAAAGATCACAATGGGGTTCAAGACACTCTACCCCCCAAATATGGCACCTTGACATATTGAATATTTTAAGCTGAAGGAGTTTGAGAAAATGGCAGAAGCAGAAAAGTCTGCTGACCTTCCCCTGTCTTTAACCCTCTAACAGGTCATAAAACCCTCATGTAACAAATGCTCCCAGAGGAAAGGAGCATCTTTATCTCTGAAGACAAAAGGACATTGAGAAGAATCCCAACAAAAAGGCCTTGCTAAGTATTCCCCCAGTTTATTACACTTATACTCTGACCTACCATACTTCCACGTGACTGCTCACCCTTCATCAAACCTAGCATAAAAATACTCAGGCCTATTTCTTTGGGTTTTCATTTTCTTTTGATGGTCCACATGTCACGTAAACTTACATTTAGTAACTTTGTGCATGTTTCTTCTGTTAAACCACCTTTGTCAGCTTAATTTTCAGACCCAACCTGGGACCCTAACAGGGTCAAGAAAACTTTTTCTTCCTCTACAATCACAATCCAACAGTACAGACTTGGAAACAGCAAGATGAGGAATTTGTGGTGTGTACCATTTTTTGATGTTTTTCACTGAAGAATTAATGAATTTTTGGAAAGTTTCTATAATGACCAATCAAATTGCTTGGCCAGGAGATTCCTGGAAGAATAAGGCCATGCCAATAAAGAGAGAGGAAAGTTGAGTTCATATAGATAATTGGGTATGGTTTTGCTACTCAGTGTCCAGGCTAACTGAGGGTATAGACACTGTCTGTTCTCAGGGATTAGGCTGACATTAGGTTGGAATTAGGTTTCCTTTGAGAAGGGGGGATAAAGTCAAAGGGAATGGTATGTCAGATGATCAGGCATAGCCCTAAAGAGCCCCCATTTGTGGAAACTGAGTGACTTTATACTGTTTTTTAACAGTAAAGATAGGAGGAAAGCATTCCTCAGGGAATATGGTGACATAGAGAATATTTAGAGCTATTTGTTCTTGTTTAAAGCTTAGTGTATTTATACAAATATAAAAATAACTTATTAGAAAAGGAATAAAAATGGCAGGTGGAATGAAAGTGAGTCAATGAGAAATAGGTTTACAATTCTGTGTGTTGTGCCATTTTATGACCTTGTTGAGAATATATCATGCATCGTTAGTGCTGGCAAAAAAGGTAACTTCCGGATCAAGTGCTGACTTTGATGAATAAGTCACACCACAGGTCATTGGAAATATTCTCTGTCCTTCCTAAATAAGGAGGAACCGTAAAGACTTTCCAAAAAAGAACTATGCCATGAAATACCTCGGCTCCCTAAGGCATCCATCCTTTCCTTGCGCCTGGTACCCGAGATTGAGCTTATCCCCAGGAGGTAGATTATGAAGCAACCATGATTCCAAAAATGGAAATTTCTTCCTGTAGACTTGAAATTGCCTACAATTAACAGAAGAGTAGGTCCAGGGCTCACAAAAGGTCCTTGGCCAACTGACAAGGATAGACACCTGGAATGAAAATTCTCCATGAATTTACTTGTCACCTGTGGGTCCTGAGATAGGTGATTGTGTTTTCACTAAGGTAGATAATTACTAGTTACCAGGAATTGTCTGGTAACTAGATCTACCCAAACTGTACCCTGTGGTCCTAATATGTATTTTGTTTTTAGAATTGTCCTTTATCAACTTAATTTGGGAAACACTGGATTAAAAGACTGTAATCCCAAGGTACTCATGAGACTTCCACCATTTTGCTCTAACTTCTAGTTGTTCATGCACAAGGACTGGAAGATGCTTGGAGAAACTGCACTGCAGTGGCTGTTGATAGAATTCACCATGAGAATGAAAATGACCATACTCTTTTAGACGCATTTTCTGTGTCCCTGGAGCAGGGCTGGATTCCGACGGGAGAGGGAATGAAAGATCTCTTAGATTCTTATAAGCTGTTGCCTGGTGAAAACCTGTGTTTTTATTTGGAACCTCATAAAGACAAGTGAAAATATGTCCTTCTGTTTCTGGTCCTCACTGAAAGAACAAAGCAGTCAATCAATGCCTGCCATCCTTCTGATATTCTCAGTCTTTCTCACTCTTGGCCTGTGTTTGAAACCAAACTCTTTACTCTTATTCAGTTACAAAACAAATGTCCTCTGTATATCAACAGTTCTAGCCACTGGGAAACAGGAGGGATTGTTTTCAGCAGTTTTTACCAGCTCAATTAGCAAATGCTTACTTATATAGTTTCTTTACTTCAGGCTTCTCAGAGTTTAAATATGCTAACAGGCAAATTTATTTGGCCCAAATTCTTTTTGCTTGGTACACCTTTGTGATGGTTCACAAACCCCAGGTTTCATCAGATTATAGAAACATACCTTGCAGAAATAACTGCATAAGACTTCTCTGCCCAAAACTGAGAAGTAGAAAGATAGACAAGCTTCTCTCTGGGCTCTATTTCATCTTTGGGATTTCTCTTTGTGGTAGGTGAGATACGAAGTATATGTTTCTGAAAAGGCTGTGTCAAAAAACCGTACGTTTAAAACACATCAAATTTTAGGCAATTAGGGACTCGTAGAGCTTACTGTATCTGCCAGATTTAGAATTTTTTTAAAGGATTAATTTTTAGGTTTTTGCATTCAATAACTATAGGATTCAGTAACTATAAGATCTGATACTCATCAGAGCCAGGTACAACCACTTTTGAAAAAAACTGCTTGTCAATACCCATTAAAGTTTTGACATAAAGAAAAATGCACAGCCTGAGAGTTCTGAGTTTAAGTTTTATTCAGGATCTTACTGAGAACTACAGCCCAGGAAACAGCCACTTGATAGCAATCTGCTCCAAAGAGGTAGGGGAGAAACCAGTATACACATGAAGTTTTTGGCTAGGAAATATACGTAGTCAAGTATACATCTTAGTAAAAATTAAATTACTGCTTATTACAAAGAACAGATATCTCAAGTTAATGATTTTAGTGCTTTCCTATGTATGGAAAGATGCCAGAATTTTGGGTCATTGAAATTCTTCCTGACATATGCATCTTAACTATCTAGGGGCCCTGTTTATCCAAAGCACAGAATGCCTTATACTATTGTTGCCATCCTGAATCCCCCTAAGGGTGCACTGTCAGTGCACTGCAGTGGGTTGTGACTTAACCTTTTGTATAATTTGAGGATGAGTGACACTCTTTGTTCTATTTTTGTTCACAAAAGCTAAGCATACTTATGACCCAGCAATTCCGCTCCTGGTTCATACTCAGCAGAGATGAGTGCTTATGTCCAGATATCTACTGGAATGAGACTGTAAGCTTTATTGATGGCCCCAAACTGAAAACAACCAAAGCTTCATCAGTAGTAATCAACAGTATAATAAATAAACAAATGTGATACCCTTATAAAACAAAGAAAAGAAAGAACTAATGATCCAGCTATTTATATTTTTGTTTCTTTAAACATTGAATGAGGTGGATTCTTCCTGAATCAGCTGTTTGCAAGAGACTTGCAAGAGGGTGGAGGCAGTACCATATTTAAGGCCATTTTCTTTATGAAACAGTATTTGCATGAGTTCTTAGCCCTTGCTTTTCCTCATGATTAGCATTTCAGGGTTGCTTAAAATGCAGAGTCTATGTCCTTCACTATTCCTCACCAACAGACTGCCTCCTACAAATATAGCTGTTTGTCCTTTTTCAACTTCACTTTCCCTATATCTCAAGTCTTTGTGTCAAATGGGTGTAAAAAAAGACCCTACTTCAGTCTGCTTGCCTGTTCTTATTGTTCAGTACAAGGACTTGTGAGTCTTGGGTCACTTTCTTTGGAGAGCTATGTCACTCTCACTTTGTATAAAATTTGCATCCTTAGGCATCCATTATCACATTCCTGTTTGACTTTCACTATATTGGGCAGTTCTGACTCATAGGCTGTAGTCCAGGCTTACAGGTGTCTCTAGTTACATCACACACACACACAAAAAGAACTAATGATCCACAAAAACTATGGATAAATTTCTCAAACACAATCTTGAAAGAAGCCAAAACACAAGAGTACCTACTATATGATTCCATTTACATAAAATTTAAAAACAATCTGTAGTGATAGAAGTCAAAATAATGGTTCTCCTTGGAAGGTACTGAGAATGACTTCTGGGTGCTGGAAAGATCTGTGTGATAGTTACATAAGTGTGTGCATAGTGTAAAAACTCATTGAGCTACTCTTTACTATATGTAAATTATGCCTCAATTAAGAAGGAGAAAAGGGGGGAGAAGGAAGGAAGGAAGAATAGAAGAAATCTCCATGCCTCTGCATTCCATAACTCTGGGAGCCAACAAAGAGAGCAAAACACATAGTAAAATGATCCTCATCAGAGCCAGTTCCATTCCCTGCCACTTTGATGCGGTGGGTTGCCTCTGATTGGTCAACCAAACTTTCTAAGACCAACTTGAGTTATTTTGCTGTTTAAACTACCTGTTCTACAGACTTACAGATATGGAAAACAAACTTATGGTTACCAAAGGGGAAACATGGTGCGGGGGTGGGGGGAGAGGGATAAATCAGGAGCATGGATGAACACACACACACTACAATATATAAGATAGATAACCAACAAGGACTTACTGTATAGCACAGGGAACTCTACTCAATATTCTGTGATAACCTATATGAGAAAAGAATCTAAAAAAGAATGAATGTATGTATATGTATAACCAAATCACTTTGCTGTACACCTAAAACTAACACAACATTGTATATCAACTATACTCCAATAAAATTAAAAAAATAAATAAACTACCTGTTCTAAAAATGATTATGACTAAAACTGTTTTCCAAACATTTTTATAGCTCTGCCACTCATTCTCTGATTGAATTAAGAATAGAGTGACCAACCACCCATGTTTGCCTGGGAATCTCTGTGTTTTAGCAACGTAAGTCCATATTTTGGGAACCGCTTACTCGCTCAGTCTTGGGCCAGTCAGCCAACCTCATCACCCTAATTAGAATCTATCTTCTCCTTTCTTGTCTTGAAAGATCAGAACAGATATGTTCTTGCCATGAGTACTTGGGCAATTTCAAGCTATTTCATGGGACATGTTTCTCTTTGGCAAAGAAAAGGATATATCTCCCCAGTATTTACTCTGAAATTAGTCCAAAACTATGAAAGCTCTTGGAAATTAAGTCTAATGCATTTATCACTACAGTAGGAGGATGAGAAGAGGGGGGAATAAATGTCTTCCAGAATCATCCCCAGATTATACACACACACACACACACACACACCTTTGAACAACAAATTTTTATTTTGAAATGGATGACTTAAGGACTGTGGTATCAGGAGGGAGTGATTCTTTGTGTTTTCGTTTTGTTTTGTTTCTTATAAATGTATTACATAATAATATAATAATTATTATCGATAATAGTAACAATATAATAAACATAGATCTCTGTGGGGTGTATCACAAAGTTAGGGTCAGGAGTGATTTTTTGTGCTGGCAGTTCTGGTGATCATTTATGAGAGTAAGTAGCTATGATAGTGGCAATGAGGTTGAACAGTTGTGTTTTAGGACTCTCCTGAGATGGACACCTTAGGCTCAAGGCCTGCTTTACAAGGTTGATTTTTTTCAGTGTCCCAAAGAAACCTGCAAGCTCAGGTTAGGTTCTGGCAGGTGTTAGCAGCAAGCAAAGGCCAGTCTAGCAGAGAGAGGCATGTGCACCTACAATCAGGTGGGGTAGGCAGTGGTGGTGTACTTCAGGGGATTCATCTTTCAAAGAGCATCTATATCAGGGGAGAAACTATCAAAACCTATGCAGGATGTCAGGAGTTAGACAAGTGAGCTCAGTAGGAACACTAAAGTAGATGGTCTATCCTGGGATCTTGGCCAACATGATAAGGAACAAGGGAAGGAAGTGACTTGGTGGTTGTAATATCCTCTAGACACTGTACAGCAGCACCACTAATTAAAATTCTAAGCTTTGGAGGGGTCACTAGCATTCTTCCTGCCCAGATCAGGATCAGCACAGATGCCTAGCTGAACCCAGGTGATAGGCCCAGGGGCTGTGCTGAGCAGGGCTGCGAGGGAAAGCAGAGCCAATGGAGCCTCTCTACTGGTAAGCCCTTATTGCTGCACATGGTTGAGAAGACTCTTTGGTGACACAAAGTAACTCTTTGGTACTTTCTGAAGACCTATCATGTGTGTTCATCCCTGAACTAAATCCTGGGGAACATACCATAGAGGTTAAGCCATGGTGTCTCTCTTAGTTAGTTTGGGCTGCAATACCAAATCATCAGAGATGGAGTGGCTTGAACAATTTATTTCTCACAGTTCCAGAGGCTGGGAAGTCCAAGATCAAGATGTCAACAGATTTAGTGTCTGGTGAGCATCTGCTTCTTGCTTCACAGACAGCAATCTTCTCACTGTGTTCTCACATGTCAGAAGAGGTGATAGGGCTCTCTGAGGTCTCTTTCAAAAGACACTAATTTCATTCAAGAAGGCTCCACCATTACCTAATCACCTCCCATATTTCCATCTCCAAATACTATCACATTGGAGATTAGGTTTCAACATAAGAATTTGGGGAAGATGCAAACCTTCATTCCATAGCTGTGCCTTACCTCAAGGAGCTTGTTATGACATGATGGTGATGCAACTGTCCAAGATGAAGTTACAAGGTTGACCCTTGTTTAAATCACAAAGGTCAATATTGGCTCCTTAGAATCAGGTTAGGACACACTAGATAATATGGGTCACATGGTATGTTGAGAGCAGGAATGGATTGGACATCCCTGAGATGGGTAGCCATCTACAATGTATGTATCTCTAATTGTAAGGTTTGTTCTAAAGGTAGAGGACTTCAAAAATTATGAAGGTATACAAGTTAATATTTGGTAAGCCCTTGCTTTATGGGAACTGCAGTTTTAAGTGAGATGATGGCTACAATTAGGAAAAGGCTGCAGGGTCTCAACAAGGCAGGGTGCTCCTGTTGGCTCCTTGGTCTATAGAATCCTTGGGAAAGAGCTACACTCATTCCAAAGAGCCTCAGCTAAAGAAGGATGGAGGGACTTCCCTGGTGGTCCAGTGGTTAAGATTCTGTGCTTCCAGTGCAGGGGTTGTGGGTTCAATCCCTGGTCAGGGAACTAAGATCACACATGCCATAAGTCACGCAGCCTGGCCAGAAAAAGTAAAAAGGAAAAAAATGAAAAAAAAAGGATGGAGAGGCTGGCTGGCCTTGCTAAGGAGGGTAGCTGAAAGCACCAGAGGCCAAAACACCAGAAGTCCTTGACCTTTGAGGTAATTTGGCTTGTAGACATAGACCAACAGATGACTATCTCTGAGCTTCTTGAGCAAGTGGAACCCACTTGCCTGAATTTCCTCCGTACTAGGGAGATGTGAGGGTAGGGGAGTCCTGGCAGGGGGTAAAGACTTTCTGGGATGCCAATGTACACAGTTGGGATAGAGTTAGGTCCCGGGCCAGGAGTGAAAACAGTCATAAAGTAAGGTTGACAAAATGCAGCCCTGTAACATTTTACTTGGCTTGGTGTCTGTTGACACTTTGATTCCACTCTCTTTTTCCAAGTCTTCAGAAGAACACTAACTCTCTAGACCTATTTTCTATGCTCCTTGTCAAGTAGGCCATTACTGGACACATGTTAACAGAAAACAGAATGTGGTTCTCCCTTTGGTCTCTTTTTTAAGAAACATTCTGCTAAAAATTATTTTACCTATTAAATAATACCAGAAAGAACTAATAAATTATGCTTTCATGAATCTTGAAGGTTAACTGTGAATGATCTGAAGTGTGTTCTGAATTTCTCCTGCATATTTCCTGATTCCTTTCAGAGCTGGCATGGTATCCTTGCCCCACAGGTGAGGAAGGCATAGGGAAAAGGCACATAGTGTGGAATCATCAGAGCTGCTGATGGGCTAAAATTCTGGCTCTTCCACTTAATGCTTGTATGAAAATAGACAAGGTTCTATATCTCCTTGAACTCATCTATAAAATGGTGATAAGAATACTTCCTACTAAAGATAGTTATGTGGATTAAGTGTGGCGTGTATGTAATGTGCACTTGATAAATGTTTATTTTCCACCCCACTGCATCCTTCCCCCATTTCTCAAGCTGACCTCATCTTGTATTTCAGGTTGTTCTGTCCTGCCTTTTAAAGATATGTGTTTCACCCTAGTCATGGAAGTCTTGGGGGTTCTCATATCTAAAAAACCTGAACTTCTCAAAGCTCTAGAAGTGAACAAGACAGAAACCATTGTCCCTCTCCTTAAGGAGCTCATAGATGCTAAAAAACAGGAAAGTGATGAGACACTAATGTAATATGAGGCATGTGTGCTATAAGAAATATACAAACAAAATATTCCAAAAGCACAGAGAGTGGAAAGATTTCTTCCTGGTCAGGAAATGAGAACGCTTTCATAACTGAAGGTGGTTGAGCGGAGTCTAAAAGGACGGAGAGGACTTGGACGGGCAGATAACAAAAGGCATTTAGAATGGCTGGAGCAAACACCCAAAGGTAGGAAAACACCTGGAGTTGTCTTGTTTGCCTGGACAAAGCGTGTCTAAAGGACTCAGTGAGAGATTTAGCTGAAAGAGTGGGATAAAGCCAAATCCCAACAAACCTTCGAAAGCCATGCTGTTGTCTCTACCTGGAAACTCATCTTCCCCTTCCTTGAATATCTAAATTTTACATAGTATTTATCCATCCTTGAGAATGTCATTTTCTTCAAGAAGTCTCCCTAACTCTGAGTTAGGGCCCCTCTTATGTAGTCATACTGCACCCCTACTTCTCCCTCATAGTAATACTCATCATCTTGTAAATGCTGCTTCAGTTTTCTTTCCTACTAGACTGTGAGCTACATGAGGCAGGAACTAAACCTGCCTACATCCAATGTCTCATACAGCACCTACTAAATAATAGTGTATCAGTAAATGTTTTCTCAGGTTATGAATAAACAAATGAATTAAAGCAAGTGGCTCTGATAAGAAGTTGAGACTTTATTTGGTAGACATTAGGGAAACAACAAAAAAATTTCAGACTCAAGAAGCTATATTTAGGAAGATTTCTCTGGAAGGAATGTTTAGAAATAGTTTGAAATCAGGACAGGGTTGAGACTGAGAGAATAGTCAATCCTGATATAATTAGGGAAGGAGAAATAAGTGTTTCAGGCAAAGAAAACAGTAATTCAGGTAAGAGGAAAGGTGATAAGCTTAGTAATGGGAAGGAAGGGACAAAGGAAAAGGAAACATCTACAAAAGGATTTCAAGCCTGAGAGGCAGGATAATTACATGTTAATAAAACTAGAAAATACTTGAGGAAATTCAGTTTTATGCAAGACAGAGGGCTTAGTTTCAACCAACTGACTGCGAAGGCATGGAGGGACATCCACATGGAGATGGATGTTGGGAGCATAGGAGAAGGGTAGTGGCCAGAGACACGGATTTTGGAGCTGAAACCAGAGAGATAAGAGTTAACTAAATAAAATAACCAAGGAAGAAATAACAGTGAGAGAGAAATATGGAGCAAAAATGAAATCTTTGTGGATAACTAAGTTTAGAAAAGAGGAGGTGGAGAAGAATCCATTGAAAGAGGTTCAAAGAAGCTTTAAGTAGAAGCTATCATCAGATACACAGAGTGTTCCACAAGTAAAGAAAGCCAGTTAATGTCAAAAGAAGCTTCTAGATCTGGCAATAGGAAATCTACAGATGTTCACTTAGTGTATAAATTCCATAGAGTGACAAGGAACAAAAACCAGATTGTGAAGGGCAAAGAACAAAAGGGATTTTTCACAAATGGGGTCAATGGCCTTGCGAGAAGTTTGCTGGGAACTCAAGGAGGGAGAGAAATTGGCAATCCAAGGGGTAGAACAAAAGAGGTAATATTTTGCTCTATTTTAAGAAAAAGAGATTTGGATATGTTTTTAGGCTTATGCATTAGTGGAGGGAAAGAGACTGATTTCAGAGAAAGTATGGAAGTAATTGATAGAGCCTTGGAAAATTGTATGACACACGGGTGCAGAGAATATATACAGATTTTATTTTGACAATGCATATAGATTTTATTTAAGTTTCTGGAGAGACATTTTGACATACATACACATACTTCATTCCCAACAAATAAACTTTAAAAGAACATTATTGTAACTTTTCTTCTTGTCATACCCACAAATGCACATGAAAACATCTGCATCAAATTTCAACTAAAGCCAAGAATATACGTGGTTACTCATATGTTTATTCAAACAGATCTGGTTTTTTTTTTTTTTAGATCTGGTTCTTATTAGTCAGTTATTTCATCTTTATTGAATGTCTTTAGAACGTATAACATAGCTTTGACTTGCTTTTATTATGCCTTCAAGAGACAAAATATATGTCAATGAAAAAGGCAATGTATTTCCTTTGATGTATGGGTGTGGATATCCATTTTGTAGCTAAACACTGAGTACCAATTCCACTAAGAATAAAAGAAGGAAATGAATAAATCACATTACATAACACATTATTGTACTTCTCTTGTGAAGGATAATCATTCATTATTTTAACTTAAGCATTTGGTTTTGATTAAAGAGGTTAGTTTATTAAGCATAGGCTGCTGCTTTCTTTTTCTGTGAAATCCAAATATAGACAAAATGATAAGCATAAAGAAACTCTGGAAGGACACAAAATAAACTATCAAATGTTACCCATTGTGAGAGGGGTTAAAGAATTGGATTCTATATAAAGAGAGTGCTTCTCTAATGTATATTTTCAATGCTGTTTCATTTGTTGAACTATTTTACTCTACTACCTATTCATAAAGTAAATAAAAAATATAAAAGAAAATTGAATACAGATATCCAATTGAATTTTCATTATCTCACTATGCCTCCATCAAAGCACAACATTCTGGATAAAACAAAAAATCATCCTTCATAGCAGAAGGTAAAGCAGGATCCTAGATAATGAATGTATCAATTGTTCTTTTTTTATCAAGCACAAGGTATCATTTTCCATAATAGCATGTACCCAAGTACTATGTAATATAACAATAATAATTTTTAGGATGTTAGAAACCCATTCCTGCAGGATGACTGTCGTAAATGAAATCATATATGGACAGTTCACTTAAAAAATTTATTCCTGTGTCTCACACACACACACTGTTGAAATGGACTTGGCACCTTGCAGTGTGTACCCAAATGCATACCCTCCCCCAAGAGACCGAAAAGTGAATGATGCTCATGAGGATAGCTGAATCTGCACAGATTATTGTTGCCCTTGAAAACTGGAGGAAGGATCGCCCCTGACTCTCACAAGATGGCAACAAAGAGGCCAGAGGCTGGTAGGAAATGTCAGATCTTAAGAGCAGAAAAATGGAAGAGAAATGTGTGACTATACCAATTGTCCCGAGAGCGATCAGGACCACCATTAGAAAATTAGATTCCTGGCAGGTAACAACAATCTGCTTTTCTTTTTATAGTTTATCCAAGAGAAGCCTGGTTACAATGACCTTTGAAGAAAGTCTTCCTGAAGGAAAGAAATCATGTCACAAAGTGCAAGGCAAGACCAAGGGGCATTTACATTCCCAAAGCTGACTTTCTTTGGTTCTGATACTTCTTTGAATCTGGTACAGCCACTTATTCCCTAGAAATGAAGGACCTCACAGTCCTGGACAAAGCCCATCAGAGCTTCTTCTTTCTCCTTCTACTTCATAGACTTGTCAAATAAGCTACCTTAGCCTGTGGCAGCTCCAGAGAATATGGGATGAGAGGAGGCATGGATCCAACAAGAATAGTTTGAGGCAGTTTTACTTTTCCAAAGGTGTTGGTGGCACCAGAGTCTCCCCATTTGACATAGGTAGGAAGTTGGAGTGAGGGTAAATCACAAACATTTCATACTGTTTATAACAGCTGCTTGTGAAATATGAGGCTAGCTAATTCATTGACTAATTCACCTTACAAAGGTCTAGATTTCAAAATCCAGGACGTAGTTGCTTATTTGACTTAGCAGTACGATATACTATCTCTGACCACTGACTACTAAAACATTTTTTTTAACCTAAAGACACTATTAAGGCACTATTAAAAGTGTGGCTAGAAAACAACTGTTTTATCACACCTCCTCAAAGTTTAGTTAACGAGAAACAGCTACTTGTGTTTCTGCTTGAGATGTACATCAAACAGATGTATATCAAGCAAATGTACCTTTCTTCATTCAATTAAATATTCAGTCATTAATTTAACAGAGATTTGAATGCCTACTATGACCAACGTCTATGCTAGGCGCTAGGGATATAATGGTGAATGAAACAGGCATAATCTCACCTCTCAGGGAGATAGAGGCATTTGGTTAATTACAGTCTCAGCGAATGTGCCGAGAATGGAAAGGACAGGGTGCCCTCAGAGAGCTTAACAAGGATGCCAACCTCATTTGGGGATCAGGAAAGACTTCCCTGAGGAAGGTTTATTTAAATTGAGACTTGAAAGATAAATAAGAGTTATTCAGGCAAAAATTGGAGTAGGAAAAGGCCAAAGAGTATTTTAAGTAGTGGAAAAAGTGAGCGTAAAGGTCTGAGACAGAAAGGAGTTTGTTTGGAGTGTGAAGAACAAAGAGAAAGTCAATGTTTCTGGGGGCCTGCGAGACACAAGAGGAGCGTGGTGCACAGGGCCAGGTCAAAGCCATGCAAGAACTATGCACCATTTAGACTTTATCCAAAGATCAACAGAAGCCACTAAAGAGTTTTAGAAATGTTCAACAGTAAGAACTTTTCCCCCAAACCTACAGCCTTGAAAACTCATAGGGAACAGCGGAAGGTTGAGGAGAATAAGTCAAGAGAGCTGTATGAAATCAACTTCAGATTTTCTTCTCTTTTCTCAGAAATCTACACCTAATGCGTAATTCAATCTACAACACTTATTAGTCTCAAGATCCCTAAAACTAAGTATACTATTACTCAAAATATATTTGCTCACTCTATGTCTGACTTTTCTTGTGACAAAGTGGACCCTGCATGCTTCCTTCAGAGCTTGATTTTCCTCTGAATTTGACAGTGGTGACTCTGTTCCTTGTCTCCACTTTTGGAAAACAGTGCAGTCAGGCCTGGCCAAGGCTTATGCGAGTTGCCATGAGTGGAAAGTGACATGAAAGAAGTTAAAAACACACAATTCTTTTCCTTTTAAAATGAGAATCAAATTCTAATCCTGCCCAAAGGAGGAACATACATTAGTAAATATGTTATCTGTTCCTTTTGAAGGTGGGGCAGCACTGAATTAGGACAAAATTGACCTGTGTGTTTCTTTTGATGTTACTGGGTCTTCAGAAGGTACTGGAAGGAGTTTTCAGATGAGCAAATGAGTGCAATGACTTTCTTTTACTTGTTCTGGACACAAGAGTATATGTTCAATGAGAAAATGACAAAAAAATTAAATATCTTGAAAAGATGGCATTTCTCTTGCTCTCGCACTGTGTGTCTCTGTCTCCCTCTCCATCTCTCTGTATGTGTGTGCATGTGCATGTGCAAGTTCCTGTCTGTGTTAACAATACTATAGAAAAAGATAACTCACCTAGTAATGTGGACAGCCTAAATGTTATTCCCATGAAATCCTGTTTGGCCAGCTACTCTCTTCCAGATTCCAATCCTTCCCTTAGTGCCAATGTTCTTTCTATTCTCTCTTTTTCAGCCAATCCTCCCCAGCATGTAAGGTTTTGTTTAAGGCACATCTCCTCCCTCAGGCTTCACATGGAGGCCAAATTCCTGCTTTCCCATAGCTCAGTGGAGGTTATTGTTCCACCACTCATTCAACACTGAAGATAACTGCTACTCATTGTTTCAAAACACTAGCTTGTGCATCTTGTTTGCTCACATGCTGAAGCTAAGAGAGAGAGAGGTCTGACACTTCTTGGGAATTCCCCTCATAATGGATGATAGGTGTTCAAAAATACCAATTGCTTAATTAATAAAAATGCAAATGACGTTGCTTCAGGTTCACTCATAGAGTCAAACTGAACTACAAGCTGACATAGTTCCTTTCAGGTTAAAAAAATGGTACTTCCTCTTAAGTAAAAACACAGCAATAAAAAGCACAAAGCTTCAAAGGACTTTTGTGACTAATAAATGGGTTAAGGATTATAGCATTTCACAGTTATCTCCATTTCCACACCATCTGGCTGTAATTGGCAAACCATGAGCTTCACATGTTTAAAGTACACAATTTTTAAAGTACAGATATAGAGAGATATTGTCAGGGAGGGGGAAATTTCCCCCTCTATACCTCTTGAGTTCTTATGGCTGTATTAATAATGAACTTGACATAAGACACATAAATATGAGAAAAAAGCAACAAATTTAAGTCATGCACACAAAGGTCTTATAGAAATAGGACCTAAGAAGTGGCCAAAGCAGACAGCTTTTATGCTTTCAGGACAAACAATAAATTTGTGAGGAATTGACAGGACAAAGACACTAAGGCTTTGGATACTTAATTAGTAAAGAACTTAAACAGAGTTTGGGCTTGGGGTAATAAATAAAAGAAGAAACGAGGTTTGTTTAAATAGGCTTCTCAGCCTTGAATTCTCTATCTCTGGTGAGAAGGATGCCCTTCTACCTCCAGATGCAGGGAGGGCACCTTTCTCTGAGACATTTTTTCTTGCTTTCAAGGAGACAAAGAAGAGTGTCGATGTACCACTTGCATTGCCTCTTTCTTAAGTAACTTTAAATGAAAATAATTGATATGCCATTGAGGCATATTTTGGGGTGACCTTCCCTGGGTCTGCATATAGATAAAGATATATGGATAACAAGCAAAAGAACTACAATCCAGCAGCCTGTGGAACAAAAACCACATTCACAGGAAGATAGACAAGATCAAAAGGCAGAGGGCTATGTACCAGATGAAGGAAAAAGATAAAAACCCAGAAAAATGACTAAATGAAATGGAGATAGGCAATCCTCCAGAAAAAGAATTCAGAATAATGATAGTGAAGATGATCCAGGACCTTGGAAAACGAATGGAGGCAAAGATCGAGAAGATGCAAGAAATGTTTAACAAAGATCTAGAAGAATTGAAGAAGAAACAAACAGAGATGAACAATACAATAACTGAAATGAAAAATACACTAGAAGGAATCAATAGCCCAATAACTAAGGCAGAAGAACGGATAAGTGACCTGGAAGACAGAATGGTGGAATTCACTCTCATGGAACAAAATAAAGAAAGAAGAATGAAAAGAAATGAAGAGAGCCTAAGAGACCCCTGGGACAACATTAAACGAAACAACATTTGCATTACAGGGGTTCCAGAAGGAGAAGACAGAGAGAAAGGACCCGAGAAAATATTTGAAGAGATTATAGTCAAAAATTTCCCTAACATGGGAAAGGAAATAGTCACCCAAGTCCAGGAGGCACAGAGAGTCCCTTACAGGATAAACCCAAGGAGAATCATGCTGAGACACATAGTAATCATATTGACAAAAATTAAAGACAAAGAGAAATTATTGAAAGCAGCAAGGGAAAAATGACAAATAACATACAAGGGAACTCCCATAAGGTTAACAGCTGATTTCTCAACAGAAACTCTGCAAGTCAGAAGGGAGTGACATGATATATTTAAAGTGATGAAAGGGAAGAACCTACAACCAGGATTACTCTACCTGGCAAGGATCTCATTCAGATTCGAAATAGAAATCAAAAGCGTTACAGACAAGCAAAAGCTAAGAGAATTCAGCACCACCGGACCAGCTCTACAACAAATGCTAAAGGAACTTCCCTAAGTGGGAAACACAAGAGAAGAAAAGGACCAACAAAATAAAACCCCAAACAACTAAGCGAATGGTCATAGGAACATACATATCCATAATTACCTTAAATGTGAATTGATTAAATGCTCCAACAAAAAGACACAGGCTTGCTGAATGGATACAAAAACAAGACCCAGCTATATGCTGTCTACAAGAGACCCAATTCAGACCTAGGGACACATACAGACTGAAAGTGAGGGGATGGAGAAAGATATTCCATGCAAATGGAAATCAAAAGAAAGCTGGTGTAGCAATACTCACATCAGATAAAATAGACTTTAAAATAAAGAATGTTACAAGAGACAAGGAAGGACACTATGTAATGATCAAGGGATCGATCCAAGAAGAAGATATAACAATTATAAATATATATGCACCCAACATAAGAGCACCTCAATACATAAGGCAACTGCTAACAGCTATAAAATGGGAAATCGACAGTAACACAATAATAGTGGGGGACTTTAAGACCTCACTTACAACTATTCAAAGATCATTCAAAAAGTATATTAATAAGGAAACAGAAGCTTTAAGTGACACAATAAACCAAACAGATTTAATTGGTATTTATAGGACATTCCATCCAAAATCAGCAGATTACACTTTCTTCTCAACTGCACACAGAACATTCTCCAGGATAGATCACATCTTGGGTCACAAATCAAGCCTCAGCAAATTTAACAAAATTGAAATCATATCAAGCATCTTTTCTGACCACAATGCTATGAGATTAGAAATTAATTACAGGGAAAGAACACAAACACATGGAGGTTAAACAATATATCACTAACTAACCAAGAGATCACTGAAGAAATCAAAGAGGAAATCAAAAATACCTAGACAAAAATGACAATGGAAACATGATGATCGAAAACTTATGGGATGCAGCAAAAGCAGTCCTAAGAGGGAAGATTATAACTATACAAGCCTACCTCAAGAAACAAGAAAAATCTCAAATAAACAACCTACCCTTACACCTAAAGGAACTAGAGAAAGAAAAGCAAACAAAACCCAAAGTTAGCAGAAGGAAAGAAATCATAATGATCAGAGGAGAAATAAAGGAAATAGAAACAAAGAAAACAATAACAAAGGTCAATAAAACTAAAAGCTGGTCCTTTGAGAAGATAAACAAAATTGATAAACCATTAGCCAGACTCATTAAGAAAAAGAGGGAGATGACTCAAATCAATAAGATTAGAAATGAAAAATGTGAAGTTACAACAGACATGGCAGAAATACAAAGCATCCTAAGAGACTACTACTAGAAACTCTATGCCAATAAAATGGGCAGGCTGGAAGAAATGGACAAATTCTTAGAAAGGTATAAGCTTCGAAGACTGAACCAGGAAGAAATAGAAAATATGAACAGACTAATCACAAGTAATGAAATTGAAACTGTGATTAAAAATATTCCAACAAACAAAAGTCCAGGACCATACTTCACAGGTGAATTCTATCAAACATTTAGAGAAGAGTGAACACCCATCCTTCTCGAACTCTTCAAAAAACCACAGAGGAAGGAACACACCCAAACTCATTCTATGAGACCACCATCACCTTGATACAAAAAACAGACAAAGATATTACAAAAAAAGAAAATTACGGACAAATATCACTGATGAATATAGATGCAGAAATCCTCAAGAAAATACTAGCAGAGTCCAACAACACATTGGAAGGATCATACAACATGATCAAGTGAGATTTGTCCCAGGGATGCAAGGATTCTTCAATATATGGAAACCAATCAATGTGATACACCATATTAACAAATTGAAGGAGAAAAACCATATGATCATCTCAATAGATGCAGAAAAAGGTTTTGACAAAATTCAACACCCATTTATGATAAAAACTCTCCAGAAAGTGAGCATAGAGGGAAGCTACTTCAACATAATAAAGGCCATATATGACAAACCCACAGCAAACTTCATTCTCAATGGTGAAAAACTGAAAGCATTTCCTCTAAGATCAGGAACAAGACAAGGATATCCACTCTCACCACTATTATTCAACATAGTTTTGGAAGTCCTAGCAATAGCAATCAGAGAAGAAAAAGAAATAGAAGGAATACAAATTGGAAAAGAAGATGTAAAACTGTCACTGTTTTCAGATGACATGATAAAATACATAGAGAAGCATAAAGATGTCATGAGAAAACTACTAGAACTAATCAATGAATTTGGTAAAGCTGCAGGATACAAAATTAATGCACAGAAATCTCTTGCATTCCTATACACTAATGGTGAAAAATCTGAAAGAGAAATTAAGGAAACACTCCCATTTACCACTGCAACAAAAAAAATAAAATACCTAGCAGTAAAACTACCTAGGAAGACAAAAGAGCTGTATGCAGAAAACTATAAGACACTGTTGAAAGAAATCAAAGATGACAGGAGAGATATACCATGTTCTTGGATTAGAAGAATGAATATTATGAAAATGACTATACTATCCAAAGCAATCTACAGATTCAATGCGATCCCTATCAAATTGCCAATGGCATTTTTTACAGAACTAGAACAAAAAATCTTAAAATTTGTGTGGAGACAAAAACGACCCCAAGTAGCCAAAGCAGTCTTGAGGGAAAAAAACGGAGCTGGAGGAATCAGAATCCCTGACTTCAGACTATACTACAAAGCTACAGTAATCAAGACAATATGGCACTGGCACAAAAACAGAAATATAGATAAATGGAACAGGATAGAAAGCCCAGAGATAAACCCACGCACCTATGTTCAACTAATCTATGACAAAGGAAGCAAGACTATACAATGGAGAAAAGACAATCTCTTCAATAAGTGGTGCTGGGAAAACTGGACAGTTACATGAAAAAGAATGAAATTAGAACACTCCCTAACACCATACACAAAAATAAACTGAAAATGGATTATAGACCTAAATGTAAGACCGGACACCACAAAGCTCTTAGAGGAAAACATAGGAAGAACACTCTTTGACATAAATCACAGCAAGATCTTTTTTGATCCACCACCTAGAGTAATGGAAATAAAAAAAAATAATAAACAGATGAGACCTAATGAAACTTCAAAGCTTTTGCACAGCAAAGGAAACCATAAACAAGAAGAAAATACAACCCTCAGAATGGGAGAAGATATTTGTAAATGAATCATCGGATGAAGGATTAATCTCCAAAATATATAAACAACTCATGCAATTCCATAGTAAAGAAACAAACAACCCAATCCAAAAATGGGCAGAAAACCTAAATAGACATTTCTCCAAAGAAGACATACAGATGACCAAGAAGCACATGAAAATCTACTCAACATCACTAATTATTAGAGAAATGCAAATCAAAACTACAATGAGGTATCACCTCACACCAGTTCGACTGGGCATCATCAGAGAATCTACAAACAACAAATCCTGGAGAGGGTGTGTAGAAAAGGGATCCCTCTTGCACTGTTGGTGGGAATGTAAATTGATACAGCCACTATGGAGAACAGTATGGAGGTTCCTTAAAGAACTAAAAGTAGAATTACCATATGACCGAGCAGTCCCACTACTGGGCATATACCCAGAGAAAACCATAATTCAAAAAGATACCATGTTCACTGCAGCACTATTTACAATAGCCAGGTCATGGAATCAACCTAAATGCCTATCAAGAGACGAATAGATAAAATAGATGTGGTACATATATACAATGGAATATTACTCAGGTATAAAAAAGAACAAAATTGGGTCATTTGTAGAGACGTGGTTGCATCCAGAGACTGTCATGCAGAGTGAAGTATGTCAGAAGGAGAAAAACAAATATCGTATATTAATGCATATATGTGGAACCTAGTAGATGGTACAGATGAACTGGTTTGCAGAGCAGAAATTGAGACACAGAAGTAGAGAAAAAACATATGGACACCAAGGGGGGAAAGTGGTGGGAGGTGGGGGTGGTGGTGTGATGAGTTTGGAGATTGGGATTGACATGTATACACTGATATGTATAAAATGGATGACTACTATGAAAAAAAAGATATATAGATAGACACATACTTATTTGGGATTTAATTTACTCTTGTTTTTCTAGGTACTTAAGGCAGAAAGTGAAGTTAGGTCATTGATTTCTCTTCTAGTATAGCATTTACTTCTATAAATTTTCTTCTAATTGCTGCTTATATTTCTGAGAAACCATCTCATAATCAATACAAAGAACATATATCCATTACCTCCCAATGACTAATAATGTTGAACACTCTACTATGGGCTTATTTCCCATCTTCTTTGGTTATAGTCTGTTTAAATCATTTACCCATTAAAAATAATTGGTTAATTGTTGTTGTTGAGTTTTCAGAGTTCTGATATAGGATTTCTATATGTCTGTGATCCATTTGCATTCATTTTTATACATGGTGTGACATATGGGCCAAAATAATTTTTTGCATGTGGATACCAAGTTATTACTTCACCATTTGTTGAAAACTATGCATTCTATAGTTAATTGTTTTTGTGCTTTTGTTGAAATGCAATTGAGCATAAAGGTATGGTCTCTTCTTGAAACTCTTTCTGTTCCATGTATCTATTTGACTATCTTGATGACAATATTACACTGTCTTGATTACTGTAGCCTTATAATATGTCTTGAGTGAGGTAGTCTTTCAACTTTCTTATGTCTCAAAGTTGTTTTGGCTATTCTTTATTCTTTGTATTTTCATATGAATATTAAAATGTTTGTCAATATCTAGGAAAAAAATCCTGCTGGGATTTTGATTAGATAGCCTTCAATTTATAGATCATTGTGGAGAGAATTGACATCTATATGACACTGATTCTATAGATCTATGAATATTGTACATACATTAATTTATTTAGGACTTTTAAAATTTCTGTTATTGTTTTGTAGTTTTTAGTATACTAGTCTTTCACTTTTTTGTCAGATTGATCCTATTTCATGGATTTGATGATTTTGGAGGATGGAACTTAGAAATGAAAGTATGCTCAACATGGTGGAAGGATGTGCGCTTACTCCCTCTCGTGAGAGCACTGGAATCACAACTAACTGCTGAACGATCACTGACAGGAAGACACTGGAACTCACCAAAAAAATACCCCACATCCAAAGACAAAGGAGAAGCTGCAGTGAGATGGTAGGAGGGGCTCAATCATAATAAAATCAAATCCCATAACTGCTGGGTGGGTGACTCACAAACTAGAGAATAATTATACCACAGAAGTCCACCAACTGGAGTGAAGGTTCTGAGCCTCACGTCAGGCTTCCCACCCTGGGAGTGTGGTAATGGGAGGGGGAATTCCCAGAGAATCAGACTTTGACGGCTAGTGGGAATTGACTGCAGGACTTCGACAGGACTGGGGGTAACAGAGACTCCACTCTTGGAAGGCACACACAAATTAGTGGGTGCATCAGGACCGGGTGAAAGAGCAGTGACCCCATAGGAGACTGAACCAGACCTATTTGATAGTGTTGGAGGGTCTCCTGTAGAGTCAGAGGGTGGCAGTGGCTCACTGCAGGGACAAGGACACTGGCAACAGAAGTTCTGGGAAATACTCCTTGGCATAAGCCCTCCCGGAGTCCACCATTAGCCCTACCAAAGAGCCTGTAGCCTCCAGTGCCGGGTCACCTCAGGCCAAAAAACCAACAAAGAGGGAGCTCAACCCAGCTATTAGGAGAAGCAGATTAAACTTTTACTGAACTCTGCCCACCAGAGTAACATCCAGATCTACCCACCACAAGTCCTTCCCATTAGGAAGCTTGCACAAGCCTCTTAGATAGACTCATCCGCCAGAGGGCAGACAGCAGAAGCAAGAAGAACTACAATAGTGCAGCCTGTGGAACAAAAACCACATACACAGAAAGACAGACAAAATGAAAAGGCAGAAGACTATGTACCAGATGAAGGAACATGATAAAACTGCAGAGAAACAACAAAATAAGGTGGAGATAGGCAAACTTCCAGGAAAAGAATTCAGAATAATGGTAGTGAACATGACCCAGGACCTTGGAAAAAGAATGGAGGCAATGATCAAGAAGATGCAAGAAATGTTTAACAAAGACCTAGAAGAATTAAAGAACAAACAAACAGAGGTGAACAATACAATAACTGAAATGAAAAAGAATAAGTGACCTGGAAGACAGAATAGTGGAATTCACTATCACAGCACAGAATAGAGAAAAAAGAATGAAGAGAAATGAAGGCAGCTTAAAAGACCTCTGCAACAACATGAAATACACCAACATTTTCATTATAGGGGTCCCAGAAGGAGAAGAGCAAAAGAACCTGAGAAAATATTTGAAGAGACTATAGTCAAAAACTTCCCTAACATGGGAAAGGAAATAGCCACCCAAGTCCAGGAGGGGCAGAGAGTCCCAAGCATGATAAACCCAAGGAGAGACATGCCAAGACACATAGTAATCAAATTGACAAAAATTAAAGACAAAGAAAAATTATTAAATGCAACAAGGGAAAAATGAGAAATAACATACAAGGGAACTCCCATAAGGTTAACAGCTGAACTTTCAGCAGAAACTCTACTCTCCAGAAGGGAGTGGCATGATATATTTAAAGTGATGGAAGGGAAGAACCTACAACCTAGATTACTCTACCTGGCAAGAATCTTATTCAGGTTTGATGGAGAAATCAGAACCTTTACAGACAAGCAAAAGCTAACAAAATTCAGCACCACAAAACCAACTCTACAACAAATGCTAAAGCAACTTTTCTAAGTGGGAAACACAAGTGGAGAAAAGGACCTACAAAAACAAACACAAAACAATTAAGAAAATGGTAATAGGAACATACATATCCATAATTACCTTAAATGTAAGTGGATTAAATGCTCCAACCAAAAGACATAGACTGGCTGAATGGATACAAAAAGAAGAACTGTATACATTCTGTCTACAAGAGACCCACTGCAGACCTAGGAACACATACAGACTGAAAGAGAGGGGATGGAAAAAGTTATTCCATGCAAATAGAAATCAAAAGAGAGCTGGAGTAGCAATTCTCATATCAGACAAAATAGACTTTAAAATAAAGACTATTACAAGAGACAAAGAAGGACACTACATAATGATCAAGGGATCAATCCAAGAAGAAGATATAACATTATAAATATATATACACCTCAATACATAAGGCAAAAGCTAACAGCTATAAAAGGGGAAATGGACAGGAAAACAATAATAGTGGGGAAATTTAACATCTTACTTACACCAATGGACAGATCATCCAGACAGAAAATTAATAAGGAAACACAAGCTTTAAATGATATAGTAGACCAGATAGATTAATTGATATCTATAGGACATTCCATTCGAAAACAGCATTTACACTTTCTTCTCAACTGCACACAGAACATTCTCCAGGACAGATTATATCTTGGGTCACAAATCAAGCCTCAGTAAACTTAAGAAAATTGAAATCATATCAAGCATCTTTTCTGACCACAATGCTATGAGATTAGAAACCAATTACAGGGAAAAAACATAAAAAACACAAACACATGGAGGCTAAATAATATGTTACTAAATAACCAAGAGATCACCGAAGAAATCAAAGAGGAAATTAAAAAATACTTAGGGACAAATTACAACGAAAACACGATGATCCAAAACCTATGGGATGCAGCAAAAGCAGTTCTAAGAGGGAAGTTTAAAGCAATACAAGCCTACGTCAAGAAACAAGAAAAATCTCAAATAAACAATCTAATGTTACACCTAAAGAACTAGAGAAAGAAGAACAAACAAAACCCAAAGTTAGCAGAAGGAAAGAAATCATAAGGATCAGAGCAGAAATAAATGAAATAGAAACAAAGAAAACAATAGCAAAGATCAATAAAACTAAAAGCTTGTTCTTTGAGAAGATAAACAAAATTGATAAACCATTAGCCAGGCTTATCAAGAAAAAAAAAGGGAGAAGACTCAAATCAATAAAATTCGAAATGAAAAAGGAGAAGTTACAATGGACACTGCAGAAATACAAAGATCCATAAGAGACTACTACAAGCAACTATATGCCAATAAAATGGACAATCTGGAAGAAATGGACAAATTCTTAGAAAGGTATAACCTTCCAAGATGGAACCAGGAAGAAATAGAAAACATGAACAGACCAATCACAAGTAATGATATTGAAACTGTGATTAAAAATCTTCCAACAGGGCTTCCCTGGTGGCACAGTGGTTGAGAGTCTGCCTGCCAATGCAGGGGACATGGGTTTGTGCCCTGGTCCGGGAAGATCCCACATGCTGCGGAGTGGCTAGGCCCGTGAGCCATGGCCACTGAGCCTGGGCGTCCGGAGCCTGTACTCCACAATGGGAGAGGCCACAACAATGAGAGGCCCGCATACCACAAAAAAAAAAAAAAATCTTCCAACAAACAAAAGTCCAGGACCAGATGGCTTCACAGACAAATTCTATCAAACATTTAGAGAAGAGCTAACATCCATCCTTCTCAAACTCTTCCGAAAAACTGCAGGAAAAGGAATACTCCCAAACTCATTCTACAAAGCCACCATAACCATGATAACAAAACCAAAGATACTACAAAAAAAGAAAATTACAGACCAATATCACTGATGAATATAGATGTAAAAATCCTAAAAAAATTAGTACAACAGAATCCAACAACACATTAAAACAATCATATACCATGATCAAATGGGATTTATCCCAAAGATGCAAGATTCTTCGATATATGCAAAACAATCAATGTGATACACCATATTAATAAACTGAAGAATAAAAAGCATATGATCATCTCAATGGATGCAGAAAAAGCTTTTGCAAAAATTCAACATCTATTTATGATAAAAACTCTCAAGAAAGTGGGCACAGAGGAACCTACCTCAACATAACAAAGGCCATATACGACAAACCCACAGCAAACATCATCATCATTGATGAAAAAATGAAAGCATTCCCTCTAAGATCAGCAACAAGACAAGGATGTCCACTATCGCCACTAGTATTCAACATACTTTTGGAAGTCCTAGCCACAGCAATCAGAGAAGAAAAAGAAATAAAAACAATCTAAATCAGAAAAGAAGACGTGAAGCTGTCATTGTTTGCAGATGAAATGATACTATACATAGAGAATCCTAAAGACACTACCAGAAAACTACTAGTGCTAATCAATGAATTTGGTAAAGTAGCAGGATACAAAATTAATGCAGAGAAATCTCTTGCATTCCTGTACACTAACAATGAAAGATCAGAAAGAGAAATTAAGGAAATAATCCCATTCATCATTGCAACAAAAATAATAAAATACCTAGGAATAAACCTACCTATGGAGGTAAACGACCTGTACTCATAAAACTATAAGACAATGCTGAAAGAAATCAAAGATGACACAAACAGATGGAGAGATATATGATGGCCTTGGATTGGAAGAATTAATATTGTGAAAGTGACTATACTACCCAAAGCAATCTACAGATTCAATGCAATCTGTATCAAATTGCCAATGGCATTTTTTACAGAACTAGAACAAAAAATCTTAAAATTTGTATGGAGACAAAAAAGACCCCAAATAGCCAAAGCAATCTTGAGGGAAAAAACTGGAACTGGATGAATCGTACACTCTGACTTCAAACATTACTACAAAGCTACAGTAATCAAGACAATATGGTACTGCAACAAAAACAGAAATATAGACTGATGGAACCGGATAGAAAGCCCAGAGATAAACCCATGCACCTATGGTCAACTAATCTATGACAAAGGAGGCAAGGATATACAATGGAGAAAAAACAGTCTCTTCAATAAGTGGTGCTGGGAAAACTGTACAGCTACATGTAAAAGAATGAAATTAGAACACTCCCTAACACCATACACAAAAATAAACTCAAAATGGATTAGAGACCTAAATGTAAAACTGGACACTATAAGACTCTTAGAGGAAAACATAGGAAGAACACTCTTTGATGTAAATCACAGGAAGATCTTTTTTGACCCACCTCCTAGAGTATGGAAATAAAAAAAATAAATAAACAGATGGGACCTAATGAAACTTAAAAGCTTTTGCACAGCAAAGGAAACTGTAAACATGACGAAAAGACAACCCTCAGAATGGGAGAAAATGTTTGCAAACTTATCAATGGATGAAGGAATAATCTCCAAAATATATGAACAGCTCATGCAGCTCAATATTAAAAACACAAACAACCCAATCCAAAAATGGGCAGAAGACCTAAATAGACATTTCTTCAAAGAAGGTATACAGAAAGCCATGAAGCACATGAAAAGCTGCTCAACATCATTAATTATTAGAGAAATGCAATCAAAACTACAATGAAGTATCAACTCACACCAGTCAGAATGGCCATCAACAGAAAATCTACAAACAACAAATGCTGGAGAGGCTGTGGAGAAAAAGGAAACCTCTTTCACTGTTGGTGGGAATGTAAATTGATACAACCATTATGGAGAACAGTATGGAGGTTCCTTAAAAAACTAAAAATAGAACTACCATATGACTCAGCAATGCCACTACTGGGCATATACCCAGAGAAAACCATAATTCAAAAAGATGCACGCACCCCAACTTTCATTGCAGCACTACTTACAGTAGGCAGGTTCTAGAAGCAACCTAAATGCCCATCGACAGATGAATGTTTACAGAAGATATGGTACATATATACAATGAAATATTACTCAGCCATAAAATGGAACAAAATTGGGTCATTTGTAGAGACATGGATGGACCTAGAGAGTGTCATACAGAGTGAAGTAAGTCACAAAGAGAAAATCAAGTATCATATATTAATGCAAATATGTGGAATCTGGAGAAATGGTACAAATGAACTGGTTTGCAAGGCAGAAATAGAGACACAGATGTAGAGAACAAACATATGGACACCAAGAGGGGAAAGTGGATGAGCGTGGTGGTGGTGGTGGAGGGAAGAATTGGGAGATTGGGATTGACATATATACACTAATATTTATAAAATAGTTGACTAATAAGAACCTGCTGTATTAAAAAAATAAAATAAAATTCAAAAAATAAATTAATTAAATAAATAAATATATATATAAAGTTTAAAAAAAGGAAATGCAAATATGGGTGTTTTTTGTGCTCTTTGCTACTAGGATGATTATGTTTTAAAAATATGTCAAATATATTTTATATTTATATATGTTAAATATATATTTATACATATATATAGTGTATATTATTTATTTTATATTTCTTTTTACCCATATAATTACCTTTTCTGGTTTTCTTCACTTCTTTGTGAAGATTTAGGTTTTTTATCTAGCAGTTTTTGTGTGTGTATGTGAATGTTTCTATTGCAGTTTTGGGGTTCACTGTTCCCATGAAGTTTTAATATAGAAGTCTATATATGTACAAAATTGTTTTAAGTTGCTGGTCTCTTTCCTGCCTAGAGAAGTTCCTTTAGAATTTGTTGTAAAGCTGATTTGGTGGTGCTGAATTCTCTTAGCCTTTGCTTGTCTGTAAAGTTTGGATTTCTCCATCAAATCTGAATGAGAGCCTTGCTGGGTAGAGTATTCTTGGTTGTAAGTTTTTCCCTTTCATCACCCGAAATATATTGTGCCACTCCCTTCTGGCCTGAAGAGTTTCTGCTGGAAAATCACCTGAGAACCTTATGGGGTTCCCTTGTATGCTATTTGTTGCTTTTCCCTTGCTGTTTTTAATAATTTTTTGTCTTTAAGTTTTGTCAGTTTGATTAATATGTGTCTCAACATGTTCCTCCTTGGGGCCTATATGGGATTCTCTGCACCTCCCGGACTTGAGTGAGTGTTTCTTTTCTCACGTTAGGGAAGTTTTTGGCTACAATACCTTCAAATATTTTCTCAGGTCCTTTCTCTTTCTCTTTTCCTTCTGGGATCCCTATAATGCAAATGTTGGTACATTTAATATTGTTCCAGAGGTCTCTGATACTGTCTTCATTTCTTTTCATTCTTTTTTCTTTTTTATTCTGTTCTGTGGTGGTGATTTCCACTACTCTGTCTTCCAGCTCACTTATTCATTCTTCTGCCTCAGTTATTCTGCTATTGGTTCCTTCTAGTGTATTTTTCATTTCAGTTATTGTATTGTTTATCTCTGTTTGTTCTTTAAATCTTCTAGTTCCTTGTTAAACATTTCTTCTATCTTCTAGATCTGTGCCTCTATTCTTTTTCTGAGATTTTGGATCATCTTTACTATCATTACTCTGAATTCTTTTTCAGGTAGATTGCCTATCTCCTCTTCATTTAGTTGTTCTTGTGGGTTTTTACCTTGTCCCTTCATTTGCAACATATTTCTCTGTTGTCTCATTTTGTCTAACTTTCTGTGTTTGTGGTCTCCTTTCCACAGGCTGCAGGATCTTAGTTCCTCTTGCTTTTGGTATCTGCCCCCTAATGGGTGAGTTTGGTCCAGGGGCTTGTGCAGGCTTCATGGTAGGAGGGACTGGTTCCTGCCCTCTGGTTGGTGGAGCTGGTTCTTGTTGCTCTGATGGGCAGGGCCGTGTCAAGGGAAGTGTGTTTTGAGGTGGCTGTGAACTCAGTATGACTTTAGGCAGACTGTCTTCTGACTGTGTTCCTATCTTGGTAGTTAGTATTATTTTTATTCTTCTTGAAATGTTTCCTTTTAATTTCAATTACCTCTGTAAAGGCCCTAGCTTCAAATACAGTCACACTGGGGGTTAGTACTTCAACATGAATTTTAGGGGATCAGAATTTGGTTTATAAAAAACTTACTTGTATTTTATACCATCATTACTTGCTTTTAAGACAAGGTATTCTTGGCTCATCTTGTACATTTTCTAAACAAGATCTGGAATCAACCATTTCTGTAAGTGCCTCCTTGTTCTTCTTTATTAGGGTTCTGTGTGTGTGTGTGTGTGTGTGTGTGTGTGTGTGTGTGTGTAGTTTTGTGAATTTTGATAAAAGTATATATTTATGGAACTAACATCCCAATCAAGATAGAACATTTTCACTATCCCAGGAAGTTCTCTTCTGCCCCTTTCCAGTTGACTGTACATCCCTGCCCACCAAGAAGCAACCATTACATTGATTTCTACCACTATAAATTAATTTTGCTTGTGTTTGCTCTTCATATAATTGGAAGCACATATTATACACCTTTTTGTGTACATGCTGGCTTCTTTCACACCACATAATACTTTTGAGAATCATGCATAGTATTGCAGGTATCAGTAATTCATGTTTTTATCCTTTCAATCACCAATAAATAGAACTCTGCCCCAGAGCTCCCTCCAAGTGCCTTGTCTCAATCATAACTCTCTCCCTCCCTCTAAAAGTTACTACTCTCCTGCCTTTCTAGTTATTCCTTACATTTCTTTATGGCTCTATCATTCAAATGTACATCCTTATACACTAAAGTTTAATCTTCCCCATTTTTCTTACTTGTCATCTAGTTCTTTAATCTACAGGTTTTTCCTCCATTCCTTTCTTTTCCCTATGATTTATTAGTTGAAAAAGCAGGCCTATTTGAACTGTTGAGTTTATCTTGGTCAAGATTTTGATCATGGTGCTTTTCAGCATATTCCTCTGTCCTCTGTATTTTCTGCATATTGGCACCTGAAGCCAGAGGCTTGATCAGACTGAGGTTTGATCCTTTCAGCAAGATCACAGGTAATGCATCTTTTCATCAGGAGGCATATAATATGTCCACGTGTTTCTTTGTGTGATGTTATCAACCATTGATGATCATCATCATCTAAATCCATTAATTTGTTAGGGGTGTAAGGTGATGACATTCTGATTCCATCATTTCATTCCCATGAAATGCTTCCCTTACATACTCTTTGATGATCCAGTCATACAGTTCATATATGAAAGGCAGGAATTATGTTGGATTCTTTCTTTCTCTTTACTCACAGTTTTCACTATAATAAATTGATTTCCTGTCATTCTCAGAATATGACTGATTATATTTTTAAATATATCGCTTGAACCTAAACATAATTTTATGTTCCAAGCTATATTTTCACTAAAGCTCAAGTTACTTCATCTTTGGCCAGTGGAACCCTCTTCAAGATGGCTTCTGTCTTTTTGATATGTCCCCTTGAAGCTTCCTTGCTCTCTAGTATATAAGATGTTCCATTTCATGCCCCAGAAATGGAATTAGCCATTTTTCCAAAAAAAACCTTAGTTTCTTTTAGTATGAAATGAAATTTCAGGATGACAGTATTGGTGCCAGGGATGCTTATTGTTACTGTGTTGTCAGTGTTTCTAGACTTGTTTCATTGACTGCTGCATTACAAACTATCCCCAAATCTAATAGCTTAAAACAACAATAATTGTTTATTTTCTCAATTCTGCAATTTGGCTTGGTGTGGACTATGAATGTCTGTTCCACACCATGTCAGTTGGGACATCTCCACCAGGGCTGGAAGATCGCTCACATGGATGGCAAGTTGGTGCTGTCAACTGGCAGCTCAACTGGAGCTGTCGGACAAGGTCTTAGTTTTCTTCCTGCATGGCTTCTCCACATGTTAAGTAGAGCTGCTGACAGAATGGTAGCTGGGTTCTAACAGGGAGTAACCTAAAAGCTAACATTTCAAGAGGATAAACCTCAGTATGCAAGCACTTATCAAGTGTCTGCTTGCATGTTATTTGCTCATGTCTCATTGACTGGTCATAGTGCCTAGCCCAGAGTCAGTGTGGGTGGTAACTACACAAAGGCAGGGAGGTGTGGTTTTTTCTTTTTTTTTTTTTTTGCAGTGGGGGATACAGCAGTAACAGTACATCCATAGCCCTTTTCAGTGAACAGAGCTTGTGTTCCTTCCAGTTTATTTCTAATGATTTTTCTTGTATTTCTACCTCTTCCTTGAATTCTATCACATTATTTCTGAGTTTTCCAATTCTACTATGTTCTTCTTTCATGGCCTTTATCATCTTCTTGATGTCTTTTAATTAATTTAAAAAATAGATTGCAGTTTGATCTCTTTTATGGTCACTTTCTGGCATGCTTTTCCTGTTTTTAAGAATGTTATTCAGTTTCTTACTCTCTTTGATTCTTATAATAACTTAATATTAAATTTAACCTTGGTATTTTTCTTTTGCCCATTTTTATTAGTTTTTGTTTTACATGAAATTCCTTTTCCTCTTTTAGAGGGGAAGAAACACTTTTAGAAAGAGTCTAAGAAGAAACACTTTTAGAAAGAGTCTAAGTTCACAGAGCTTTTTTTTTTCTATTGTTTGCATAGTTTTGAAGCATTTGGAATGTAGAGGAACTACATCAATGATACATTGCTGGAGGGAAAATAAAATGACACAGCCATTCTGGAAAACACTTTGGCAGTTTTTTTAACCAAATAAACATGCAACTATAATACAATCCAGTTTTTGTTCCAGGGCATTGATCCCAGAAAAATAAAGACTTATATTCACATAAAAACCTGTACATTAATGTTTATAGCAGCATCTTGATCTGTAAAAGCTAAAGACAGCCCAGATATCCTTTCACAGGTAAATGGTTAAACAAATTGAAGTACATTCATGCCATGGAATATTATGTAGTGATAAAAATAAGGAACTATTTGCACACATAACAACCTGGATGAATCTACAAGGAATTATACTGAGTGAAGAAAGTCAATCACAAAAAGTTGTTGCTTACATTGTGTGATTCCATTTATATAATGAGTCCATTTATATGATGACCTTAAAATGGTAAAATCACAGAGATGGAGAATAGATCAATGGTTGCAAAGAAGGTATAGTGGTAAAGAGGGGGAGGTAGGAGAATGTGGTTATAAAAAGATAACATGAAAGATCCTTGTGGTGTTGGGATTGTTCAATATCATTGACTGCAGTAGTGGATACACCAACCTACACTTGTGATAAAATTGTATATAACTAACATTGGTGAAGCCACTATGGAAAACAGTAAGCTGTGCCCTTAAAAAACTAAAGATAGAGTTACCATATGATCCAGCAATCCCCTTCCTGGGTATATATCTGGAAAAAATAAAAACTCTAATTCAAAAAGATACATGCACTCCAATGTTCACAGCAGCACTGTTTACAATAGCCAAGACATGGAAAAAACCCAAGTGCCCATCAACAGATGATTGGTTTAAGGAGATGTGATATATTTATATATATATATATATATATATAATAGAATATTACTCAGCCATAAAAAAGTGAAATATTGTTATTTGCAGTAACATAAATGAACCTAGAGGATATTATACTTAGTGAAGTAAGACAGAAAGACAAATATTATATGATATTGCTTATATGTGGATCAAAAAAATAATACAAGTGAATCTATATACAAAACAGAATCAGTGTCACAGACATACAAAACAAACTTATGGTTACCAAAGGGGAAAGGGAGGGGAGGAGGGATAAATTAGGAGTATGGGATTAAGAGATACAAACTATTATACACAAAACAGATAAGCAACAAAGATCTTCTCTATAACACAGGGAACTATATTCAACATCTTGTAATAAACTATAATGGAAAAGAATCTGAAATATATATATATATATATATGACTGAATTGCTTTGCTGTATACCTGAAACTAACACAATATTGTAAATCAATTATAATTCAATAAAAATTATATATAACTAAATATGCACACACACACAAATGGTATAAATAAAAGTGGGAAAATTCGGTCAGTGGATTGTATCCATGTCAGCTTCTTGGTGCTGATATTACATTTTTGCATTATGCTACCATTGGGGAAAACTAGGTAAAGTGAACCCAGGATTCCTCTGTATTATTTCTTATAACTACATGTGCATCTACAATTATCTCAATAAAATCACACAAAATTTGGCTGCTTATTTCTAAGATTTTCTGGCTCTGATCTTCTCCCCCACTTTTATTTAGATGTTTCTTCCCCTTGTTTCTATTGTTCAGATCACTTTTGCTTCCACACTCAGCAATTTTCCCTCATGATGAGTTCCTATTTTGGAAGATAGCCCTACTGATCTGCTTCAAAAATTCATAGGGCTAAACTGCTCCAGCCCTGCAGACTTTACCATGAATTCCTTATCCTCACTTCTATTGAAGAGGGCAATGCCCCTGCCTGGCTCAGTTGCTCTTCTCAAACTCACCAGCTGCACTTGCCTTGAATATTATTACTTATTGTAGGTCCTCTTATTACAAGTTCCCTGAGTTTCCCCATTGCTTTCTCTCTCCTTTTTTTTTTTTTTTTTGCACACAGATGCTTACTTAGAATTCTGCTTATAATGAAATTCACAAGGTAGAAAATAAGCAGGATATGGTTATTCACTCCAGGTCAGAAAAGAGAAGTAAAATCCCTTTTAAAGATAAAAAAAGAAATAGAGACTTCCCTGATGGTCCAGTGGCTAAGACTCCGTGCTCTCAATGCAGGGGGCCCAGGTTCGATTCCCTGTCAGGGAACTAGATCTCACATGTCGCAACTAAGTGTTCGCATGCCACAACTAAGGATCCCTCATGTCGCAACTTAGAAAAAGATCCTGCATGCCACAACTATGACCCAGCACAGTCAAATAATGAATGAATGAATAAATAAATAAAATAATTAAAAGAGACTCAGCCCCTCTGGCTTGGGCCTTGATCTGGAGTGGTGGAGACAGGAACAAGAATTTCAGAATGATGTCCAGATGGGTTGAGACAGAAGTCAAAAACAAAGGAAACTGTGCCTCAATTCCTGTTAAGAATTCTGGGAGATGACTTTGTAGGTTGTCCCTGTACTAACATAGGATGGCTTAATAGAATAGTTTTAAGGAGGAAAACCTTTTCTCTACCCTCTTAGGTTTAGTAGCAGGGGTTCTGCCAATTCATTAAAAGATGGATTAACAGGAGAAATGAAACACAATTTTCATTAAGATTTGCATGCATGGGAGCTCACAGAAAAGAAGTAAAATTCAAAGAAGCAGTTAGACTGTGGGCTTTATATACCCTTTTAACAAAGGAAAGATGGTTTGGACATTAAGAGATGATAAACTGTGGGAAAGCGACTAGGAAATATAGAAAGGAACTAATGGAAGATAAAGTTATTTTACTAAAGTCTGTTTATGAAAACTCTTCTTGGTATCAACAGTCTATCTTTGATGAGTCACTCTTATCTCCTGGTCTGGGAGAGGAGGTGATTTTTCTCAAAGGGAAAGTTATTCTGTACTTTTAGGCAAATAAGGGGAGGGTAAACAACTCTTGCACCTATTGCCTTCAGCTCAAAATAACGCTTATGCCAAAGTGGCATATTTTAGGGTGGCATATTCTGACCGCCAATAAATATAGTATGGTGGTCTCTTGATAAGAAAAAAGGCCAGAGCTAGAACTTGTACATCTCCTGTAGTTACACTGTTGTATGAAAGGTATTAAAAATTCTTTAGGTCTCAGGTGGGAACATGGAAGATAACTAAGAGTTAAAAGGCTGTGTATCTAACTTGGGGTCTCCAATGTGAGGCGACCCTTAGCAGAAACTTAGGGAGGGCAGCCTAGACAGGAAGACACAGCTGAGACCCAGAGGATGAGCAGCAACTAGGAGAGTTTAGGTAAGGCTAAGCCCCCAAAAGAGAATACCCATGACTGACAGTAGGAGGGATCATTGTTGTCAAACCCAAGTTCATGTGCATGATGCATAGTGAGGCCAAACAAACTGAAACGTTGGAGTTCGGAGCACAGAAAGATTTATTGCAATACCCAAGCAAGGAGTATAGGAGGTTCATGCTCAAAATACCCAAACTCCCTGATGGTATTGGGAGAAGAGTTTTTAAAGGCAAAATTTTGGGTGAGGGCTGCAGTGTGTGTGACTTTCTTCTGATTGGTTGGTGGTGAGGTAAGAGGGCAGTGTTCCAGGAATCTTGTGCTCAGCCTGAAGTTACCATCCTCCACCTGGGTGGAGGCCTTAGATCCTGTAGAAGTGATCTTGGGTGGCCTCAGCCTGCAGTAGCTTGAAGCAGGATTTCGGTTCCTGGTCAGAAATTGAAGTTAGACCATGGCAGTAAGAGCATTGAATCTTAGCTACCAGACTAGTGGCCAGTGACAAGGCCCCTGGCCCATCAGCTTTGTAGAAATGAATTCCCACAGAGAAACAGAAAGCAGTGAAACAAGTAAAGTGTTTATCAGGATGAAAAAGAGTACTTGTGAATAGGCATACATAGGCAGGCTCAGAGAGAGAGTCTCATGTTCATGGTAGCCTAAATCACTTATATGGGGCATTTATTCTGAGTTTCCTTTGTTCAATCATCTTGATTTGCCTGGTTCTGAGTCTGTATTTGGTATATCTCAGGGTCCTCCCATGTGTGTGCACATCTCTTAGCCAAGATGGATTCCAGTGAAGAGGCCAGTGGGTAGGTTGACATCACTCCCTTTTTCACCTCCAAGGAGAAGGAACCTCTCTGCCCATGTAGTTGGGAAGGTCTCCTTGACCTCGAGATTGAGACATATGTGGTCTCTATCTTTTATCTGGGCAGGGCTCAGCCTCTCCTATTATCCTCCTGCTATTATCTTCATCTTGGAGTATCTGTCCACAGGGGACAAATTCCAACTGCTCAGATGGGGGCCCATCTATCTCCTGCCTCAGAAGAACTCAAAGATATATATCAGATTGTTACGTATATCCATTGAGGAGGAACTAGGACTCTGCTTTATCACTACACTATTGTTTCTGGACTGCTTTTCCTTTGTTTCTGCATTCCCTTACTTCCCTAATTAGTAACTGTTTGAATCTGCCCTTTGGAACTCAGAGAAGCCTTACAAACAGGAAATGGGGGAAAGGAAAGGTTTTTGTACCTGTGAGGACCCCACTGGGTCCTGCTTGGATTCATCATGACTTACACCACCCTTGGACAATTCTTCAGTAGTAAATCCAGTAAGAACAGAGGCAAATGCCCAGAAGCCAGCTGATACATGTAAGGTGTTGGGAGGAAAACTCTTCCTCTTCCAAGTTAAGTCTGGTAGTTGGAGGAAACTGCAAATTAAGTGACAATAAATTAACAGAAGAAAAGATGGGCTTTATGCATACAGGTAGCAGCAGGAGTACTTAGTAATGAGTATGTCATTCAATAGCCACAGATAAGAGGTTTATAGACCAAACTTAACAAAAAGGGAGAAATGGGAAAGTGGGGAAGGTTCTACTGAGCTTTGATGTTTAATGAAAATAGGCAGTCTGTCTCCATGGTAGCTGAGTTTTCAGGAAATCACCTTGGATGGGGTTAATGGCAGCTGTATTTTCTGAATGCTTTGCTTTAGTCAGATAAAGGACAATCAAATAAGATTTTTTTCTGCGTTATCTTTAGCTTAAATGTTTTCACTTTAAAATAATCTTTATACCAGCTGTAGGGGTCTGAGTGGGTCTGCACAAAGGTCAGCAGCAGCCATCAGGGAAAGCCAGCACACAAGGCAGGCACACACACACACACACCCCAATTCCATGAGTATGAACACTCACACTGGGAAGGGGTGCAAAGCTTTGAAGGCTAAAACTACCCTGAGAAGGAGTTAGGACTTTTAACGGACTGGATTACCATTAACCAGCAAATTAACTTTTGTTTTTCTTTAGCTATTGGTAAAAATGGGAACTTCAGAACAAGCAAGCAACCATGGAAAATAAAGGGATTTATACTTTTTTCCTGCAGGGTAAGTGAAGTCTTGCAGGTAGCTTCTACCCTCACCTACAGCACAGATGTAGTAAACTAACATTGTGTTAGTTTATACTGTACAACAAAGTGAATCAGCTATATGTATTACTTTAACTCTTATATTGGTTATCTCTCCTGAAAACTATCAAGTCACTTATTATAGACTCAGCATGAAAAATAGTGTTAAAAACAGTAAATTTCCAACTTGGGGAAGGCTGGGGAATGTTACTTTCAGGCAAATTCCTTCTTGTAATTCCCCATTGTGATTTGCATGTGACTACAGTCGGCTGTAAAGCAACATGTGGGTTTGGCAGTAGGGAGTTCCCTGTAGAATTATCTGGCTAATTTTGTTTTTTCACACACACAAAAAAGGCAAAGAGACAGACAAGACCCCACCAAAATCAATAATTGATATCAGCTTAAGCATGTCCTATATGCTCTACAAGGACAATGAAATCAAGCAAGACCCTGGGGGGTTCTCCAGGGTACAAATCCTTTCCCTCATTTCTTGTTTGTAGAAAATAGGTGTCATTCAGTTTCCTTGACCTTCCCTGAGTTCCAAAGAGCAGCTTCAAACAGTTTCTAATCAGGGAAGGGAGGGAAATGCAGAAACAAATGAGGAGCAGTCAAGAAACAATAGTGCAGTGATGGGTCAGGGTCCTGGATCCTCCTTAAAGAATATATATAACAATATATTTCTGAGCTTTTCTGTAGAAACTAAGGCTCCCACCCAGGTGAAGGATGGTAACTTCAGGCTAAGTCAAGAGTCCTGGAACACTGCCCTGTTACTTCACCACCAACCAATCAGAAGAAAACCTGCACACAGTGGAAGATAGCAAAAACTCTCAACCCTTCCCCAAATGATTAACTGTGATTAATCCCTCTTTTCTCCCTTTAAAAAACCGTCAGAGTTGGTTCTTGGATACTGAGTCTGCCTTCTCCCCAGGTTGCCAGCCTCCTGAATAAAGCAACCTTTCCTTTCTAACCAGCACTTGTCAAGTATCAGCCTTTGAGTGGCAAGCAGCTGAATCTGAGTTCAATAACAGCAGTCCTCTAACTTTACTGCATATCAGAATCAACTGGGGAGATTTGACAAATGTAAATGCTCAGCCGCACCCCATATGAACTACATCAAAATCTCTGAGAACCAGGCATCTGTATTTTTAAAAATTCCCCCAGGTGATTACCATGTGCAGCCAAATCTGAGAACTATTGTTACTATGAGGGACCTCTAGTAATGAAGATACTGAATCAAAAACATGAGCTCCTGATGGAATTAAGGGATGGAATTAAGGGGTGGAATGGCCTTCTTCCCCAGTTCAGAGAGAAAGCACAAACGAGAGGTACAGGACCTTCAGCACAGATTACAACTCTAATTTTATTACTAGACATAGGTACTTATGAGTTGTAGACAAGCACCCCCTCTTCCTCCAGGTGTAATTAGGAAGGTCAAAGATCTTTAGCTCCCTAGGCTGTTCCTAGGCTGTCATTCAGACAATCAATTGTTACACAATCCAAGTGTGAAGGGATTATAGCCACAGGATGCTAACAGTTTTTGTTTCACTGAATGCAAAGATAGGAAATGCTCTTTGCCCTCTGGAAGGAGTTGATAAATTGATAAAGGACTTGAGATAAAGGGCTCTTGCAGAGAACTGAACAAACACCACAAGTGCTCACTTGAGAAGTGACAGTCAAGGTTAAATGAGGTTAGAGAAGAGACGGGAGAAGTCACGGGGGGCTTTATGGGAAAAGGCCTGAGCTGAGTTGGCATACCTTGGGAAGCAAGGGGGTTTCCTGACCTGGGACTATTATTGATGGCTTGGCTTTCTGATGAGTGGTGGTTATAACCCAGATTATTTCAGCCAACATTTAGTGAGCACCTCACGTGTGCCAGGAATTGTTCAGGGGCCAGAGGACACAAAGTAAATAAAGCATACACCTCCTCTTTACCTTCAAGGATCTTAGAATCTGACTTCTCCCAATATCACTCTAAATCTTTGGTCTGAATTACTCAAATTATATTTACTCATAGTCAAGTAACTACTCAAATTATCATCATTTTAAGCTAAAAATTAAGTAAAATTTTAAAAAGAGGGTGAATCCTTCCTGACTCTTCTTATATTTTAAACTCATACAGATTTAGGCAAGTTTGTTTAAATAAAGTTTATTTAAACTTTGAATTTCCTAATTCAAAGTACTAATTTATAGACTCTTTATGCCCATCGCAAATCCTCCTTGGACAAATCATTTTGAGAGCCCATGTCCTTGATCAAGTCTTTGCCGTGCTGACACCTCTATTTTAGATAGGCAGGAGTCCTGCTTTCAGAAAATCCTCAGAGACTTAGATTAGTGAATAAATAAGAACTCTTTTATCAGGTTCATTTTTGGAAATTTGACCTGAAGAAGTTATAAGTATGGTACTTAGAAATGCTTATCTTAGAGGACTACATAAATGGTTCAAACAACTTCCCTGAGATGCTAGTTAAAATCTGAAAAAACTTTTCTTTATATATTTAGATCAGGTACTTTAGCCCATGCCACACCTCTCTGTTGGAAGTGACAAAATCTCGAAACTAGGAAAGTTCAAATTAATTATCTTTTATAGTCCTTTCAATACATGGCTTACATCATACCTGACATTTTTAAAGAAGCAAAATCTAATATGCCAAGAACTACATATGTTATTGACATTTAATAAATATCAGAGAGGATAAGATCATTTTTCACTAAAGAATGATTTGGATTACAACATTTTATAGAATTGCTCTCTTCCCAAAAGGAACTTATAAAAATCCAAGATCTTTAGGAGAGCTTATCCTTAAAAGTCTTTAAAAAATAAGAAGTTCGAATTTTAGTTTATACAGTTTTTATACTTAAAAACAATGGATAAAATACTTCATAGAAACGTGGTCCAAAAAATTAGTATGTTTTGAGCATTGATTATCTACAAAGTACTTTCTTAGGTTAGGCAGAGGGAGAAAGTGAGGCAGGTATGACTGAAACAGAGTTTCTAACTGTAAGAAGCTCGCAGTCCACTAGAAGAGATGAGACATAAAGAAATTATCCTTAACGCAAAGTAATTGTGATGTGTCAAAAGACAGGCAGAAACACACTGATATGACATTTCAGACATAGGTAATGGGAATGCAGCAGCAAACAAAACAAAATTCCTGTCTTCAGGGAATTTGTATTCTATTGGGAGAGATGAGTTGTATTACAAATCCATAATCTATATCCGCGTCCATATTCATACTTATCTGTATGTGTACATGATGTCAGGTGCAGAGTAAGGAGAAGAGAGAAGAGTGACACTATTTTAGATAGGGTGTTCTGAGAATGCCTCTTTCTGATACTGTGTTATTTGAGAGCTGAAAGAGGTAAGGAAATAAGCCAACAGAAACATCCTGGGGAGAAAATCATTCTAGGCAGGTGGGAAACAAGTTCCAGAAACACTTAAGTGTGGCTAGAGCTCTGTGTTCTGTGGGTGCTGGGAGGGGTCATGAGAGAGTTGGTTAAGAGATGTGGCTGGAAAGGTAACTGGGACCAGATCATCACTCCCCAGTGCCAAGGGCTTTGAAGGTCCTTGAACAGACCTTGGCTTTTACTCTAAGACGGGAGCCATTGGAGAGCTTTCAGTAAAACAATGGGATGATCTGACTTGGGCTCCAAAAGGATTACTCTGATTGCTGTGAGAGACAAATGCAGAGAAAGAAAACTCAATAGGGAGATGCATTAGTTTCCCAGGGTGGCATAACAAATTACTGTTACAGGAAGGGGAACCTGTTCCAGGGCCCGAGAGTGGGCTTTTATCTAAAACTCAGAAATAAATTGTACCAGAGACACAGGTGCTGACAAAGCAAGAGGCTTTACTGGGAAGGGGTGTCCGAGTGGAGAGCAGCAGGGTAAGGGAACCCAGGAGAACTGCTCTGCCACGTGGCTCGCAGTCTTCCATTTTATGGTAATGGGGTTAGTTTCCAGATTGTCTCTGGCCAGTCATTCTGAATCAAGGTCTTCCTGGTGGTGGTGGTGTGTGCATGGCTCAGCCAAGATGGATTCCAGCGAGAAGGGTTCTGGGAGGTTGGTAGGACATATGGACTAACATCTCCTCTCTCATTTTGACCTTTCCTTAATTATTCCAGTTTGTGGTACCTTGTTATTTCTGAGTTCCTTACAAAGACCTCCTGTAGTAAGATAACTCATGCAAGTGGTTACTATCGTGTCTGGCCAGGGCACATGGTTTTTTTTGGTCAGTGGCTCCCCTAACATTACAAGGAAAAAGTACCAGGCAGCTTAAAACAAGAGAAATTTATTCTCGCCTTCTGGGAGACTAGAAGTCTGAAATGAAGGTGACTATGTGGTTGGTTCCTTCTGGAGGTTCTGAGGAAGCATCCATTTCATGCTTTTTTTTTAGCTTCCAGTGGTAGCCAGCAATCTTTGATGTTCCTTGGATTGTAGACACATTACTCCAATCTCTGTCTCCCACTTCACATGGCCTTCCTCTCTTGTCTATGTCTATTTGTACTTTTCTCCTGTAAGAATACTTCACTCAATGACCAGCAAGCTACAGTGCTGGACACCCTATGCCAAACAACTAGCAAAATAGGAACACAATACCACCCATTAGCAAAGAGACTGCCTAGAATCATAATAGGGTCACAGTTACCCCAAAATACACCACCAGGTGTGGTCCTGCTGACCAGAAAGACAAGATACAGCCTCACCCAACAGAACACAGGCACCAGCCCCCTCCACCAGGAAGCCTACACAAGACACTGAACCAACCATAGCCACTGGGGGCAGACCACAAAAACAACGGGAACTACGAACGTGCACCCTGAGAAAAGGAGATGCCAAAAACAGTAAGTTAAGCAAAATGAGAAGACAGAGAAACACACAGCAGATGAAGGAGCAAGGTAAAAACCCACCAGGCCAAACAAATGAAGATGAAATAGGCAGTCTACCTGAAAAAGAATTCAGAGTAATGATAGTAAAGATGGTCCAAAATCTTGGAAATAGAATGGAGAAAATACAAGAAGCATTTAACAAGGACCTAGAAGAAATAAAGAGCAAACAAACAATGATGAACAACACAATAATGAAATTAAAAATTCTCTAGAAGGAATCAATAACAGAAGAACTGAGGCAAAAGAACGGATAAGTGACCTGGAAGATAAAATAGTGGAAATAACTACTGCAGAGTAGAATAAAGAAAAAAGAATGAAAAGAATTGAGGAAAGTCTTAGAGACTTCTGGGACAACATTAAATGCAACAATTTCTGAATTATAGAGGTCCGAGAAGAAGAGAAAAAGAAAGGGACAGAGAAGAGATTATAGTTGAAAACTTCCCTAATATGGGAAAGGAAATAGTCAGTCAAGTCCAGGAAGTGCAGAGAGTCCCATACAGGATAAATCCAAGGAGAAACATGCCAAGACACATTTTAATCAAACTACCAAAAATTACATACAAAGAAAAAATATTAAAAGCAGTATGGGAAAAACAACAAATAACATAAAAGGGAATCCCCATAAGCTTAACAGCTGATCTTTCAGCAGAAACTCTGCAAGCCAGAAGAGAGTGGCAGGACATATTTAAAGTGATAAAAGGGAAAAACCTACAACCAAGATTAGTCTACCCAACAAGGATCTCATTCAAATTCAATGCAGAAATTAAAATCTTTACAGGCAAGCAAAAGCTAAGAGAATTCAGCACCACCAAACCAGCTCTACAGCAAATGCTAAAGGAGCTTCTCTAAGTGGGAAACACAAGTGGAGAAAAGGACCTACAAAAACAAACCCCCCAAAATTAAGAAAATGGTAATAGGAACATACATATCAATAATTACCTTAAATGTAAATGGATTAAATGCTCCAACCAAAAGACATAGACTGGCTGAATGGATACAAAAACAAGACCTGTATATATGCTGTCTACAAGAGGCCCAATTCAGACCTAGGGACACATACAGACTGAAAGTGAGGGGATAGAAAAAGATTTTCCATGCAAATGGAAATCAGAAGAAAGCTGGAGTAGCAATTCTCATATCAGATAAAATAGACTTTAAAATAAAGAATGTTACAAGAGACAAGGAAGAACACTACATAATGATCAAGGGATCGATCCAAGAAGAAGATATAACAATTATAAATATATATGCACCCAACATAGGAGCATATCAATACATAAGGCAACTGCTAACAGCTATAAAAGAGGAAATCAAGAGTAAGACAATAATAGTGGGCAACTTTAACATGTCACTTACACCAATGGACAGACCATTCAAACAGAAAATTAATAAGGAAACACAAGCTTTAAATGACACAACAGACTAGATAGGTTTAATTAATATTTATAGGACTTTCAATCCAAAAACAGCAGATTACACTTTCTTCTCAAGTGTACACAGAACATTCTCCAGAATAGATCACATCTTGGGACACAGACCAAGCCTCAGTAAATTTAAGAAAATTGAAATCATATCAAGCATCTTTTCTGACCACAATGCTATGAGATTAGAAATTAATTACTTGGAAAAGAAATGTGAAAATCACAAACACATGTAGGCTAAACAATATGTTACTAAATAACCAAGAGATCATTGTAGAAATCAAAGAGGAAATCAAAAAATACCTAGAAACAAATGACAATGAAAACACAGCAACCCAAAACCTATGGGATGCAGCAAAAGCAGTTCTAAGAGGGAAGCTTATAGCATTACAATACTACCTCAAGAAACAAGAAACATCTGAAAAAAATAACCTAACATTACACCTAAAGCAATTAGAGAAAGAAGAACAAAAATACCCCAAAGTTAGCAGAAGGAAAGAAATCATAAAGGTCAGATCATAAATTAATGAAAATGAAATGAAGGAAACAATAGCATAGATCAATAAAACTAAAAACTGGTTCTTTGAGAAGATAAAATTGATAAACCATTAGCCAGGCTCATCAAGAAAAAAAGGGAGAAGACTCAAATCCATAGAATTAGAAATGAAAAAGGAGAAATAGGAACTGACACTTCAGAAATACAAAGGATTATGAGAGTTTACTACGAGCAGCTATATGCCAATAAAATGGACAACTTGGAAGAAATGGACAAATTCTTAGAAAACTATAACTTTCCAAGACTGAACCAGGAGGAAATAGAAAATATAAACAGACCAATCACAAGCACTGAAATTGAGACTGTGATTAAAAATCTTCTAACAAAGAAAATCCCAGGACCAGATGGCTTCACAGGTGAATTCTATCAAACATTTAGAGAAGAGCTAACATCTATTCTTCTCAAACTCTTCCAAAATATAGCAGAGAGAGGAACACTCCCAAACTCATTCTATGAGGCCACCATCACCCTGATACCAAAACCAGACAAAGATGTCACAAAGAAAGAAAACTACAGGCCAATATCACTGATGAACATACATGCAAAAATCCTCAGCAAAATACTAGCAAACAGAATCCAACAGCACAATAAAAGGATCATATGCTATAACAAGTGGGGTTTATTCCAGGAATGCAAGGATTCTTCAGTATATGCAAACCAATCAATGTGATACACCATATTAACAAATTGAAGGAGAAAAACCATCTGATCATCCCAATAGATGCAGAGAAAGCTTTTGACAAAATTCAACACCCATTTAAGGTAAAAATCCTCCAGAAAGTAGGCATAGAGGGAACTTACCTAAACATAATAAAGGCCATATATGACAAACCCACAGCCAACATCATTCTCAATGGTGAAAAACTGAAACCATTTCCTCTAAGATCAGGAACAAGACAAGGCTGTCCACTCTCAACACTATTATTCAACATAGTTTGGCAAGTTTTAGCCTCAGCAATCAGAGAAGAAAAAGAAATAAAATGAATCCAAATCAGAAAAGAAGTAAAGCTGTCACTGTTTGCAGATGACATGATACTATACATAGAGAATCCTAATGATGCTATTAGAAAACTACTAGAGCTAATCAATGAATCTGGTAAAGTAGCAGGATACAAAATTAATGCACAGAAATCTCTTACATTCCTATACACTAATGATGAAAAATCTGAAGAAAAATTAAGGAAACACTCCCATTTACCAATGCAACAAAAAGAATAAAACATGTAGGAATAAACCTACCTAAGGGGAAAAAAGACCTGTCTTCAGAAAACTATAAGACACTGATGAAATAAATTAAAGATGATACAAACAGATGGAGAGATATACCAGGTTCTTGGATTGGAAGAATCAATATTGTGAAAATGACTATACTACCCAAAGCAATCTACAGATTCAATGCAATTCCTATCAAATTATCATTGGCACTTTTTACAGAACTAGAACAAAAAAATCTTGAAATTTGTATGGAGACACAAAAGACCCTGTATAGCCAAAGCAATCTTGAGAAAGAAAGATGGAGCTAGAGGAATCAGGCTCCCTGGCTTCAGACTATACTACAAAGCTACAGTAATCAAGACAGTATGGTACTGGCACAAAAACATAAATATAGATCAATGGAACAGGATAGAAAGCCCAGAGATAAACCCACGCACATATGGTCAGTTTATTTTTTATAAAGGAGGCAAGAATATACAAAGGAGAAAAGACAGCCTCTTTAATAAGTGGTGCTGGGAAAACTGGACAGCTACATGTAAAAAAAATGAAATTAGAACACTCTCTAACACCATACACAAAAATAAACTCAAAATGGATTGAAGACCTAAATGTAAGGCCAGATACTGTAAAACTCTTAAAGAAAAACATAGGCAGAACACTCTATGACATAAATCACAGCAAGATCCTTTTTGACCCACCTCCTAGAGAATTGGAAATAAAAACAAAAATAAACAAATGGGACCTAATGAAATGTAAAAGCTTTTGCACAGCAAAGGAAACCATAAACAAGGGGAAAGACAACCCCCAGAATGGGAGAAAATATTTGCAAATGAAGCAACTGACAAAGGATTAATCTCCAAAATTTACCAGCAGCTCATGCAGCTCAATATCAAGAAAACAAACAGCCCAATCCAGAAATGGGCAGAAGACCTAAATAGATATTTCTCCAAAGCAGATATACAGATGGCCACATGAAAGGATCTCAACATCACTAATCATTAAAGAAATGCAAATCAAAACTACAATGAGGTATCACCTCACACGAGTCAGAATGGCCATCATCAGAAAATCTACAGACAATAAATGCTGGAGAGGATCTGGAAAAAGGGGACCCTCTTACACTGCTGGTGGGAAGGTTAATTGATACAGCCACTATGGAGACCAGTATGGAGGTTCCTTAAAATACTAAAAATAGAACTACCATACGACCCAGCAATCTCACTACTGGGCATATACCCTGAAAAACACATAATTCAAAAAGATTCATGTACCACAATGTTAATTCCAGCTCTATTTACAATGGAATTTACTCAGCCATGAAAAGAAACGCAATTGAGTTATTTGTAGTTAGCTGGATGGACCTAGAATCTGTCATACAGAGTGAAGTAAGTCAGAAAGAGAAAAACAAATACCATATGATAACACATATGTATGGAGTCTAAGTAAATAAATAAACAAATAGATAAATGGTTCTGAAGAATGTAGGGGCAGGACAGGAATAAATATGCAGACGTAGAGAATGGACTTGAGGACTGGGGGAGTGGGAAGGGTAAGCTGGGACGAAGTGAGAGAATGGCATGGACATATATACACTAACAAATGTAAAATAGATAGCTAGTGGGAAGCAGCTGCATAGCACAGGGAAATCAGCTCGGTGTTTTGTGGCCACCTAGTGGGGTGGGATAGGGAAGATGGGAGGGAGATGCAAGAGGGAGGAGATATGGAGATATATGTATATGTGTAGCTGATTCACTTTGTTATAAAGCAAAAACTAACACACCATTGTAAAACAATTATTCTACAATAAAGATGTTGAAAAAATAAAAAGGGTGGGAAAAAACCTAAGCTGTCTCTCCGGCCCTACTCCTGGACACACCGCTACCCACACCCCATATTAGGAAAGAGCTTGCTACGTCTCGGGGAAAGAGCAAGAACTTGTTACTTTTTTTCTCTCCCCACTGCTACAGCAGAGGCCCCAATAAAACTTGCCTGAATTTCTTTTCTGGCCTCTAGTCAATTTCTATTTATTGGGGAAGGCCAAGAACCCTGTCCAGTATGAAAACCACATTATCTTCTCTCGAAATGTTTTGCTGCTTTTCCTGCTATGTTTGATACCCCAGTGGATGGCATCAATGCCCAGCTATTTACCCATCCAGGAACTCGATTGTCACTCTGGGTAGTACTTTACTCCATCCCCTCATTCACATCTAGTCAAGCTTCATTAATGCATATCTAATCAAGCTTCATTAATGCAACCTCTATCACATCATTCATATTTCTTCATCCTTTTGTCTATGACTTCAGACTGGAGGGGAAGAAATTTCTCCTCTACTGTCTTAGATTCTCCAGCTGGATTTATGAAATAAACTAACAAGTGAAGGAGTAACAGCAAAAAAGGCATACACATTTATCTGATGATAAAATTTTTATGTGGCATGGAGCAGGGTGTGGTGGTCTTCATAGAAAGAAGAGAATAATTCCAAAGAAATGGCTAATCTTGGAGGCTTTGGTATCATTTGGATGAAGGAGGATACACTTAAAGAGAAGGGACAAGATGAAGAAACGGAACTTTAAGCTTCTAGGGGTGGCAAATTGTAGAAAGGCAAATATATGGGAAGCTAAAAGTGGATAATGACAAGTTAGTGGACTCTCAGTGCCATCTCATCTCTGGTGATAAGATTGCTATTCTCTCCCTGGTATATAAAGGGGAAGGAGGACATCTTCACAAAGGGAATTTGTTATCTTGCTTTCAGGTACATAGTAGGAATGTAGAGAGCTCGTCCTGTGCTCTTTTTCTCAATTGCTTTCACCTCAAAATAATCATTATGCCAGAGTGACATATTTTCGGGTGACATATTCTGATCTATAAGATGATGTAATCGTCATCCCTCACTTGATATGAAATGATAGCAATGTAACTGGTTTCCCAGGCTCTAATGTCTCCATCCACTTTCTGCAACATAACCAGTGTGGTGTATCTGAGCACATAATTATGACCATGTCACTCTGCTAATTAAAGCACTTTTACCTACAGGATAAAGTCCAAACTCTGTGGTCTGGCATATAAGGTCCTCCATGATTTGGGTCCTACTTACCTCTCCCTTCTCATTCTATACCACAGTTCTACAATCAATCCCTTTCAAACTTCTTGAAATGTCTCTGAGAACATCATGCTACTTTGCTTCTCCTGCCTGGAAATCCCTGATTCCTTGTCCACCACTGACCTGGTGAGTATTTGCTCATCTTTCAAGGTGCAGCTTAAGTATTACCTTCTCTATGAAGTCTTTTCTGTCTGCTATCCAATTTGGACTCCAATTCTATTCTGCACATATTTCAACTACAGCACTGTATACATCAGTGTATCTTCCCCACTAGACAGGTGTCCTTTAAGAGCCAGGAAAATATCTTACTTATATTTGTATCTTTACCACATAGCTCAGTGCCTGTTTTATAATATTTAATAAAGTTTCAATAAATAATTCAATGAGTAAGTTAATGAAAAGATGAATATATTTATTGAAACTAAGGATCGAAACTTGGGATTCAGAGCCCTCAGTCAGACGGGTGTGGGGACGCTTCTGGAAGTAACATCAGGATGGCTGCCCAAGGAGAACCCCAAGTTCAGTTCAAACATGTATTGGTTGGTGATGGCAGTACTGGAAAAACTACATTTGAGGAATGTCATCTCACTGGTGAATTTGAGAAGTATATAGCTACCTTGGGTGTTGAGGACCATCCCATTGTGTTCCATACCAACAGAAGACCTATTAAGTTCAATGCATGGAATACAGCTGGTCAGGAGAAATTTGGTAGACTGAGAGATGGTTATTATATCCAACCTCAGTGTATCATCATAATGTTTGATGTAACACCAAGAGTTACAAGAAAAAAAAAGTTACAAGAATGTGCCTCATGGGCATAGAGATCTGGTATGAGTATGTGAAACCATCCCCATTGTGTTGTGTGACAACAAAATGGATGTTAAGGACAGAAAAGTTAAAGCAAAATCAATTGTCTTCCACCAAAAGAAGAATCCTCAGCACTATGACATTTCCGCCAAAAGTAACCACAACTTTGAAAAGCCCTTCTTCTGAAACTAATCAAAGACCCTAGCTTGGAGTTCATCGCCATGCCTGCTCTTGACCCACCAGAGGTGGTCACGGACCCAGCCTTGGCAGTGCAGTGTGAGCATGAGCTAGAGGTTTTTCAGACAACTGCTCTCTTCGATGAAGATGATGACCTGTGAGAAAATGAAGCTGAAGCCCAGCATCAGAAGTCTAGTTTATAGGCAACTGTCCTGTGATGTCAGTGGTGCAGCATGTTTGCCACTTTTTTATATAGCTAAGCAGAACGTGTGCTTAATCTTTGGGTTGCTGAAGGAGATGAATGGGCTTTGGAGTAAATGTGGCAATTAAACAAAATGCCTTCATTTTTTCAGACCTGCATATTTAGCTGTTTTGGAACACAGCTGTTTCCTTCTTGAGTTTCACATATAAGACTGCTACAGTCACATCACAATATTCAGTGGTGAAATCTTGTTTGTTACTGTCATTTCCATTCTTTTTCATTTAGAAGCAGAATCAAGTTGTATCTGAAACATCTAAAAACAAACAAACAAACAAACTTGGGATTCAGTAGAGGCTGTCATTACTTCACAAAGACAAATGAGATAACTGACCTAAAGACTAGACAGAGAAAAATCATGGAAGAGAAATTATCAAAGAAATAACATATGAAAAATTTTGTAGCTGAAAGAAAACACAAGACTTCAAACTGAAATAGACTGTTGCATGCCAAGTAAGATAAAGGAAAAAGAACTATACTCTAAAACATCATTGTAAACCCCCCAAACCTAAAAAGCCATGCTTTTAAAAATGTGTAGTTAGTTGCCTACCCAGAATTCACAAACCCCTCTATTTTCCCAAGAGAAACCTGATATTCAAGTTTCTAGATTTCCATTTAGCTCGTATGATTTAGAGGACACTGGCCTCACCTCCAGCATTCGGAACACTCTTATTGGCATATGCCAATCAGAGTAAATCTCCTCCTGAGTGACAGACTCAAGAATGATCATTGAAGCAGCAGGAAAGATTTGTGAGGGTGATCTGAGAATGTTTCTTCTTATTATACTGGAAAGGTTTCTGGTAGTAACCCTCTGTCTCCACCAGTCATGAATGAGGAAGTAGGTACCCCTAAGTGAAGGTAGCTACCCTCCATTCATGAGGCAACCAGATCAACCAACTCTGAAATCCATCCTATCTTGGATTTTCAGTTATTATTTAGGCCAGTTTGAGTTGTGTTTTTTGTTCTATGAGGCTGAAAGCACTGAATAGATATATTCATGGCAATAGAAAAATCAGACTGGGAATTCCCTGGCGGTCCAGGCATTCCAGTGGTTAAGGCTCTGTGCTTTCACCGCTGAGGGCACAGGTTCAACCCCTGTTTGGGGAAATAAGATCCCACAAGCTGCATGGTGTGGTCAAATTTTAAAAAAAAATCAGACTGACTTAGTAGATAATTAATAGATAGAAAAGGTAAGGACTAGGAGGTATTCAGAAGGCATAGGTTTCTTCTACCAATGATAAAAAAAACATGGATCATCACACTCCAGGGAAATAAAAATTGCACAGAAGGGCGTGGTTTAAATAGAAAAGAAAGTTAAAATGACATAATAAATAAATTTGAGCAACTGTTGAATTAGAAGGAAATATAATTAATTTAAACATTATTCTTTATATGGCATAGGAATTCAACTTTGGAACAAAAAGGAAAGAAACAATATCATTGCTCACTACTTGGCTCTTTACATTATTTATAAAGTTATAAGAATAAATGCTATTTACTGATTTTAGTTTCTAGAATTAACTGAGACAAAGCATAGATATGAACTATGGTTTCAGAATAGAATGTAAATATTCTTAACTTTAGCTAAATAAATAAGTAAATGACAGCTGGCAACAGCTGGGTGGTGGAAAGGGTTGGTAGTGATAGAGGTACGAGGGGCAAGTATACTAGAGGAGCTAGTATCTTTATTTTACTAACTGGCAATCTAGGAGATGCAGCCTGTACATGATGAGTAAGAAAGAGAGACGCAGTACCCAGCCTCCAAACTGGCAGCCAGTGATCCCTGACACTTGGTACTCATGCCCTTGTATGGTCCTTTCCTATATTTAGTATGACTGATATAAGTGTATGACCAGGAAGATCTTGCAGAAATGATGGTGTGTGATTCCAAAGCTAGTTCTTATGAGACACTGTAGTTTCCATGGGGCTTTCTCTCTTGGATCACTTGCTTCTGGTGTATGCCAGGTAATGAGGACACTGGTATAGTCTTGTGGATGTCTATGTGATGAGGATCTGAGGCTTCCTGCCCACTGCTAGTACCAACTTGCAATCCATGTGAGTGAGCTGTTCTTGGAATTGGATGCCTTTGGATGACTACAGCCCTGGTTAGCATCTCATCTGCAACTTCATGAGAGAACCTATATCAGAACCACCTAGCTAATCCTCTCCTAAATTCTGATCCAAAGAAACTGTCTAAGATAAAAAATGTTTATCACTATTTTAAACAGCTAAGTTTTAGAATGATTATTTAAGCAACAATAGATAACTGACACAGATTTTAGCACTAGAAGTGAAGTGAGGTTATAACAAAAACTGAAGTGTGGGAGTGGCTTGGGAACTGGGCAGTGGGTGGAAGCTGAAAAAAAAAAAGTGTTAGTGAAAACCTAAAGTGCCTTGAAGTGACTTTTCGTAGAACCTGGATGGCCTTAGAGGAGGCTGCTGGTGAGAGGTTAAATAAAACTAAGAAAAATGTAACTGAATACCAGAGAAAGGGAATCCTTGTTATGCAGAGACAGAACGTAGCAATACCGCTGCCTGAAGTAACATGGAAAATAAAAAATGTACCTAATGAACTGGGTGATCTAGTGAAGATCTCCACACAGGTGGGTGGATGGTGCCACCTGGTTTCTTCTTGTAGCTTATATTGAAACACAAGAGGAAAGAGATAAGCTGGAGAAAGAATTTTTATACAGTAAGAAGCCAGGACTTGATGAAGCCAGCTGTAAAAATTTTTCCAGTCTCTCCAGGTAGGAAACAACACTAAAATTAAGATATGGCTTTTAGTAGAATATAAAATGCTGGGCACTGTGAGGAAAAAGGTGAAGTCAAGGATGTGGCTATAAAATCTTTTGTTAATACCTCAAAAAGATCTAAGAACCATAGAGCTTTCTAAGAAGCTTAAGGGTGCTCTTTCTCAACAGTCTTAGCTGAAGATCAAGATGAAGGGGTTATCATAAAGAAACCCTATGTGTGCATTTCTGTTTAATGGAATAAATCCCCCCAAAGAAAATTATACTGGAAGAAATGTTGCTAGCTTGGACTGAAAGAGACAGAAACATATGAAAAGAAAGAAGCACTGGACCCACAAACTTATAGGCAGGAAGCAAGCAAACACAGGCAACTGTTCATAGAAAAGGTAGGGTAACTCAAAGGATGGCAACAGTAGCCCAGAAGGCAGAGATATGAGAACTATTCCAGGGAAGGAGTAAGACTGAGCCAAGAAACTTTCCGATCAAGAAAATTACAACTGGATTTCAGAATTGATATGGACAAGTGATCACTTTTACTCCACTTTTAAATGGAACTGTCTATAATGGTTTATCCTGTGTCTGTCCCACTACTGTATGTTGAACGTGTGGGGCAGATAAGAAGTCTCTTCAGTTTACAGGTGTTCAGGTTAACAGGATCTGTACAGTACCTATACTCAAGTAATCACACCTACACTTACACTAATTTAGATGGCAAGGTCCCAGACTTTCAGTAGAAGCTATAAAGGATAGGACCCGTGGGACATCTTGAGAAGAGGTAAGTGTATTTTTGGGGGAGTGGGGGCGGGTTAGATGTGAATCACAGAGGCCAGAAGGAAGAAGATGACCCCATTTCTGTTATCCTTGACCTTGTGTAGTCCCCTCACGCAAGCTCTATAATCCAGAGGCTATTACAGAAATGGTGGTGTGTGACTTTTGAGGCTAGGCCATAAAGCACATGGAAGCTTTCACCTGGCTCTTTCTTGGAACACTTGCTCTGGGGGCATCCAATGTCTGGTAGTGAAGAACTTAAGTCGCCCTGTGGAGAAGTGCAGATGGCAAGGAACAAAGTCAACACCAACAGTCAGCACCAACTCAACATCCATGTGAGTGAGCCGTTAGGAAGCAAATTCTTCAGCCCCAGTCAAGTTCTCAGATGACTGCAGCTCCAGCTGATGACTTGACTAAAATCTCATGAGCCAGGACCACACACACAGCTAATTTGCTTCCAAATTCCTGACCCACAGAAACTGTGAGGTAATAAGAATTTATTGCTGTTGTAAGTCACTAACTTTTAGTGTAATTTGCTGTACAGCAATAAACAACTTAGTCAAGAGATTTAAGTACTTTAATAAGAGTAACAAAAGTAACCAATAGAAAGACTAAATACAGTGGAATAATGGTATTGGGGGTAAAGAGTGGGACTAATGATGTGTGTGTAAATGAACAAAACGCTCATCTGTCACATTATTGACTGATAATGTCTAAAATTAGTAAAGAAATAGGTGAGTAAAGTTATTGTTTAGAAATTTGAAAAATTTTTAAAACTAAAGATAGAAATGATTCAGGCCTCTCACCTTCAGAGATGGCCCTTACTCTGTGGAGTGTGTTTCTCTCTAAATAAAACCACTTCTTACCCTAAAAAAAAAAAGAAATGATTCGAAGTGGTTGCCTCTGGGGCAGATAATTGAGTTTTAAGCCAAATTCATGTTATATTTTGATTTTTTTAAAAAGAATATTGTGGAATTTAAAATACATCAAAAATTAAATCTATCAATATAAATATATATGCTAACAAGTATGTCTATGTCAGATATTTTCACAGCTAATTTAAGAGATGCTTTAAACATTTAGCTTTGTTCTAAACATGAGAAAACTGAACAGGAATATGCCTCAGAATTCTTGTATTCAAATACATCAATATTGTTCTTTAATACTTTTGGGTAAAAATTTTAGAACTGATGTGTCATACTTTCCACACTGTAAAAGTTTGAATATTTTACAGAAACATTTGTTTAACTAACTAGAAGTCTATCTTCATATTGTAACTTCAGGAAATGCAAATGTTTGATACAAACTCACCTATTAAAATCAAATGACTCAGGGACTTCCCTGGTGGCACAGTGGTTAAGAATCCACCTGCCACATGAAAAATAAATAAGGACTCTGAAAAAGAATAAGAATAATGTCTGAGGACAAACTGTGCCAGTTATTAAGATATAAAGCTACAAGTAATTTTTTTTTAACTTACATCTGCTTAGTTTTTTATTGAGTTAAGTATAAAGGCCCAGTTAATCAACTCATTAAATTGGTCAAGGCAGGAAACTTGAACCATGTTAACAGGATTTAAAAAGCAGTTGGTCTTCTGAATAGCCAAAACAGTCTTGAGGGAAAAAAACGGAGCTGGAGGTATCAGAGTACCTGACTTCAGACTATACTACAAAGCTACAGTAATCAAGACAATATGGTACTGGCACAAAAACAGAAATATAGATAAATGGAACAGGATAGAAAGCCCAGAGATAAACCCACGCACCTATGGTCAACTAATCTACGACAAAGGAGGCAAGGCTATACAATGGAGAAAAGACAGTCTCTTCAATAAGTGATGCTGGGAAAACTGGACAGCTACTTGTAAAAGAATGAAATTAGAACACTCCCTAACACCATACACAAAAATAAACTCAAAATGGATTAGAGACCTAAATGTAAGACCAAGCACTATAAAACTCTTGGAGGAAAACATAGGAAGAACACTCTTTAACATAAATCACAGCAAGATATTTTTGATCCACCTCCTAAAGTAATGGAAATAAAAACAAAAATAAACAAATGGGACCTAATGAAACTTAAAAGCTTTTGCACAGCAAAGGAAACCATAAACAAGATGAAAAGGCAGCCCTCAGAATGGGAGAAAATATTTGCAAATAAATCATGGGACAAAGGATTAATCTCCAAAATATATAAACAGCTCATACAGCTCAATATTAAAAAAACAAACAACACAATCCAAAAATGGTCAGAAGACCTAAATAGACATTTCTCCATAGAAGACATACAGATGGCCATGAAGCACATGAAAAGCTGCTCAACATCACTAATTATTAGAGAAATGCAAATCAAAACTCCAATGAGGTTTCACCTCACACCAGTTAGAATGGGCATCATCAGAAAATCTACAAACAACAAATGCTGGAGAGGGTGTGGAGAAAAGGGAACCCTCTTGCACTGTTGGTGAGAATGTAAATTGAGACAGCCACTATGGAGAACAGTATGGAGGTTCCTTAAAGAACTAAGAATAGAATTACCATATGACCCAGCAATCCCACTATTGGGCATATACCCAGAGAAAACCATAATTCAAAAGGACACATGCACCCCAATGTTCATTGCAGAACTATTTACAATAGCCAGGTCATGGAAGCAACCTAAATGCCCATCAACCTAAATGCCCATCAGACGAATGGATAAAGAAGATGTGGTACATATATACAATGGAATATTACTCAGCCATAAAAAGGAACGAAATTGGGTCATTTGTAGAGACATGGATGCATCCAGAGACTGTCATACAGAATGAAGTAAGTCAGAAATAGAAAAACAAATATCGTATATTAATGCATATATGTGGAACCTATAAAACAGTACAGATGAACCGGTTTGCAGAGCAGAAATTGAGACACAGATGTAGAGAACAAATGTATGGACACTAAGTGGGGAAAGCAGCAAGGGGTGGTGGTGGTGGTGTGAAGAACTGGGAGATTGGGATTGACATGTATACACTAATGTGTATAAAATGGATGACTAATAAAAATAAAAAGACTGTACTGTTTAAAATGCTTCTATGACTTATCTCTGATTCCATGATAAACATCAAATTTCTCAGTCCATCATTCTTACCAAGCTCACTTAATACAAGCTCACCTTCACATTTCCCAGAGATATTTTTCTAATTGATTTGTTCAGAATTTTCTCAGTCTGTCTGTCTGTCTGTCTGTCTGTCTCTCTCTCTCTCTCTCACACACACACACACACACACACACACACACACACAAAGAAAATGGAACATGGAGGAAATACTCATGGATTTGGCATTATTTCATCTGAGAAAGGGAAGTCTGAAGTAGTTGTTTTCAATTACGTGAAGAGTACTGGTGGAGAAAATAATGAAAACCAGCTGTGTTTCGTCTCAGCTAAGTCTGAAGCAAGGAGGAAATAGGTCAGAAGAGACTAGAGTGACAAACAATAAGATTTTTAAAGAGGTCCATGCTCTTCTATGAGAATTGCTTAGTGGTCTCTTCATTATCCTATTCGCATATCATCTTCACCAAGAACACAACAAATGACAGTTTCCTGACAGCTCTGGTTTCTATCTGACACAAGCGGTTGGATGGGATTATTGCAGGGCAGTGAAGGATTGGGAGATTTACAGGTTACTGTGGGGCAACAGGAATTGGTAGGCCTGCTCTCCTGACTGGGAAAGACTCAGCACTTATCCAGTCACAATGGCCTCCAGATGGAAGGCACACTCAAGACAGAGAGTCACACGGTTAAGCTTAGGAAGCTGCTCTGGACGCTCTTCCAGTGGACTAGAGAGGATCTCCTGCAGGAATGTGGGTGAGTTGCCTCCATGACCTTTACTGGCTGGGTGGGGAAACTAAAGGGACACTCCCAACAGGAAGTAGGCAATAAAGAGAGCATAGAACCATCATAGAATTAACATGAAGGCAAAATAAATCAACTTTTTGCTATTTGGGATTATTTCACTTTTCCCTGTCAAAATATTGAAAAGGAGAAGACTTTTTTTACGTTTAAACTCTTTGAAGGGTTATTTTTATTCTGCTGCTTCTTGGCTTGATCTTCTCTATGTTTCCAAGCATATAGACCACATGGGTGTTTTGTCCCTTGCTTAGCGCTCCAGAAAAGACTCTCCATGGGTGAGGGGCTTCTGCAACCTCTTTGGGGGTAGTGAGGGCAAGATGGGCTCCCTTATGTTGGTGGAATAGTCCAGGGCTATATGACTAAATCGTGTGATTTAAGAGGTGAAAGTGCCTTAGGGAAAATAAACTTTTCTCAGTTGCTGGGGGCATAATTATTTTTCAACTTAATAAATTATAATCTTTATAGCAACAAAGGCTTCTGATGTACCTTAAAATAGAAATGTTTTCATAATAAAGCATATGATGGAAAGGAAAATTAAGGTCAAATATCAACATGAAAGCAGAGGACTGTCAGTAGACAGAAAGACACAACATGAAGTCCTACATGATTAGCAAAAGTGAGCTAAAATTCAGTTCTATTTCTTGCAGCCAAAATAAGACAGCTGAAATGCAATGCCTCTTGAGGTCATTTACTGACTTGGATTGTGCAAGTGACCAAGAACAGATGGTTTTCTTGGAACTGGGTTTGATTGAAAGGGAGGAAAAACACAAGTTTCCCAAAGACAATCAAGTCTTTCTCTAATATTCTGTCCTTCTTGTCTCCTACCCCCAGGATCCAATCACAGAAATCTACTCTGGCTCCTACACTCCAGCCTCTGCCCTGAACCACATCTAAGATGTATGGTAGCAGGAGATCTGGCCCAAGACAACATTATGAAATAGTTTGGGTTTGGGTTTGGGTTTTTTGTTATTATTTGTGCTTCTTTACTCAAACTCTTCCTTTCTCCCTTCTCCGTGTAGCCTTTCTTATTCTTCATTTTTTTTCCCAAAGCACAGTCCTAGGAGTGATTCCTTGGTCAATTGGTGTAGAATCATGTCCCAGGAGAATGGGAAAATTGCATGGTGTATCTTTCCTGACACTAACAATGGCTTTCAGCATGTGAGTAAAATGAAAGTTACAAGGAGCTTTGAAGGGAAAAATAAGGGGAAAAAGGAATGCTGAAGTCAGGAGACATGAGTTCCAGTCTTCGACCCTTTTCTATTTACTAGCTGTGAACCATTTAGGCAAATCATTTCATTTGCCTGTGACTTATTTCTGAAAATGGCAATAATACATTAATTGCCTAGGGGAAGAATCATTTAGGATCTATTTCTGTAAGAGAGATAGTGAAAGAATAGCCTACAGCCAAGGAGAGTTGAGCAGGCTGGAAGGATAGTGACTGTATGTGTAAAATTTATCTGAGTTGTTTTTTACACAAACTGACCAGTTCCCCAAGACCATGTTATGACATAGGAGAGACTTCGTTCTCCTATTTGTGGAATCATGATAATATCACAGTGTACCCTTAATCTGCATTAAATACAATTTTTTATTTAAAATATATTTTTACTTTTGATTTTTTGTGTGTGAGTAATTTATTTTATGATGGACTGACGTTTTGGCCCTCAGGAATTCTTGTAAAGTGAAAAAAAGTCTGAGTTAATAAAATTGTGTTTAAATGTAATGAAATTTCTATAAGTACCAAATTTAGCATTTCATGAAGTTAACATGTATTTGTGGACATTCTGTTAAATATTTTTGCATTTTCGCTTTCTCAACATATTTTGAAGCCAATAATGTATTCTGTAGGTTTCAAACCTTAACAAGCTTAAAGTCTTTAAGCACTTTTGGCTCTAGCACCCTTTCAGCAGAGCAGCCCTCCAGCTGCCTGGTCCCCTGGCAGCAATGAGTGGGATTTTAAATGCTATTTACCTCAGGGAAGTAGTATCTGCCCTGAGCTGCTCACCTCGGAGATTCTATACACTGTCAGAGGCACAAGTCTCCTTTTCACTAGCCTGACCTTAATGCTGTTGCTTGGAGCCTGACAAAGAAAGAGACGTAGAATCCAACCAGATGTCATTTAATTTCTTTGAAAATTTTGTCCATAATAAGAAAGAGAAAATAAACAAATAAATAAAAAGCAAGATCCAACCAAGATATGAAGGAAGTTGCTATAACCTTCAGGCTGGGCACCAATTGACTCAAATCAAATTTGAAAATTTAAGAGATAGTATAAATCAGGATAATGGAATTCTAGTCGAAAGAGATAAACCTGGAATCCTATGCTATAAAAACCATAGAAAGGAGCTAGCATGTGCTAGTGGCCCAGTCATCTTGTTCCAGTTATCTATTGCAGTGTAACAAATTATCCTAAGATTTAGTGGCTTTAAAAGAAACTTGTTATATTTATATTCCACAGTTTTGTAGGTCAGGTGTTCAGATGGTTTCCCCAGGGATGGTTCGATTCAGAAGCACAATATCTGGGGCCCCAACTGGAATGACATGAATAGTTGTGGACCGGGACAGCTGGAGCTGGCCAGACAGCTCTCTCTATCCACATATGGCATCTGTATGTGGCTAGTTTGGGCTTTCTTGTAGCATTGTGGACTCAAGGTTGTTAAACTGTTTACATAGCAGCTGGCTTCCTTCAGAATGAGCATTCTTTTTTTTTTTTTTAAATTTTTCGTGTGCTGAGAAAGTTTTTTTGGTTGCACCGGGTCTTAGTTGTGGCAGGGGGGCTCCTTAGTTGTGACATGTGAACTCTTCATTGCAGCATGCATGTGGGATCTAGTTTCCTGACCAGGGATCGAACCCGGGCCCCCTGCATTGGGAGCATGTAGTCCTATCTACTGGACCACTGGGGAAGTCCCCAGACTGAACATTCTGAAGGGATGTTCAGAGGGGAGGAACAAGACTTCCTTTCCATCACATTCTGTTGGTTACAAGCAAGACACAGATTCTGAGGGGAGGGACTACACAAGGCTGTGGATTCCAACAGGCATGGTTCATTGAGGGAGCCATCTTTGAAGACTGCCCACCACACCACGTTTCTTATCCTGACTGAAAGTCTATGGTTGGTAAATATCTCAGGTTCTGATGACGGCAACTCCAATTTACCTGGAATAGGAAAACTCTTGGGAAGGCTTAGAACTGAGTTTACAGAGATAAAAAAATCAAATATTAAATAATAATTTGGGGCTAAATTTAGAAATCATTTATATATATGGACAATTTGTTATATGTGTGTATATGACAGAATAGCTTTGTGATTCCAATTTGAAAAGTGTAATTAAATAATTTATTTTGGGCTTGAGTTTTGGGGCAAAAGAGAGAGAAGAACAAGTTTGTAAACAATATTGCAATGTTTAAGGGAATTTGGAATTCACTACATTTTTTAAATTAACTTATTTAGATTTAGGAGAGTAGCTAGATAAAAGAGATTTTACTTTTTAGGTTAGGCATTCCAAGTGCTTTAAAAGAAATCAAGTATATTACACTTACAAAAGTAATTTTAAATGTTTGTAAAAATGTAATTAAGTTATAAATAGGGTTGCTTATTTAGGATATTTTGTTCAGTACAAACTGATTAAATGGTAATCAAAAGCCTCCTTAAAATGATTGTTAAATTCACTGTATTTATAGATAGAATAATGAAAATGAACTTAAAGCTTACATTCAACTAGACTTAAAGAGAACTAGGATTTTTACATTAATAAATTAAAACTTAATTTTTTTAAAAATAGACACAGTCTTTGATGTGCAGAAAACCATCCAGGCACAGGAGGCACACAAATTGATATTTTTGATTCCATCCTATTCTTTCCCACCCTACTGAAAGCAGCATTCTCTGCCTTACTCTGTCAGAATTATTAACTCTAGTGCTAAACCCCTGTTAGTCTATTAAAAGTATCAAACTCTTATTTAACACTCTTTGAGTAAGGAAGCAGCCTTAGAGGTGATCAGAAAAGGTATCTGAGGGACAGCACATTCCCCTACAGATCCAGTTTGGGGTGCCTGAGCTTATAAGATTGGGCAAAGGGTGCTCTTTTAAAAAAATAATATAAACTCCAAATATAAAATAAGTGATGGAATTAAACATATTCAGATGAAAAAAATCATAATAAATTACAAATTTAAAAACTATTACAAAATCCAAAGAGATAACATAATTTTATCAACCAACTGCCTGATCCATTCTATAATATTGTTTTTCTACCTTTTTAAACTGTTTTGGCTACATACTTTGATTGCCTATTCATACAGTGGTTTTGTAATAGAGAAAAGAAATAGAATAGAAAAGGTTATACATTTTTTCCCTCTAGTATAAATGAACAGTTCTTCATTATTATTACAAAAGTTTCATTCAGCTTCACAATTTTTGTTGATAATGTGATGTGAATTTTTTAAACTTTTGTTAAACTTGAGTCATCCTCTAACAATTTTCTTTTATATGTGGGCTTTAAGATTTGGAGCACCTTTCCATAGGCTAGCATCTGGATCCATACATTTTAAACTTTTTCCTACTCTATCTATGACCTCCTAAGTTAGATCACAGATATGTTCATGTCTCAGTACAATTGCTAACCTTCACTTTTATGTACAAATGCTGAATGGTTGGCACAGCAGGTAGTAGGGGTTTTCTTAGAAGCCATGTTTATGCCATAATAGATAGCAGTAGCAAGATTATATTAGAATGAACCCTGAAATATAGCCCATTAAACCAAAATTAAATGTATTGCTAAATCAGCTTCCACTCAGGAAGATCTCAATAATGGTGCTGTCTCTCCAACACTACCATTAGACAGAGACGTCCAAGTCATAAAAGAAAGTGGTCCTAACCAGTTGTGGAATAAATATTATTTCATATAGGATAAATATTATTTTATAAGGATAAATAAATATCCTACTTTTGAAATTTTACAAAAATGTATAACCATGTGATCATATAGCATATGTACAGTTGTGTTGAAATAAAAAAAAATAATTTAGGTTTGATTATATATGCAAAATACGCTAATCGTAAATCATTTGAAAATTACTTAAAGGTATAAGGAAAAAAAATAGAAGCTGCCCATCATTCTCTGACCAAGATGTAATTGTTCTGAATGTTTTTGAATGTTCCTTGTGAAATTTTAAAAAACATAGTTGCAGTCTAAGCTGCAACATTTTGATAAGGCCAAGCTGAAATAATTGCTTTGGCCACTTGGAAAATTCCCCCCCCCAACTCCCCACTAGGATTGTATACACTGTATAAAAATGGCTTCACAAAAATGTAAAAGAACAATGTAAACAATTCACCAAGTAACATATACAAAATCCTCTGTTCTGCACCTGCCTGACAACAACCCACTCCTCACCCTACACTTGAACTTCATTTTAACCACCCAGAGTGATTTTTTTTCTCTTTTAGCTTTTAATTTTGATATTATATATATATATATATTTGTGTGTATATATATATATATATATATATATATATATATATATATATATATATAGGCTGCATAACATGGCATCCAGGATCTTAGTTCCCCAGCCAGGGATCGAACCCGTGCCCCCTGCAGCAGAAGCGCGGAGTCCTAACCACTGGACTGCCAGGGAAGTCCTTGATATAATTTTAGACTTGCAGAAAAGTTGCAATAATAGGACAGGGAGTTTCCAAATACTCTTCACCCAGTTTTTCCTAAAGTTAACATCTCTAACCGTAGTACTATTGTCAAAATCAGGAAATTAACATTGATATGATGCTATTAACTAATCTACAGATTTTATTTGCATTTCACTAGTTTTCCCACCAATGTTCTTTTCCTATTCTGGGAATCAACCCAGGATTCCACATTATATCTAATTGCCATGTCTCCATCACCTCCTTTATGACAATTCCTTAGTCTTTCTTTGTCTTTTATGACTTTGGTACTTGCAGGGTACTGGCCAGATATTTTGTAGAACATACTTCAGTTTGGATTAGTCTGATGTGTTCTCCTGATTTGATTGAGTTTATGCATATTTGGCAAGAATACTACTACAGAAGTGATGGGCTTTTCTCAGTGCATCACCTTAGGAGATACATAATGTCTATATGTTTTATTACTGGTGATGATAACTGATCACTCAGTTATGTTGGCCTCTGCCAGGTTTCTGTTCTGTAAAGTTACTGTTTTTCCCCTTGTAATTAATATCTATTTTGTGAGTTGATGCTTTGAGGCTTTGTGAACATACTGTTTTTCATCATACTTTCACTAATTTTAGCATTCATTGATGATTCTTGTCTGCACTAAAGGACTTTTAAAAACTAGAGTACAGAATTTGGGACCCAAGACAATAAGGCAAGATTACAACCTATCCATCCTTGAATTTTTAATTTTTATTAATCTTTCAGTTTATGGAATGTCTTTTAAATATTTTTTTCAAGGAAGGTAATATGAAAATGTTTCTTAAGCCTTATTACAACGAACATTTATTTTTGTTGCCCTCACTCATGTGGTCTAACCCAACTGAGCTACAGTCTTCACATTAAAAGCTTGTTGGGTGTTGCTCCATTATTTGTTACTGTCAAACTTTCATTTTTTAATAGAAGTAGCTGCCCTTTTTATTTTCCTGAATTCCTGGAGAGTAATTTTTTCCTTATAATTTGAAAGTCCAGCCAAGAATAGATATAGTGATGTCTTTTAGTGATTTTTGTTTGGAAGATGGCACTTTTAATCTGCATATTCACTTATATATGCATACATTCAGATATTTCCGATTTAGAAAAAGTTTACTTTGCTAAGTCTCTCATCAGTGCTTTCATTCTTGGTGTCCTGATTTCTCCCTGAGGATCATGCATATTTCTGAGGTAAGATTTTGCTTCTTTAATTGTCTATACTTATTGTCACCTTCACTGTTTTATCTATTTGACCTTTCCTTTACATTGTAAAAAGACCTCCCAAATTTCTCATCTATATCAATCGTTCAGTTTTCTGTAGTATTATTTTATTCCTTATTCCCTTCAAGTGATATTTATTCTGTTGAATTTCTAATTTGAGGGGAAATCTTCACTTGATATAGCTCCCTTTTTATCTCATCTTCTTGTCTTTTCATATCAGACTGTTCTTTATTATTTTTTCTTCCTATTTAATACAGATTATAGCTTCTCACATATTATTGAGAGTAGTAAATGATTTTCTAAAAGTTTCTTCTTTTAGAAGTTTCTATAACTTCTATGATGATGTTTGCATTCCTCAATCTTGAAGTTTGGTTTTGGTTTATTTTTTTTCTAATTTTAAACAAAGTCCATATTTTTTTGTTTCCTATATACTCACCCTTGAATGAGGAAAACCCCATCAGACCTGTATTTTTACAGCAGGCAGAGTGTGTGGTTTTCCCTGGCCCCCCTGTCTAGCTTAGTGCAGTTGTAGGTCCTGCTTCTTACAGAGGGGTGGCAATTAGAGCCTTTAAGCCTAAAACCTAACAAATGTTCCTCTACTGTGGCTGCTTTGGACTAAAGTGGAATAATTTCCTGTGATTTCCTGGCTCTCTGATAATTCAAACAGATGGCATGTATTCAAAAATCTACTGCTTTCAGATTGCACTGTTTCTGTCTTGTTCACTGGTTATATTGATTTAATTGTGAGGACTGCAGATGGTCCTTATCTTTCATATGATAAAACTTTTTACAACCTTCGATTTTGAACATTATTCCCTAATTCCTTCGAGTACTCAAAATTTTTGATTATGTGATGGTTGATATATACCATACTACTCAGAATGCACTACCTTATGTTATAATAACAGGGCTGGGATTCATAATTCTATTATAGAGATGTGCTAATTTTGGTGAGCACTAGTACAAACTACACATGGGATACACATATAAACACAAACTACACATATGATATACCGTTGACCCTTGAACAACATGGGGGTTAGGGGTGTCAACCCTCCCCACAGCCAAAAATCCACATGTAATTTACAGTTGGTCCTCTGTATCCACATGTTCTCCACATCTGCATATTCCATCAACCATGGATCATATAGCATTGTAGTAATTATTATTGAAAAAATCCTCCTATTAGTGAACCCACATAGTTCAAACTTATGTTGTACAAGGGTCTACTGTGTATGTTTATATATACATATATATATATATACACACATATAAATATTTTATACATATACAAAATGTACATATGAAACAGATGTATATTATGAAATATAATTAGAAACGACCACCCAAAATAATACCTACATATTACCAATAACATTAAATTTACCTGTGTATTTATCCCTAATCCCTCTCTCCCAGACATAACTTTATAGAATTTTGTATTTATAATTTCCTCTCTTTTAAAAAACATGGTTAACATCACATATAAATATGTTTCTAGTTATTTAGTTTTGCCTTTTATCCACCATATTCAGACTTTTATATATACACCGACGTACACAATTTTTGAGCTGTTGCTTACTGGTCCTATCTTCCAGCCAACAAGTTATATTTTAGTACTATCAACATCTTTGTATGTTTAACAGTGTTTGTGGAATTATTTGAATATCTTAGTTCATCCTTAGTTCATAAATGAAGTAGAAAATGGGAAAAATAAAAGTGTTGATGCTAGTAATAGGAAATAAACTTATAAACTTCATATAAGAATAGAAATAATGAGGAATATCAAAATTTGTTATTTTAGCCTTGATGAGATGTTCATTGGGTTTAATCCATATCACTATAGGTTCACTTGTAAAGAAAATGTAAAAAGAATAAATGAATTCTAGGGGCTTCCCTGGTGGCGCAGTGGTTGAGAATCTGCCTGCTAATGCAGGGGACACGGGTTCGAGCCCTGGTCTGGGAAGATCCCACATGCCGCGGAGCCACGGGCCTGTGAGCCACAACTACGTGAGCCTGCGTGTCTGGAGCCTGTGCTCTGCAACAAGAGAGGCCGCGATAGTGAGAGGCCTGTGCACCGTGATGAAGAGTGACTCCCGCTTGCCACAACTGGAGAAAGCCCTCACACAGAAATGAAGACCCAACACAGCAAAAATAAATAAATTAATTAATAAACTCCTACCCCCAACATCTTCTTTAAAAAAAAAATGAATAAATGAATTCTAGAAGTACATTTGAAAGGTGGAGTGTAATTAAATAATATAATATATTAATTGACTTCTCTATCTATTTATAAACATGAATTATGCTCAAAGTTAAAGGACTATGAATTCATTCTTTCCAACATCCAGTTAACCAGGGCTCTTTCACTTCCCTCACTTCCCTAGTTGGATTCTTAGAACTACAAGCTTCATATGGATATAGGAAGGGGGACACCAATGTGGAGGCAGAGTAGCCGAGTAAACTGGGTGGGACTCAAACTTAGCTGCCCAGTCTTCTGGATGGTAGAGACTTTGTTTTCCTGACCTAGGGAAAGTGTAATGGAGGGATGGGGCATGAGTTGGTCTTTTTTTCCTATTTTTGTATAAGCAATCTCAAAGTCTTAATGGTGGCAGAACAATGAGTTTTTTCTCCATATTCAGTTTTCAGTTATTCAAACAGCCTTACCATTTGTGGAAATTCATCAAAGAATTTAGCATTATTTTGATTATCAGTTTTTATGTATCAGGATTTCTTATTTTTGTTTTTTTTTACTTCTTTTCAGGTATTTTACTTGAGAAAGAAGAGAGGTTGAAGGGATGGCTAGCCAGATGCTATTTTTAACCAAAAGTCAACAGTTAATATTTGTAAGGAGAACAAATATAGGATCAAATATAGCAGTGCAAATCACTTCAAAAACTCTTGTTTCAATTCAGCTTCCCATCAATGCTCTGAAAGAGAAAGGTCAGTATGGGAGAGAAGTCTCGAGTTTCGTGTTATGGCCTCTTCACAATCACTGGAGTCATGAAGCTTTCTGGAGAAGGGTTAGTACTGAGTATTATATTACAAACTGTAATAGGGAAGAGCAAAATCGGACTCCATGTTGGATCTGTTTCTTTTACTTTAACCTTTGCTTTTCATTGCTTTTGTTATTATAATTACTAAAAGGATGCTGTCTATAGCTGTAAGCTATAAAGACCTGCCACAGGGAACCCTGCCCACCTGTGAATGGCTGCAGAAAAGAAGTTAACACATTCCTTCCCTGATGCAGGCCAAGCAAAGAGATATCTTGCAAAACTAATGGCCTTTTTACTTTACTTCCTCACCTCCTCCCCCTCTCTGTTCTATAAGAGAAACTGGCATCCAGACCCTGATAAGAAGTTTTTGGGGACACTAGTCCACCATCTCCTTGGTCTAATGGCTTTCCAAATAAAGTTGTTATTCCTTGCCTCAGTACCTTGTCCCCCAATTTATTGGCCTGTTGTGCAGCAAGCAGAGAGAGCTTGGAGTCGGTAACAAAACCAGAGAGTAGAATAGGAAATCATGTGTTTTAACTGATATAAATGAGTAGATAAATAAATGTGTGTGTGGGGTAAGAGCTATTCCTTATAGTAGACTATTATTTAATAAATGTGGAAGTGATGATGGAAATAGAAAATCCCTCTTTGTAAACCATCATAGTTGTATTTGATATAGGCAGGAGTCATCCATGGATGTTGAAGTTTCTGTGTAGAGGAGAAAAAACAATTTTTCTTCTACCCTTCTAAGTCCTCAGCTGAGAATCCCCTATAATAAGACAAATTAATAAGAGGAAAACAAACATAAGTTTAATAAAATAAAAATAAAAACCTTCTGTATACATGGGAAATACACGGAAAAACTGAGAAACTCCCTGAAATGGCCCAAGACACAACCTCAAGTACCATCTTTGATTAAAAACAAAAGAAATGTTAGGTGGTGGGGAGGGAGGAGAGGCAGTTATAGGAGGTTATCAGGAAAAGCACAGTAAATAAGGGTAAGATTGTTATGCAGATTTAAGTAAGTGACTTTTCCATTGATAAGAGTTTCTTCTGGTTTATAGCCTTCTTTCAATTTTCCGTACAGAGACAGATACATTCTTACAAATGGAGATTTCCTGTATAGATGCAAATGTTCTTTACAAAATGGTAATTTCTACTCTGTTTTCACAGTTTCTCTTGTGTCTACTGTTTCTTAAAAATAACCAACAAGATAACCCTTTGCCAAAGAGGTATATTTTGGTATTCTACTCCCCTTCAGTGGGTAGAGGTCTAGTGAGGAAAAGAATATGAGTGTAATATTGGAGTATCTCCTTACAAAGTTCTGATCAAACACATAGTGTCCCTCCTGATGTGCAAATTGAGAAGGGAGCAGCAGCCATTCTGTGGGATTCCTGCCAAGCATGCATGGCCTGAATCTGGTAAGGGGAAATGTTGGATGGACCCAAATGGAGGGGCAGCTTACAGAAGGAAAAGCATGAATTTTTAATACTGTCAAGGACTATGAGTGCAGGACTGAGAACTGTTCCAGACTGAAGGAAACTTATGCAACATGATGCTATGGTGTAAATGATTGTGCCTTCTCAAATTTGTATGTTGAAATCCTAGCTCCCAATGTTATGGTATTAGGAAGCAGGGCCTTTGGGAGGTGATTAGGTCATGAAATTACTGCCCTTATAAAAGAAGCCAGAGAGAGCTCCCTTGCCCTCCCACCACGTGAGTGAAAGATAGAACATGACACCCCAAATAAGCCTTTTTGGCATAAGGATTATTTTGAGCTGATTATTTTGAGAAACTGCAGACACAAGAGAAACTCTGAAAATAGAGTAGAAGTTACCCTTTGTCAAAAGAAGTCTAAATTTATAAAGGAAATTTACATTAGAAAGAAGGCTTCTTTCAGGAACAGAGCTATTACCAGAGTTGACTTTTTCACCTGAGAGACTTATCTGCATGGCAGGGCAGGCTTTTTTTTTTTTTACCAAACATCATCTCCTCGTCTTGTCTTGCTATGAATTGCCTTCCCCGCTTTGCAGTCCCAGACTCCTACCCCTTTCCTTAGCTCAGGAGGGTACATAAGCCTCAAAGGTCTGGCTGCCTTTTGAGTCTCTTATCTTTGTGGACCTCCCATAGGTATGTACATAATTAAATATTTTCCCCCTGTTAATCTGTCTTATATTACACAGGGGTCTCAGCCAAGAACTCAGAAGGGTGGAGGGAAAATTATTTTTCCTCTCCTACAGGAGAATACAATGAATAACTTGTGATCAAAAAGAGGGCCCTCACCCAACCATGCTAGCATTCTGATCTTGGACTGCCAGCTTCTAGAACTGTGAGGAATAAATATTTGTTGTTTATAAACTACCCAGTATGCCGTATTTTGTTATAGCAGCATAAACAGACTAAGACCCATAACAACTAAATACAGCACCAGTTTCTGTGCAGGATTCTGAACCAGAAAGGAAAAAGAAAGGTTGTTAGGACAACTAGAAAATTTGAATGGAGCCTACAGATTGGATGCTTATGTTGTTGCAATGTTGATTTTCCTGTTTGGGAGGGTTATAGAGTGGTAATATAAAAAGTAACCTTGTTTTTAGGAGATACACACTCTAGTATTTAGGGGTGATAGAGCACCATGTCAGAGAGAGACACACATACCATAAAGGGAAAAGGGGGAGGAGGAGAGTACATATGATGTAGTGTTAAAAAACAAAATTCAACTGAATATATTTAAAGATCAAATTGGCTTTATTCAACAATTCATGAATTGGGCAGTATCCCATCTAACAAATAGAGAGGCACTCCTCTGAGCTGCAGAAAAAGGAAAGTTTTTATAGACAGAAAGGGTACAAGAAAGGCAATTTTCTAGCAAAAATTGGGTAGTTTCAGGCTTATATCACCCTCCTTTGGGGGACAGAAGGGGTCTTTGAGAATTATCTCACTAGTGCTGATCAGGAAATTCCATACTGACCTGTTAATATTACATTCCTGAGGGAAGTTGAGACTGCAATTAGGTTAGGTGTTAAGTCTCAGTTTGCTCATGTGGGGCTTAGCACAATTGACTCCATTTGGGACCTGTTGCTGCTTCTTTTTTTTTTTTTTTTTTTAAACAATTTCCCCCTTTTCATCAGACTCTTAGCTTAACTGAGAGGTGAGATCAAAATTTAAGCCATTAGTGCCCCTCCCAATTACTGCTCTGAAGTTATCATACATCTTGTTAATCCTCTGTGTAGTATTCACAGGTTATGTATTTTGTTGAATCTCTGGCATTCACAGGTCATGACTTCAGGTTCACATTTTTTTAGTTGATCATTCTCTTCATTTCTTTTCTGGCATTCTAGTGTTATGGAAATCATTTTCTTGGTGGTCAGTGGCTACAAACACACATTTAAAGCTTTTGAGAGAATACAGCGTGCCAGGGAGACTACTATGATTATTATAAACACAATAACTCCCACTGTCTGAAGTTCACTTCAAAGCCATGGTCCCCAAGACCCTAACCAATCAGAAGCAAATAAGTCAAGGAAAGACCCTTTTGAAGGAGTTACATTTTTAAGCCAAGTGCCTTGTTCAACGATCTTATATAAATGAGTTTCAACTTCCCCAGAAGTATTAATGCAGGTACAATAGGTGATGTTGGCCACAGCACAGACAGCTCTTTGCTCTATTAAAAGATAACCAAGGACCATCTTAAGAATAACTTTGGCCAGAGAGTCTAAAGATTTTGTAGAGCTGCTACTGTCTTAACAGTGGATTCTGCAATATTTTCGAGCATTAAAGAGAGATTCCTGATCATATTTTCATTCACTCCTAAGTTGGGAGGTAGGGCCCTGCTAAAGGAAGAAAATCCTGAGTCATGAATGCCTCCTGGTAGGGTCTTTCTAATTAGGTGATATAAATTCAGGGGAGTCAACTAGTGAGGGGTCTTAGTTCATTTGTGAGAAGTTAGGGGGCACAGTCAGATAACCTAAAAGGCATTGCCCAGTTATGTACCAGCTATCAAGGCATTCACGGGCCCAAGGAGAATGGCAACCACCACAGACAAAAACAAACTATGTTGGGACAAAACTATAATTCAAAAAGATACATACACCTCTATGTTCATAGCAGCACTATTCACAGTAGCCAAGATATGGAAATAACCTAAATGTTCATTGACAGGTGAATGGATAAAAATGTGGTACATACAATGTAATACTACCTTGCCATAAAAAAAGAATGAAATGATGCCATTTTCAGCAACATGGATGGACCTAGAGATTATCATATTAAACGAAGTAAGTCAGAAAGAGAATGACAAATACCATATGACATCATTTATGTGTGGAATCTAAAATATAACACAAATGAATTTATTTATGAAACAGACACAAACTCACAGACATAGAGAACAGACATGTGGTTGCTGTGGGGAGGAATGTATTCGGAGTTTGGGATTAGCAGATGCAAACATATATAGTATGGATAAGCAGCAAGGTCCTACTGTATAGCACCGGGAACTACATTTAATATCCTGTAATAAACCATAATGCAAAAGAATATGAAAAAGAAGGTACATGTATGTATAATTGAATCACTTTGCTGTACGGCAGAAATTAACACAACATTGTAAATCAACTATACGTCAATAAAATAAATTAAAAATAAAAACCTTGTCGGGGCATAAATGATTCTCATTAAGGTGGCACTGTTACTGGATTCATTTGCAGGGATTGTTGCATTTGCCAGGGGTCAGTAAGGTTTTCAATGCACTTGGAAAGTAAGTCTCTTAGCCTGAAATAAAAAGTTATTCTAAATACCTTGCAAAGAAGGGTGCTGCTGGTGACATCATTTTGTGATTGGGGGCAGATCCGATTTAGATAATTATGAGAATGTGGGTGTGCAGGTGTGCTAAGTTTATACCTAATTAGACAAGTACAGTTATAATCAGAGAAAGGTAAAAACAAGGCATTGGTTGTTCTGGTCATAAAAGTTGATCTCAGGGGACTTCCCTAGCAGTCCAGTGGTTAAGACTCCATGCTTCCACTGCAGGGGGCATGGGTTCGATCCCTGGTTGGGGAACTAAACTAAGATCCCACATACCATGCGGCACAGCCAAAGGAAAAAAAAAAAGTTGAACTCGATAAAAGATTTCCAAGAGGGGTCAGTCATATTTGTGATGACATTGGAAGTAAAAGATAAATTGATCAAGGGAGGACCAGGGGGTTCCTAGCATCATAGATAAATTTGAATCTTTGATGACACATCTAGTAGTCTGAAAGTTTACCCCACTTAGCAATGGCCTGTGTGATGTAGATGATGGTATTATTTTTCCAGGCCAATGCCAGAGTAAAGGAAAGAAAGAAGAAGGAAAGTTTCCATGTTTCAATAGAGTATGAGTCTTGATCTGGCATTTTGGGCAGAAGTATTCCACCTCAGTGTCAGCTACTTCTTTTCTTTATCAATTTGATCCAGTGTCTCTGCACAGGACCAGATGTCAGATGGACCCTTTTTCAGCTGTGAGACGTGTACTCAAGGCTCAAGGCTTTTTAGTTTCCCATCAGTGTCAGTGGTCAGGAGCACTGGGTAAGGTCCCTTCCAAAAGGGTTTGAGGGATGCCCTCCTCTGCTAACATTTCCAGAATACCAGATACCAGACTCTAGACTGTGACCAACAGGATCTTTTGAATTTGGATCCAGGAAAGTTTTTGTAACCTGTTGATAATAGGCTTTAACATAAGACATTAAAGACATATACTAGCTAGTCATACTAGCATGAGATAACAAGGGATCAGCAGAAAAGTGTGTACCAATGGACATTGGTCTGCCAGTGGCTATCTCCTGTAGAGTGAGTTTACGTCTCCCAAAGAGTGTACAGCAAATAGCAAAACCAAAGGCAATGCATTAGGCCAAGGGATTCCAGTAGTTTCAGCAGGTTCTGAGATTTTAAGTTTGAGAATACTGTTAGTCCTTTCAACCTTGCCTGATGACTGAGGGTAATAGGGACAGTGATAATTCTGAAAAGTTTACAACATTTTTGTTAAGGCTTGTGTGATTTGCCCAGTGCAGTGTGTGCTTCAGTTACTGGAGATTGTGGAAGGTATACCCCAAGCAGGAAACATTCTCTAAAATTTTCTGTGCCACTGTGAGGGCGCTGGCTTAGCAGTAGAGGAAGGCTTCAACCCATTCAGAAAACATCAATACAATGACAAGAATATATTGATAAGCCATACTAAGTGACAGCTGAATGAAATCCAACTGCAGATGTTCAAAGGGTTCAGAAGGAGGAGGTCTCAGGCCTCTGGGAACAAAAACAACTTTTCCAGGAACATGGACCTGTCAGGTCAAACGTTGGTGGCTAACTGGTTTTGTAACTTTATAGAAGTCTCCCCACCAATGTTATTCAAAATTTCAGTCATTTTGAATGCACCATGATGGAAAAAGAAATGCAAAAAACATAAAATGGGGTTTGTCAGGGATCTGAGAAGAAACAAGCAGCTGTCTTGGGCTTCCCATTGCCCAGACTGTTCATTGAACTTACAACCACTGTTTGCCCACCTTAATTTCTCTGATTCAGGAGTAGGCTGCTGCCATGTTGCAAGGACATCAGGATGGCAAAAATTCTGGGAAATAGGGGTCATGGACTTCATTCACACATGCCACAACTTTAAAGATCCTGCTGTTGCCTTTGTGTGAAAGACAGCTAGGGCATCTCCCTGATAATTCAGGTGCAGTCTTCTTAGTGTGAGCCTCAATTTTGATAACAGCAATTTCAGAAAACAAAAGAATAACACTAATAAGTTTGTTTGCTTGTTGTTCATTTTTGATTGGCACCCCAGTGAACATAAGAAAACTCCTTTGTTTCCATAGCACTCTCAAATCATGGCTGACCCCAAAGGCATGCGGGCTATCAGTATAAATATTAGTTTGTCCTTCTGATAACTGGCATTCTCTGGTAAGAACATGGAGCTCTGCTTGTCGGGCTGATTTAGCTTGTGAGAGACTTTTCCACTCGAGTAATTCCTATTGGGTAGTAACAGCATAACAAGCTTAGACATTTCCTTTTTAATTTTTGCAATATGACACATCAACAAAGATTAGATCAGGGTTAGTCAAAGGGGTGTCTCATAAATCAAGATGCAGTGTCCCTAAATGGGACGTTATTACCTTGCAGTCCTGGGGCTCACCTTTGTCAGGCAGGCGTAGCAGAGTAGCAGAATTAAGAACGTTGCAATGTTTAAGATGAAGATTAGGTGGTGAAAACAGAAGGATCTCATAGGAGCTTAGTCTGTTTGTGGAGACATGTTGAGTCAGTTCAGAATTAAGGAGGTTTTGCAAAATTCAAAAAGAGTCATGTACCAAAATATTCATTGCAGCTCTATTTACAATAGCCCAGAGATGGAAACAACCTAAGTGCCCATCATCGGATGAATGGATAAAGAAGATGTGGCACATACATACAATGGAATATTACTCAGCCATATAAAGAAACGAAATTGTGCTATTTGTAATGAGGTGGATGGACCTAGAGTCTGTCATACAGAGTGAAGTAAGTCAGAAAGAGAAAGACAAATACCGTATGCTAACACATATGTATGGAATTTAAGGAAAAAAAATGTCATGAAGAACCTAAGGGTAAGACAGGAATAAAGACACAGACCTACTGGAGAACGGACTTGAGGATATGGGGAGGGGGGAAGGGTGAGCTGTGACAGGGCGAGAGAGAGGCATGGACATATATACACTAACAAACGTAAGGTAGATAGCTAGTGGGAAGCAGCCGCATGGCACAGGGAGATCAGCTCGGTGCTTTGTGACCGCCTGGAGGGGTGGGATAGGGAGGGTGGGAGGGAGGGAGACGCAAGAGGAAAGAGATATGGGAACATATGTATATGTATAACTGATTCACTTTGTTATAAAGCAGAAGCTAACACACCATTGTAAAGCAATTATACCCCAATAAAGATGTTAAAAAAAAAAAGAATTAAGGAGGTTTTGGACAGCATGTGGAGTTTATTAATAAATGTCATTCCTAGATTAAATCTGCTGAGGCTTCTACTAACCTTGTGAATGCAGCTATACCCTTAAGGCACTTGGGATAGGCAGAGGAACAGAATCAACTGCACGCTATAATAAGCAGTAAGCCTATGTTTATTGCTATGTGCTACATAAGCATTCCCAGGGCTTGGATCTTTCTCTCATGCACAAATAAAAGGTTTAGAATAGCTAGGTAGCCCTAAGGCAGGTTTTTTTGTGCAGTACCTGTTTTATCTTTCTAGAGTTCTGCTCATGTTTATCTTCCCAAGGAAGGGGTTCAGGGAGTAAAATGTTAGGAAGTTCATAAAGTAGGAAAGCCCATAGAAACAAACTAGGAATCCATAGCCTATAATAATAGCCAGGTCCAGAAATCCTCAAAGATGTCACTTAGTTGTGGGCCTAGGAAACTCTTGGATTTGCTTAATGCTTTTTGGAAATAACTGGATTCCTCCAGTGCTTAGATTTTGACCTAGATAATAAAGTGTCTGGAGATCATTGTCATTGTTTTTTAGAGACTTTATGTCGCTCTTCAGCTAACGGTAGCAGCAAATAAGTAGAATCTTTATGGATGTCTCTTTGGTAACACACACAGCAAGAGGCTTGTCCACATATTATAAAAGAGTCAATTTCCTGGGATACTAGAGGGTACATAAATCTCGGTGGAGCAATTGGGAAAATTAGAAAGGGCCTCAGTGAACCCTTGAGGCTTGACTGTCCAGGTATATTGCTTATTGTTCCAAGCAAAGGCAAATAGGTATCTACAGGGATGCTGAAAAAGGCCAAACAAAGGTCCACAACAGTGAACCATTTTGAGTCTGGTGGAACCTGTGAGAAAAAGGTGTTTGGGTTTGGAACAACTAGGAAACAGGGAGAGAGCTATCTTTTTAATAACTCTCAAGTCCTGGACAAATCACCATCCCCACCCATTAGGTTTCCAGACAGGACAAATTGGCATGTTACAAGGGGACATGTACAGGAAATGATTAGCCCCTGGGCAATTAGATCTTCTACTGTTGGTATGTGGCCTTGCATGGCCTCAGGCTTTAATGGATGTTGAGGCAATTTAGAAAGAGGTTTAGTCATATCTATTTGAATTTTTATAGACTCTGTACTTTTTATTCTCCCAAAATCAATATTAGAAGTAGCCCAGAGATTTTCAGGCACCTCCATTAAATTAGGGGACTTTTATTGGAGTTCTTCCTCTTCTATGTCAAAGACAGATTGTAAAGAACATAAAAGATAAGATTCAGGTTGGTCAGGAAACTCTAAGATGAGGTCTCCATTGGCTGCTAAATGTATTAGCCCTTTTAGTTTAGAAAGGAGAGCTCTGCATAATAGATTGGGCTGTGTCACATAGTAAAAGGAATGCTTTTCAGTAAAAGGTCCCAGAGCCATTTGTACTGGTGGAGATAGAGGCCCTCTCTGAATTTTATTAGATACCCCCAATATGGAAAGTTCTTTTTCACTCATGAAGGGTTTGTTGTCCTATGAGAGTGGGGTTTAAAGTAGAAAGTGTGGCTCTGGTATCTACCAGAATTGGGCAAAATTTCCCATTAATTTTAGTTTTAGCTTCCCCTTGGCTGTTTAAGGGAATTACTAGAGGCAGTTTACTGGAGAACTTCTCAGAGCCCTGTCAGTTCTGGGAGGGGCCCATATAGGGATCCTCCTTTGGAGATAGATATGAGAGCATTTGAGTTGATTCCGTAGAATTTGCATAGGGCCTTTGAGGACAATCTCTTTTCTTTCTTTTTAAAAAATATTTATTTATTTATTTGCTTAGGCTGTGCCAGGTCTTTGTTGCAGCATGCGGACTCTTAGCTGTGGCAGGCATGAGGGGTCTAGTTCCCTGACCAGGGATCAAACCTGGGCCCCCTGCATTGGGAGCATGGAGTCTTGCCCACTGAACCACCAGGGAAGTCCTGAGGACAGTCTCTTTTCCAGTGTCCCAGTTGATGACAATTGAGACATCAATCCTTGGACCAGTGTTTTGATGATGAACCCCTAGAAGCGTGCAATTCAAGGAACCCAGATGTTATATAGGTCTCTGGCCTTGGAGCTGTTGTAGCTGTAAGACTAATAGTTTGGTGATTTTCTGTTTACGATCTTGTTCCAAAGTGCTTTCGGAGTGCTCAGCTGTGATCATAAGTTCAGTCAGACTCAAGGCCTCCCAACCTGTTTTCTATCTTTTTATCAATTCACAAATCTCAGGACATAATCCATTTACAGTTAGTGCAGCTAGAGCAGGTTGAATGACCTCATTTATTGTATGGAACTCAGAATGCCACAGGAAGGGGACTTTCAGATGGGCTTAAAGTCTGCCACATCTTTCTTTTGTTTGCAAGTCTGAATAAGAGACCAATCAGTGTGGGCAAGGAAGACTCTAGGAATGGCTTTTAAAAGATTAGTCTCTATTTTGTGAGCTTTTTCTGGTCCATTTAGAGAACATGTTGAAGATTGAGAAGCCATTTTGCTTCCTGCATTCATTTTGGGGCTTTACCACCTGCTACCAGCATGTGCACAAGCTGACAAAGATCTGGCAGCCCAGGGTCATAGGCCCTGACAATAACGCTAAATTCTTCAGAAAGCTTTTGGGGATCCTCCTTGGTTTAGGCAAGTCTTTACCTATGGTCCTTAGTTCAGTCTTTGACCAAGGAGTGAAAGTTATCTGAGGAGGATCACCTGCAATTTGAGGTGGTTTTATTTTAAAAAGTAACTGTATCGGTCTCTTCAGAGTGGAAAGGCAGTTCAGATAGAGAATCAGTAGAATGTAAGTACTCAGACAAAGGAGGATAGGGGGAGCAGTAGAAGTCACATCAGTCTTACTGTCTTCGGTTGCAGGAACCTCTTGTGTCTTAAATTTTTCATTAGCCTTCTACAACAAATTTGTTTTAATGAAGCTATTTTGGACTCTTGAAGCATTTTAGTAGCTTCTGCATACCAATTAAATTAGGTATCTCATTCTGTTTATTTGATTCGGAAACACCTATTTTCAAGTACACTTCTTAAATAAATAATCTCATCTAATTGGAATATTTCCCATAATGGCCATTGTAATTCTAGGTGGTTTTAAGTAAGATTTTGACATTTTTGTAGATATCTACAGCTTCCAGGACTATAATTCTTAGATGTAAAATAAGCAGGTATGCTGAAATGTAGCAAACTTAATTCTATACATTTTAGGGAGCCTCTTTCTTTCCAGCTGAGCCTCTGGGTCCCTTAGAGACAAACTAGTACCTAAAAGGGATGTGCTGATGTGTTGGGGGTTGCACAGTGTTTTATAGTGTACCTCAATGCATGTAAATTTTTTGAGGTTGGTGGGTGACTTTGAATCAATCTAACCCATTCCATGACCAACTTATCTCAACATGAGAGTCTTTGACTTAGGTGGCAAGTGCTCTAACATTTCTTAAATGCTTGTCTCATGCCCATTAGTTTTGCTGGTTTTGTCTTTTGTTTGTTCGTTTTTTGGTCTTTGGGGTTTTGGGGTTTTGTTGTTGTTTTTCTTTCTTTTCTTTTCTTTTTTTTTTTTTTTTTTCTTCTGAGATTCCATTAGCAACAGCTTTCACTTACTGGACCCAGACCAGCTCAAGTTAGACCCAATCTGATCTCAGACCAAGTCCATGTTTTTTTCAGGTTTTAAAACTTTTATTTGCATATTAAAAATTATGCACTCTAGGAATTAAAATCATTAGAACAAAACAATGGCATTCTGATTAAACTGCATTTTATAGACACCTTGGACCAGCTTGCTTTTTACTCTAGGTTTCACTGTTGCCCCACTCAGCTTTTTCTTTCACCAACATGCAAGTTCCTTTCCTTCCCTGCCAACCAGACAGGCAGATGGGAGAAGCTGGTGTGGATTTTGTTGCCAATAATTCACCATTCTTTAGTGTGAAAAGGGACAGCACTGTCACTTGAACTTGATCCAACCTCTCTGCATCTTACAAAGTTAAACAGCTACAAGAAGTCAAATAAGAAGGCAAAGCTTGTGGAACGTGCAGTGCATATTGGAGGCTCCTGCCTCATTATGACTCACCTGCTTGCTTTTCCTGTTCAATCATTTCTTTTGAAGGCTGTGGGTTTTTCTCTTATGTTTCTGTCTTCTTCAATTTTGATTTATTGGATTTCTCAGGGTCAGCCATATCAAATCTGTCAGACATGGTTTCAGAGGAAACAGAGCAAGGTGTACAAGTGAGTGGAGTCTGGTCTGAGCAGTGGCTTCTGTAGAGTCCTAGTTTGGTTCAGTTGGACCCAATCCAACTCTGGCTCTGGTTCCCAATGTGGAATCTGGGGAGAGTCTGGGGAGAGATTCCAAACAAGTGTGGAACTGTGGCAATCCAGTTAGATCAGGAGTTTGATGTAAAGAGAGTGGAGCTCAGAACTGAAAGGAACTTATCTATGGCCCTCAGAAATGGTGAGAAAGACAGACAACTCAAAAGCGTTCAAGGTGTACCATGCTTGTGTTTCTCATTGTTACTGAAGCTGCCAGAAGAATCCTTCAATCCCACCATTGCCACCAAAACTATTAATAAACAAAATTCATCTGAGTAAATTTAAAGATCAAATTGGCTTTATTCAACAATACATGAATCAGGCAGCATCCTATCTAGCAAACAGAAAAGAGCTCTGCAAGCAGCAGAAAAGAAAAGGTGTTTATAGATGGAAAAGGGACAAGAAAGGGAAATTTCTAGCAAAGAGTGGATAGTTTGTGGTTTAGGTCACCCTCCTCTGGGGGAGGGAAAGGGTCTTGAGGGATTACCTCCCTAGTGCTGACCAGGAAATTCGAGACTAACCTGTTAAAATTACATTCTTGGAGGAGGTTGAAACTGCAATTAGGCTAAGAGTTAGGTCTCCATTTGCTGACATGGGGCTTAGCACACATGACTCCATTTGGGGCCTGTTACTTCTTTTTTAACATTAGTAAGTGGGACTCTAAGTGAAGGAGAAGCTGAAATTCTTTATACTGATCTTGCATTTTTTTTTCTATAGTTGCAATATTAAAATATAAAACTATTTCAAAATTTAAAAAATACTTGCCTAAAAAAAGCAACAAATATTTACTAATTATCTTACCTAAGACATGCTGGGCCTGAGGTATCAAGTGTTCTCTTGGTTTAAAAGAGATTCTAAGGCATGACTCAAGCAAATACTTCCAGTGATTGTTTTGTTAATTTGTTTGTTTGTTCTGCTTTTTTAAATGCACTTCTCTTTCAGATAGCTTTGAAGAGATAGAGATATTACCTGGACTCTAGTAACTGAGTCAGATATGTCAGGAAGGAGAAACTGACTCCAAATCAATGAGAGGCTGTATGACATGAAGGGGGAATCTGAAACAGAGTCAGCGAATCTGGTTCCAAGTCTTGGTCTACAGTTAACTAGCTGTGAGGCACCTACAATTTTCATCACATATAAAATGAGGAGATAAATTGAAGCAACCTCTAAGGTCACTGTTGGCATTAACACTCTATAGCTACCTCTCAGTGTTTTTGTGCCTTTTATACTTTACATAAGCCCGCCAAATAAATATCTTTCCCCCACCCCCAAGATTCTCCAGTAATGAATGAAAAGACAAACACCTCGATTCTGGGATGGAAGCAATTTGTTTCTGTTTTTTGAATTAATTTTGTCATCATCGTCAGGTTTGTCTTTGAGAAACTATGCAAAAACCTTCTTGAGATGACAACACTCCATTCTTGGAAATTAGGTCTGATGATTTTTATTTTTTTTTACTGAGTATTTTTTATATTTTAAAAACTGCATTAAGAGAATTCTGAAGACCTCTCCTCAGAGAAGAAAACATCTGAATAAGTATCATGAAAAAGAACCCAAGGAAATGGTTAAGTTAATCCACTTGTTCGTGTATTGAGTCTTCACCAAAGGAAATAAAACCTAGTGGATGGCTGTGGCAGAAACCACTAATGGCCCCTGAGTGTCCACTCTCTCCTTCCCTTTACTAATATAACCACTAGAGTTTTAGCTGGGCAGTTGGCTTCCCAGCTACCAACTGCCTTTCTCAGCCTCCTTTGTGCCTAGATGCAGAGTCTTGCCAATGAGTACAAGTAGAAGTAACGAGCAACTTTTGGGTCTCATCCTTTAAAAAAGGAAATTGCATGCACTTTACTCTCTTTCCTCTTCCTGCAGCTGAAATGCAGACGTGGTGCTAGTGATGAAGATTTGACTTTGTGAAAAACGGATACTCGAGGATGACAATGATGGAACAACAAGATAAAAGGACCCTGAGTCCCTGCATGACTTTATGGAGCAGAGCCACTCTACCAGGACTGCAGACTGCTCACCTGTGGACTTTATGTGAGAGAGAAATGAAAATCTACCTTGTTTCAGCTCCCAAGTGGAGGGTGTCTTTGTTATAGTAGCTTAATCTGTGCCCAAATTAATGCAATGACTGGAAAGGAACTCGAGTTTTTAACAGAAGTCCTAGAGGAGATGGGAACTTTCCTCAAGGATCTTTGACTGCCACTAACACCAGGAACAAATACTAGCTTGAATCTAAAGAAGGAGAAACAATCAGATAAACCCATATAAAGAGACATTCTGCAAAACAGCTGGCCTGGATTATTACAAATTATCAGGGTCATAAAAGACAAAAAGAGGCTGGGGTGTTAGATTAAAGAAGCCTAAAAGAATATGACAAGTAAATGCAATATGTGAACCTTGATTGGACCCTAAATCCAAATATGACATTATTGGTGCAACTGGAGAAATTAGAATATAAAATGCATACTGAAAAATAAAACAGTATCAGTGTTAAATTTCTTGAGTATTGCCATTATATAGTGATTATGTAGAACACAGGAAATACTTGCTGAGCTATTTAAGGGTGAGGTGTTTCATATCTGCAACGTATATCCAAATGGTTCAGTAAACTAATAATAACAGTAGTAGTAATAATAATTTGTAAAATTATTAACAATGCAAGATATTAACAATTTATGAATCTAGCTGAATCTAGGTATGGAGTATATGGAGGTTCTTTGTACTGTTCTCACAATATTTCTGTAGATTTGAAATTTTTTAAAATAAAATGTTAGGAAATAACTGTAGTAGAAAATATACATTAATGTCTTTTAGACTTTAAGGTAGGGAAAATATTCTTAGATTGATTATGTAAGAAAAGATTGATATATTCTACTATATTAAAATTAAAGAGTTCTGCTCATTAAAAAAAAAAACCTTAATCCCGTTTATTATATTTTTGTTAATTTTTGTTAACTGCCTGACTCTTCTCTTTAGAGCTGTAGATTCTGTGAAGGCATGTTCTGTTCACTGGTTTATTCCTAGTTCCTACAGCAGTGCTAGCACATAGTAGGCACTCAAATGTATGGTGACTTGATTACTGAAGGAATAATGAATGAATTATACAATTAAATTCCAATATTAGTAATACTTTTCAGCAAATTATAAAGCATTGTGGCTCAGTGGGCTTGGTTAAGATTTGTTTTGACCAACAGGTCTAGAACTCCAACTTAATTATGTCATTTAATCTTATCACTTAATCTTGAGGATTGCTCTGGTGACAGATTGCCTGGGTTCAAATTCTGATGCTCTCGTTAATTAACCACAGAACAATGATCACAGACAAGTCATATGAATTCACTAAGCCACAGTTTTCTTACCTTTAAAACTGGGGAAAATAATAGTAACCACTTCCTAGGGTTGTTCTCAATAATAAATAAAATCATACACATAAAACAAAGTGTTAGGTCCGTACAGGTACTCAGCCGATGTAAGTTGCCGGGCTAATGTGGCTTAAAGAACAAGATCTGGCCCTTCCCACCTCTCCATCATCACCCATCCTGCTCCCACTTTATGTTTGGTGCTCCAGTCACTGTTAACCTCTTTCCCCTGAATATCCAAGCTCTCACTCCCCTATAGGTCATTGTATATGTTATTCCCAGGACTTAGAACACCCTTCCTCTAATTTTTTTTATCTAACTGCTATCATTGTGCATGTCTTATCTCAGAAATCTTTCCCTTGGGGGATAATGTCTCTACTTTCACTCTTAGTTTAGTGTAGGTAACCTACACGCTCACATAGTGTCCTCGTGGCCAGACACTATTGAATAAGAGCCCAATATGTGTTAAAAGAATGAATTGCAGCTCATCTTCAACATGCCTCTACAACTTCCTAAAGTGCTCAATGGAGAAGCTGAAAATCTAGCGTAAACTAAGAGTTGCTAAAGGGTGTTTTCCTTCCTTCTCATCCATTCTCTGTGCTGCTACTGATCCTTCTTTATCATGCCCTTGGGCTAGAGGGAACCGTTAAATCTCTCCTTGACAAATCCCCAGGCATAGCCCTCATTACTTGGCTTGGAAAAAAACTATACTGTTAGTTTTTTTGTGACTTTAGGGAGGCCTCCTTGACAAAGAATGTTCAGCAAAGCTTTCTTACACTCAGAGCAGGAACTCACAGCTCCGGGATTTGGACTGTTGGAAAGCTAACAACCACCCAGCACGTGTCACTGTTTTTTTCCCTGGTGAATCGCAAATCCTGGCACCTGGGCTGATAATGTCCTATTAATACAACGTATGAGTATCCATGGCATGCAGAGGTAAGGCAGGATTTGCCTTCTATCATTGTAACCTTGACAGGAAGTGTCTTTGAAGATGACCACTTGCATAGAGGTAGAAAAATGTTGGCAAGAAACAGTGTTTCCCTCTGGCCACTTGATTCCCTCCACTGACCTCTGGCTTGATTCCTATTCCTTGTATTAAAAACAGGCTGTCCTCTCTCCCATCTGCGTAGAGCTGGTGTCATCTCTGTCCAGATTGCCTTCCAGGGCAGATATCCAAGGTTCAAGGATTCACAGTCAGTACTCAGACCATCCTATGGGCATGCGAGGCACAGCACACAGATTCCCTTGGAGCTGAGCTCTGCTTACTTTGAACAGTCGACACATCTAAGGGATATGAATCTTGTCCTCTCACAGTGAGTTTGTGAGGGTAAACCATAATAAGTTATAGTCACCTAAACTGAACACAATATCAAAGAGGAACGTGCCACAGAAGAGAATGTGGATATTAGAGGAGAACAAAACCATTCTTAACCTAAAATTGACCAAAACGCCACCCTATATCATCTATCACATTATTCTAATTGTTTCATCAGGGTTTATGGAGGCAGAAAATTCTTACATTTGATTCAGTTGAAGAAACAATTAATAAGCAACAATTGTACACCACTAATGTGTAGCATCTGTAGGAGATAAAAGAAGACAATTCTTGCTCCTGTAAGTGAGAAACATATACCAGTTACTCTAGTCATAATCCCACCTTAATCATTCCACTGATAAAAGCTCTTTTTTTTTTTTCTCCCTTTACCTAGAGGTTATCTATTTCTTTAATGAATTTAGTTCTGTCTGGAATCTTTTGATCCAGTTCTTTCAAGACTTTCTTGAGGTATATTCTAGAATTTTGTACACAGGCTTCCTGCTTTAGACAAAACATGAATTTCTATAAGACGGATGTCTCATTACTAACAGGTGACATCCAATGGCAGGTTGATGTTTGTTGACTTCAGGAGCACATTGGAATTATACCTTCAAGGGTGTTTACATCCATTTCTTGGACCGAACAGGTGGGTCTAATAGTTCCCAAATCTGGTTTGCATCACTTAAGCCTAACAGTGATAGAGTATATTTACACATAGCCATACTGAAGTTCCTATGCCATTTTTCTGTCAACTTAAATAAACCTTCACCTTGGTAGTTTGACAGACTATTCAAATTCTCAATAGCTCAATGATAATTCTGTTCTTTGGTGAATATCCCTTTGAAAGACGTTTTGAAAAAGAATGTTCCATGTCATAAAACTGTATTTAAGAAACATGGTACATTGCTCCTCGGAGCAGTTTTCTCAGGGTTACTTGAGATACTGCCTCCCAGGCTTGAAGTCCTCAGCATATCCACTGAATAAAACATAAGTCTCAAATTTAGGTTGTGAGTATACTTTTTTAGTTGACAACCGTATAAGATTACAGTAGAGTTCATTTATTCTCTATAGTTCCCTATATTTGGAATATTCATTAAAAAACAAAACCAAAAAGAAAGAAGGAAAGAAAGAAAAGAAAGAAAGAAAGAAAGAAAGAAAGAAAGAAAGAAAGAAAGAAAGAAAGAAAGAAAGGAAGGAAGGAAGGAAGGAAGGAAGGAAGGAAGGAGGAAAGGAAGAAAGAAAGGAAGGGAAGGGAAGGAAGGAAGGAAGAAAGAGAGGAATAGGGGCTTAGGAACCAGACCAACTTAAAACTGTGTCCTAACTCTGCCACTTACTCTGTACACAAGCTTGCCCAAATCACTGAACCCCTCTGAGATTTGATTTCCTCAGCAGCAAAAATGAGGTAATAATACTGCAGAGAGGGTGAGGATTAGGAATAATGCCCATAAGATAGGAACTGAATTTTTAATTTTTAAATTTTATTTGATTTAAATTTAAATGGTACCATGTAACTACTATATTAGATATCACAGGTCTTAGAAAATGATGGGTCCTCAATAGATGATAGTCATTGATATGATTAATAATGGGAAGTTTGAATTTCCTGAAAGATGGTCTAAAACAAAGAACAAAAACAACTTTAACAAACCAAGAATTCTCATTAAAATTTTCTGAGATTTTTCTGAGACCTTTAGCCATATTAACCTAAGAACACCTAAGTATGGCCTTTTAGATCCTTCTGGCCTCACTCTTCTATGTCCCTTCCCTTGTCCTGAAACTATCAATTGCACCAGGACTTCCCTCCCTCCTCACTATTGGCATGGCCACCTCTGCTGTCATTATGCCCACTAAGGAAGAGTTCTCTTGGAATCCTAGACTGAGAACCCTATATCCCTAATGCTACAACCCTCAAGTCACCAAAGATACTATAACAGCCCCCAAGACAGAGTATACATTCTTATATTAGTGCTTGAGATCAGCTTCATCTAAAAGTTTATGAAAAGAAAATCCCTGAATGTGTCAGATCCCATGCTTCTATATGCTTTGTTCACCTTGTCATCCCAACACAAAACAGGCTTCAAGATTCAGTTCAGCCAACAAATAGTGCTGGAAGTAATTTTATCACACTCACATTTCTCAATAGTAACTCTACACCAGTTTCTAAAAATACCAACAATTCTGGGCTAGGTGACCTTGGAGACCTCAAGGTCTCAGTAACTTGGGCTTCAGCGGTTCCAACCTCTCTGAACTCTAGTGAGTCCAGTCATGAAGAAATGGTTCTAACCACGGTAATTCCTCTGTTTACGGTTTAGAGCCTTGGCTTTATAGCCTGGATAATTAGGGTCAGTTTTGAAATATAGCAGCTGAAACAAAATAAATTAGAGATTAGTTGCATGCTTTATAAACTAGACACACAAAGACTGATGTTAGAATTTGCCAGAAATCCCAGAAAGACCAGAAAATAAGGAGAAATTAGCCAGAAACTTGAGTAATCAGGAAAAGTATTATCCAGGTGGACATAGTACATTGAAGCAAACATATTCTTTGATGCCTAGAAATGGATACAAGATAGGCATAAGAGCATTGAAATCAGAAATAATAGAACGTCTAAGCTAGAAGGAGCTAGAATTAAACTAGATGATCTGTTTGTTCTGCAGAGAAAACTGAAACCTACAAATGTGAATTGCCCAGAGTCATGCAGTTAGCTAATGACAGAGCTCAGAACTGGTATCTCCTGGGTCTCCTTCTAGTGTCCTTTCCAGTATACTAGAAAGCTGTCCACTGGGGGGGGGGGGTAAATTATTTCCCTCCAGTGGAGCAACAGACCCTTGGGTAAAGGAAGTCCCCTTCTCCGTTCAAAAACAGGTACTTTATCCAGCCTGGGGTTTCTCAGCAGTCCCAGAGCTCAAAGAAAGGCAGCTGTGTTAGCAGTCTTGTGAGCCATGTTAGCAGAGGCATCAGGATCTCCATCTACCAGGTTCCACCATATCAAATTCAGGAATGCCACTGGGAACTGGAGTGTTCAGCTCCCCAAGGATGCAGAGTTTTCTGAGCAGATGACTGAGGACCATCAGATGATGCAGACATATTATTTGCTCTCCAAGGGAAAGAGGATATAGTCACCATAAGAGAATCCCAATTCTCTGAGCAGGAGCAGCCCTCTGATCCACTTTCTGCAAGTTCCTACTACAGATTTAGCCCAGTGCATAGACTTTAGAAACAAGAGGGCTCACCACATATTAGAGTATGCTCCTGGCCGTGAGGCTGGGTGAGCGCTTGAATCTCAGGTCTAATGTTTGACCTGAGTTGATTCATTCATTCCACAAATATTTCTTGAGTAGTATTATGTTCTGTTCTATTTACTACAAAAACAACAAAACCTGGACCTTATTTAGTCCACCAGAAATATTTACTGAGTGCCAACAGTGCTCTGGATACTGAAGATACAGTTTGTTTGGATGATACTTTATTTCTCCCACCTCTGTAATCTTGTAGCACACTGTTTGCCCCTCTACAAGGACCCAGTTTGATTTTTATATTTGTGTATACTTGTTTTTCCTTTCCTAGAATATAATTCCTCCAAGGCACAGCATGGAGATTTCTTCATGATAGCTGAGTAAAGACAGGCAAATCTCTTATTGGTCTCTGGCAATCTTAACAATTGCCAGAGACCAATAAAATTGATGGTGATCTGTTGATCAGTTTAATTTAACAAGGACAGGTTACTTATCTACTATGTGTTTAGCCTTGTGCTAGGTGCTTTGGGGTATTGTTATCGACTAAATGTTTGTGTCCTTCCCCACACAATTCATATGTTGAAATCTAATCCCCAATATCATCAAATTAGGAAGTGGGGGCTTTGGGAGGTAATTAGGTCATGAAAGTGGAGCCCTCGTGATGGGACTAGTGCCCTTATAAGAAAAGCCCAGAGAGCTAGCTAGCTCTTTCCACCATGTGAGGATACAACCAGAAGTCGGCCATCTGCAACCTGAGAGTCTTCACCAGAATCTGGACATCCTGGCACCATAATCTTAGGCTCCTAGCCTCCAGATCTATGAGAAATAAATTTCTGTTGTTGATAAGCCACCCACTTCAGGGTGTCTTGTTTTAGCAGAGTGAGCTGACCAAAGTTGTATACCTAAAGTGGTATACACCTCCCTTCAGAGGTTTGCAATCTTTTGTGGGGTCTGGGAAGGGGAGAAAAAATAAATAACAATGCAATCCAATGCTGACTTAAAGTAACTAAGTGAGAAAATGCGATAATCCTACCAGATATTTGGTAAAGGGAGAGAGCAGTGTAGCTGAAATGATATCATAAGAAAGATGAGACTTCAGCTGGGTCTTGAGTGGTTGGTTAATCAATGAATCAGAGAGAGGGTTAGTAATTTAGGTGATGGGGTGAAAAGCATGAGGGAAGGCACAAAAACAGGAAGGAACAGGAATTGAGTCTAACTAAAGTGGAAGGTAAGATTTGAGCAGTGATAGAAATTTGCTTATTTTTACTACTTCTGCTAATTTCTGAGGTGCAGCAAAAGTCAGGTTGGGACTGTTTTCTAAATCTATCTGCGTTCTGGTTGTACAAAATTATTACTTTTCCAATAGCCAATCTAGAAGGATTCTATTCAGATCCCTCCCAATCAAAAGAGGTATTTGGAGGAATACCTTCACCTTCTGTAGCTGGGGAAATGTTTTGGCATTTTATAGTAAAAGCAGTGGTTCTCAAACTTTAGTTTGCTCCAAAACAACCTTGGGAGCCTGTTAAAAGACAGATTACTGGGCCACTCCTTGAGAGTTTCTGATTCAGTATGTCTTGGTTGGGCCTTCTCACATTCATTTCTAACAAGTGCCTGGTAATGCCGATGTTGCTCTTTGGAGACCACACTTTGAGAATCGCTGAAAGCTGAAGTGGCCTCTCCTATCCCTGCTTATAAAACTTGATAGTGACGCCAACCACAGGCATGAGGAAACTTTGTATCAACAACCTAAATATAAAAATAAAGCATATATGTGGTCAAATAAGCTGAGTTTGTTGTTCGAGATTGTGGGATATAAAAAACACACATTACAATCTGACTTCTAGGAGTACTAAGTCTTTTAATTCAATAGTGAGCAGAGCCATATCAACTTTAACTGGACTAAAAAAAAATCAGTATTATTACCACTGGTTTTGTGTTTGGCCTTTGGCATAGCGTGGGTGAATTAGTCAGTGCTCCTCAGAGAAATAGAACCAATAGGATGTATAGATACAGCACGAGAGAGATCTATTTTAAGGAATTGACTCATGCAACTGTGAAGGTTCCACAAGTCCAAAATCTGGGGGAGGCCAGCAGGCTGGAGACTCAGAAAAGAGTGGCAGTTTTAGTGCAAAGGCAGTCTGCTGGTGAATCAGGAAGGTCCAATACTGCAGATGGTATCCTAAGGCAGTCTGCTGGCCAAACTCCCCCTTGCTTGAGGGAGGTCAGCCATTTCTTCTATTCCCAAGTCAGTGGTTTGGATGAGACCCACTCATATTATGGAGAGCAATCTGCTTTACTCAAAGTCCACTGATTTGTGTGTAGTTTTCACCCAACACACCCTAACAGAAACATCTAGAATAATGTTTGACCAAATATCTGAGCATTATGACCCAGCCAAGTTGACACATAAAATTAACTACCACAATGGGTTTACTTCATTTCATTTTATGTGTCTGTTTCATTTTTGTTTTCAGGTTTGGTTCAATTCAATTCACCAAATGTTTCACTTGCACAACAGTTTCAGTAGGCTGCAGTTCAGTAAAGGGAATTATAAAGATTTAATTGTGAAAGAAACAGTTTATGGTTTATTCATTTCTTCATTCAATAAATATTTATTGAGTATTAATTTTGTGAAAGCCTCTTGGTGTGGTTTAATTTTGGAGAGAAACAGTCACCAAGATTTTTTTTTTATTGAAGTATAGTTGATTTATAGAATTATATTGTTTTCAGATGTACAGCATAGTAATCCAGTATTTTTGCAGATTATACTCCATTGTAAGTTATTACATGATAATGGCTAGAATTCCCTGTGCTATACAATATATCCTTGTTGCTTATGGTTGGGGGAGGGGGTGGAGAGAGGTCCTGGCTTTGCCTCAACTGTGTTCATTCTGGGAAAACCATCATGTCTAGGCATATGGCTGACAGTGGTGAAACACCAGAGCTGCTGCCTTGCTAGCTTCATGAGGGTTTTGGAGGAAGAGGTGTGAAGAAACTCTAGGAGAGGTGAATGGGGAGACTGGTAAGATATCAATCTTAGGAACTTATCTTTCACTCCAGCTTGGGACTAATCTGGTCCCTGGGAAATAAAAGTCTTTGGACTAAAACTAAGGGTGCTTGGGGGAGGGGGTTGTTTGTTTGATTGGTTTCCATCTAACTCTAAGGCCAAGAGACCACCTTAGTGCCCAGGTTAAAAAATATATATGATAAGAATGGGTAAAACAATGTTCATTGCAGCTCTATTTACAATAGCCAGGACGTGGAAGCAACCTAAGTGTTCATCAACAGATGAATGGATAAAGAAAATGTGCACATATATACAATGGAATATTACTCAATCATAAAAAGAAACAAAATTGAGTTATTTGTAGTGAGGTGGATGGACCTAGAGACTGGTACAGAGTGAAGTAAGTCAGAAAGAGAAAAATAAATACCGTATGTTAACACATATATATGGAATCTAAAAAAATAAAATAAAATGGTTCTGAAGAACCTAGGAGCAGGACAGGAATAAAGACGCAGACGTAGAGAATGGACTTGAGGACAGGGAGTGGGGGAGGGTAAGCTGGGACGAAGTGAGAGTGGCATGGACTTATATATACACTACCAAATGTAAAACAGATGGCTAGTGGGAAGCAGCTGCATAGCACAGGGAGATCAGCTTGGTGCTTTGTGACCACCTAGAGGGGTGGGATAGGGAGGGTGGGAGGGAGACGTAAGAGGGAGGAGATATGGGGATATATGTATATGTATAGCTGATTCACTTTGTTATAAAACGGAAACTAACACACCATTGTAAAGCAATTATACTCCAATAAAGATGTTAAAAAAAAAAAACTTTTCTAGAAAAAAGAAAAAAGAAGAAAGCATGCATGGAGAGCAAGAAAATCCGACCTGCTCCATTGTGGGGGTCCTCTCCTGGCTGGTACTTGTGCTGTGGTATATTGGTATTGCATGTGATTACCTTATATTTTTAATCATATGTTAAAAGATAAACAAAGGATGCCTCTTTTTCCTCCAAAGGAAGCTTACTAGTTCTAGGTGAAGAGAACAATGTGATCCAAAGGGATCCAGGATTGGAGGGTTAGAGGAAGAAAAGGAGGTTTAATTGAGAAAGAACAGGGCACCCTTAGTAGAGAAATAGAACACAATGTCAGAAACCAGTTCTCACAGTGACTGAGAACACAGAAGCAATCTGCTGCTAGAGGTCTCAGTTCTGCAACTTCATGGAGTCTCACAATTCACTCGCAAACCCAGAAGTCCGGAGGCGGGGCGTGGGAAAGTATGCAGCTATGGTCACCCCTCTATAAATTGCAGTAGTGACTAGGGACACAAAGATCCTTGAGAAAGCAGCTGCTTTCCTCCCCAGCACAGCCCACTCTCATGAGACATTACATAAGAGGAAATTTGCTCAGCTCATAACAAATTGTATTAGCTTAGATCTGTTTGTTTAATGAGTGTCCATTTCTAAAGACTCCATTCATCAAATTGGCTCAGGCTTACTGATCTGTGAAAAAGACCATCAAAGACTCTGCAAAAACAGCATACGAAAAAATAACAACAACAGCAACAACTTACAGCCTAGGGCTTGGGAAATTTGAAATAAACACAAGAATCAAAGATAAATACCAACTGTCTGAGGTGATGAGCTGATTTTCTCAAGGCTGGGTAGATGGATGTAGAAGGGAACTGCCCCATTTTTATTGGACATGGGAGTGAGGGACAGGAAGGAACAGGAACAACTGACATGCCTACTAGGAAAATAATGCCAGATGAGGTCTCAAGGTCAGGCTGGATGTAGGCCAATTATTTGCCAAAACATCAATGCAAACCATATTTAGGGGATGCAAAGAGTCAAAATTAGGAATTCTGCCATTGAGTTCAGAGGGCAAGAATATACCCTGGGGAACTCAATTCTGCCATTGAGTTCACAGGGCTAGAAAGAATAGACAAAGTCAAGATGAAGAAAGCTGGTAGATAATAGAAGGATCAGCACTTGGCTCAGCTCCAGGGGGAACCATTCACACAGCAGTCTATATAAGTGGTGCCCCATAGGGCTGGGTTGTGTGTAACCTGCAGTCCTTTGCACCTATGGATAGTGAAATGGACCAGGGAACAAAAAAGTGAGACTACATCAAAGCTAAGAATGAACTGGAGTTTCTGCATTGTTATCCGCTCTCTATTTTAAAAGTATAGATATCCTGGGATAGAATCAAGATATGGTAGAAAGGAAAAAGATCTAGAAATGAGGAGACATAAGGTCAAATCACTCTCTGAGAAGTTGGTAATTCATTCAATATTTTCTGATTCTGGTTCCTCATCTCTGGTTCCGGGTTCAGTAATACCGGCTGTGTTTCTCAATCTTGCAAGGTAGACTCAAATTTGATCAAGGACATAAGCATGGTATGCTTTGCCAATGATGAAGTTACAAATGCTGCTATAGTCATGGTTAAGCAGGATGCTAAGAACTTTTAATGATCTACAAGGCCCCACAGTACCTGTCTCCTTCCACCTCTCTGACCTCACCTCCTCCCACCCTCATCTCCTTCTCTCTGCTCTAGCCACTCTGACCCCTTCACCATTCTTCTACTGCCTGCTCCCCACGTCACCCCAGGGCTTTACCAGTTACTCTTCCCTCTGCTTGGAAGGCTCACCTCCCAGATATCAGCTTGCTTTTCTCCCTCACCTCTTTTAGTTTTGATCCAAATGTCAACTTTCCAGTGAAGTTTTCCCTGAGGACACACTGTTTAAAATTGCCCACCTCCTAGCACTCCCTAACATCATCCACTGTTTCATTTTTCCTCCAAAACACATCACTCTCTAATACACAATTTAATTTATTTGCTATTATGTATATATTCTATCTTTCCTCACCAGAATGTAAAAATCCCTGAAAAGCAGGGATTTTTATCTGTTTTGTATCCTAAGCCAAAAATAAAGTCTAGAAAGTTGGTAGGCACTCAAAAAATACCACATGCATGAAAGGGGAAAAGCCATTCAAAGACACAAATTCTCCCCCTTAACAGGATGGCTTTTGCACTTTAGTTTAAATGGCTCCACCCGAAACAAATGTCTGTATCAGCACTTTGCTATCTATCCACTTGACTTTTGCTCTGGTTCCTTTTGATGCTACAGAACATTTCATTAAAGCTTTAATTTAACCCCACTTTTTGTTGCCCAGAAAAGAGCATTAGGAAATGTAAGGTCATTCACCACATTTGCTGACTAATGAAATGAGACATATGAGAAGTCTATGAGGTAAATAAGAATGGGTGGCAAGAGTCTTACAAGGGAGGGAAAACAGGTAGCATCACACCATAGAACAGAATGCTTACTAGGCATTCAAGACACACATATTGGTTATTGTAAAATCAAAAAATGAAATCCATGGATTTATTGCTCGTGCTTTGGGTTTTTCTTATAAAACACATTGTCTTAACTCAGTAACTTAGAGAAAGCTGCTATTGTTGTAGAACTATAAAGCATATATAGAGTTCTACCAACAAGAAATCTATTTCCCCTTGGGGGTTGTGTTCTCATTTAGAGTTATTATCTCTTGGCGTAGAACATGGTGCTAAACATACTCTGGGGAAGCAAAACATTGTCATATTAAAGACTAGGCTTTGGCGGGTGGGGCGGTGGGGGGATGGATTGGGAGATTGGGATTGACATATATACACTAATATGTATAAAATAGATAACTAATAAGAACCTGCTGTATAAAAAAACAGTTAAAAAATAATAAAGTACAGACACATTTCAAAAATAATTTTAAAAAGACTAGGCTTTAGAATCTGCAATAGACTGAGTGTTATTGTGTCCTCCTAAAATTCATATGTTAAATGCTAACGTCTAATGTGATGGTATTTGGAATTGGGACTTTGGGAGATGATGAGATCACAAGAGTGGAGCCCTCAGGAATGGAATTAGTGCCCTTATAGAAGAGACCTTGGAGAGCTCCCTTGCCCTCTTCTCCCACGTGAGGACATTGAGAGGATGGCCATCAATGAACCAGAAAGCAGGTTCTCACCAGACACCAAATCTGTTGGTACCTTGATCTTGGACTTCCCAGCCTCCAGACTATGAGAAATAAATTTCTGTTGTTTATAAATCACCCAGTCTGTTTATAAGCTACCCAGTTTTGTTAGAGCAGCCTGAACAGATTAAGAAAGAATCAAACAGTCTTGGCTCCAAATCCCAGTCCATCTACCTACTGGCTATATGATTTTGAACAAATTATTTAACCTACCTGATGCTCAATGTTCTCATCTCTAAAATAGGAATAATAAGATAATGTATTTAAAGAGTCAACAAATTGTGTCTGAGAATAGTTATTATTCTTCAAAAGAAACCCCTCAGAAGCATAGTTTTTGTTAACCAGGGCAATTTCACCTTAATTGATGAGAGAGAAGGCCAAAGGCAGAAAAAGCATGTAGTTAGGGTAATATAGTCACCTGGTGAAACTTTGGTCAAAATGACAAAATAGCATCACTCTTCTGAGCCCCTTTAGAGCACCCTACAGCAGACTATCAGAGCTTTTGGTCTGCAGACAGACAGAGGGAAGTCAGTCGGCAGCTGGACTATATACCTTGAGGATGAGGAAAATAGTATGACTTCCTTTCTTCCTCCCTCCCTCTTCCCCTCCTTCTTTCTCTTTCTTCCTTTTTTCCCTTCCTCCCTTCCTTCCTCCCTCCCTGTCTCCCTCCCTCCTTTCCTTCCTTCCTTCCTTCTTTCTTTCTTTCTTTCTTTCTTTCTTTTTTCTTTCTTTCTTTCTTTCTTTCTTTCTTTCTTTCTTCTTTCTTTTCTTTCTTTCTTTCTTCCTTCCTTCCTTCCTTCCATCCTTCCTTCCTTTCTTTCTGTTTTCCTTCTTTCTTTTTTTCTTATACATCTTTTTAACTCTATCACAGTTATCCTCTGCACACAGTGCCTATTATGGGTCTACACTGGATGTTCTCCGATGTCAGTGCAGAAAACCTGGGCTCTAGCTCGTTTGTTTCGCTCAGTAGTTGAATTGGACAAATCACTTTCCCTCAGAGTTTAATGGTTAAGAACATGGACTCAGAACCAGTCTATCTGTATTCTAATAGCCATCTCTACCACTTACTAGCTGTATGATCTTATATAAGTTGCTTAAACTCTTGGTGCCTCAGTTTATCTCTAAGTAAAAAAAAGAGGTGCACAATAGTATCTACTTCATAAGATTGATATGGGAATTCAGTGAGTTATTGTAGGCTTACCTTGTTCTATTTAGCTTCTGTTTATTGCACTTCTCAGATATTGTGTTTTTTACAAATTGAAGGTTTGTGGCAACTCTGCATCAAGCAAATCTATTGATGACCTTTTTTTTTTTTTTTTTTGCGGTACGCGGGCCTCTCACTGTTGTGGCCTCTCCCGTTGTGAAGCACAGGCTCCACGGCCATGGCTCACGGGCCCAGCTGCTCCATGGCATGTGGGATCCTCCCGGACTGGGGCACGAACCCACGTCCCCTGCATCTGCAGGCGGACTCTCAACCACTGCCCCACCAGGGAATCCCTGTTGATGACCTTTTCCCAACAGCAATTGATAACTGTGTCTCTGTGTCACAAAAATTTGGTAATTCTTGCAATATTTCAAACTTTTCCATTATTTGTTATGGCGATCTGTGATCAGTGATCTTTGATGTTACTATTGCAAAGAGATTATGACTTGTTGAAGGCTTAGATGATGACTAGCATTTTTTAGCAATAAAATATCTTTAAGTAAGGTATGTACATTGTTTTTTAACACCTAATGCTATTATACACTAAATAGACTACAGTAGAGTGTAAAAGTAACTTTTATAGGCACTAGGAAACAAAAAAATTCACGTGACTTGCTTTATTGTGATATTTGTTTTATTGTAGTGGCCTCGACCTGAGCCCACAGTATCTCTGAGGTATGCCTGTGAAATGAAACACTTAAAACAGTGTCTAATATATAGGCTTATGAAAGTTCCTTATTATTATCTGTAAAATAAGGCACTTGTACTGTCTCCAAATTCCTACCAGAACTAACACCTTGTGAGTATTTTGGATTCTCTCTGCAGTGACTGAGTTTCCTACTACCTTCTCCTTCCCCATTCCTTATCCATTCCACCTTATTCATATTTCAAGTTTCACAACTTTCCTTCCTGGAAGGAATTACAAAGCTGTCCAAACGTGCCACAGTTAGTTAAGACACACAGCTGTTCTTTGTTAGGAATCTGGTTTTTGAAATCAAGTGTTTATCATGTCACAGTATGATTATGTCCATAATACATGTTCCTGCACAGCAAGGAGACTGCAGGAGCCTTGATTCAGGACAGGGTCAGCACAAGCATCTATCTGTATTGTCACTCCAGAGAATAAGTATGGCTGTACATTCCACAGGACAATGGGAACATGTAGAGTGTAGCCACCCAGGCCAACAGCCAAGGCCAAGTGCCCCACGGCAGCATGGCGTGGTACAAAGAAGTCAGTCTGGAGAGAGGAAACTCAGGTTATGTTCCAGCTTTGTGTTAACGCTGGAGATCTGGGGATTTGTGAATGGCAGAGGCTCAATTTTCTCAGCTACTATTAAATGGGAATAACAAAACCAACTTCGTAGGCTGCCTTAAGAATTAAGGGAGCAATAGTACCGTGTAGAGAGATCAAGGGGTAAAGCACTTTGTAAAGTGTACAGGCTCTACAAATGTTTGTCACCTAATTATTCTCATTAGAACTGTAGCACATGGAACACCTCGAATTCCTTAGTCTTCCTTAAAAGACAGGAACTTATTCTTTTCTTTGATGTTATTTCTTTTAGTTATTACTATTTTTTTGGCTAAGCAATGCATTTGGGTAGTTCAAAAGGCAAAAAACATAAGAAGGTATGTGAAAGATCTTCCTTCCCCATTCCCACATTCCAATCCCATACTGTTACGAGGTTTTTTGGTTTATTTTATGTGTGTGTGAGCTCTCAGAGCTTTTGGATACATATGCAGGCAAAGATATTTATACATTTCGAAATACATTTTCCTCTGCCTTCCCCCTTTTTAACCATGAATTATGACACACTACATCTATTGTTCTATATTTTGCTTTTTTTCCTTAATAAACCTTAGAGAAACTTCCATATCAGTACATAAAAAGCTTTCTCATTTCCTTCTTTTCTTCCTCTTTTTAACCATTGAGCGAGCTTTCTTGTATGAATGTACCATAATTTAAGTTGGCTATTGATGGAAATTTAATTTGCTTTCAATCTTTACTATTACAAACCATTTCATATGTATGTGAATATTTCTGTAAGACAAAAATTCCTAGAACTTTAATTTCTGGGTGAAAAAGTATAAGCATTTATAATTTTAACATTTATTGACAAAGTGGTCTCCATAAGGATTGTACTAACTTAACTCTCCCAGCAGAAATGTCTGAGCACCCATTTCTCTACTGCATCCTCACCAACAAAGGGTGTTATCAAATCTTGAAGGTTTTGTCAATTTGACAGGCGAAAATGCTTTCTCAGTATAGTTTCAAGTTGTGTATGTGTGTTTAACAAGTTAGTTTCTAAATGGATTAATAGGAGTCATTTATTATTTCTTTTTCTCTAAATTGTCTCATTTTTCTGTTAGGTTATTATTTTCTTATTAATTTTTAGAGGCTTTTTATGTATTAGGGAGATTAACCTTATATCTGTGATATGAGTTGAAAAATATTTTTTCTCAATTTGTCACTTGTCCTTTGAAGTTGTCTATGGCATGTGTGTGTGTGTGCTGTCATCCACAGTTTTCTAAGTTTTCATGATGTCAAATTTATCAGCCTTTGATGTCTTATTGATTTGAGTCATGGTTAAAAAGGCTTTTCCACTCCAAAGGCGTAAAAATAATTTTCTGATGCTTTCCTCTAGTCCTTTAATGAATTTGTTTCTTACAGTTTAATACTGGATTTATGTGGAATTTATGTGAGGGTGTGTTTGAGGCATAGATCCAAGTTTTTTTGCCCCAAATAACCACCCAATTGTCATTTATAAAGTAGTACAGTACTTTTCCCCTCTACTGATTTTTGAGATGCCAGCTTCATCATATATGGAATTCCCATGTGCCTTGAGTCTATATCAGGTGTTTGAGGACCAGAACTTTCAGTAAGTGATTCCATCAGAAAATGAAATATCATTGGTGGGGAGACAAAAAGAGCACGATACCTTGCCAGGGTCACTGTCACCAATATGAGCCTCTTCCCATCTTCCTGATATTTATTTCAATTTCTGTTTTAATACTCTGGAGGAACTGTGCCACAAGGGGTGGCAGTCTCTGGGCAGGTACCGCTTCTCCCTTTTTAGAGAATAAATTCATTGTGAAATCACATAAACATAACTTTAAAATCTACCAATGACTGGCCTGAGACTCTTTGTGCCTATTTATAAAAGTTATAAAAAGAGGCCTGACCCACACATGATGCCCAATTCAGCCCGGTTTCAAAGCTCTTAGTATCCCTGGGAACAGAAGCAAGAATCTTTAGTCACCCTTTTCTCTCTAGTCAGCCCTCTAAAGTTCCAATCACTGTAGTCATAATATCTAAATGTATTGAAAGTTTTCTATGGGCCTAGACCCTGCTAAGTATTCATTTATATTATCTCATTTGATCCTCACAGCAGCTCTACAAAGGAGTTATTCATACCAGGGTTCTTAAAATGTAGGCAATAGAAACCAACTCTATCCAAGTCAAGCACAAGGAGGATTTATAAGAAAGGTATAAGGGTGATCACAGAATCCAAGGAATAGCTGAAGAAACAGGTTTGAAAAGGCAGGAAAAATCATGTAGGATCTGGGTAGCAGAAACTAATTAATATACTGTCTTGTTGGAATTTCTCTAAGGGATGAACTAACTCTAGGTTTTCCCACCAGTTTGTACATCACTCTGCCCCAGATTTCAAGTCCCAGGAGAGAAGTGCTTGGTGTGGTAGATTATGTATGGTCACAGATTCTTTTTTTTTTGTTTGGCCGCACCAAGCAACATGTGGGATATTAGTTCCCTGACCAGGGATAGAACATGTGCCCCGTGAAGTGGAAGCACAGAGTCCTAAACACTGGACCACCAGGGAAGTTCCAGGCCACAGATTCCTTGTAGCTCCTCCCATCAAAAGTTGGAGTCTATTTCCTCACCCTTTGAAAATGGACTCTGACTTGTTTTAACCGAGAGAATGAGGTGGAGGTGATATTGGGCAAGTGCCAGGGCAAGGCTTCAGGAGGCTTGCAGCTTCTGCATTCACCCTTTTGGAACCCGATCCCACCATGCCGTGAAGAGGCCCAGGACAGCCTTCTAGAGTGTAACAAATTCCATGGAAGGAGCACAAGCTCAGAGAGGGAGGCTCAACTACCAGCTGGAGTCCAGACATTTAAGCCAAGCACTCCAGCATAAACCAAATTCTTTTCCAACCCACTAGCTAAATTCATCCACATGAGTGAACTCAGACGAAACCAGCAGCAAAACTGCCCCTACAAGCCAGAACTGTGAGAAATAACAAAATATTGTTTAATCACTAAATTTAAGAATGGTCTGTAATACACTAATGGGTAACTAATACTGATAGATTGGCCTAATTTGAGTCATCTCTTTCTCTAACTCTATGCCCTTGTCTAGGAGAGAGCAGAGAATTAATTGATAGTTCAATCAAGACTAAATACAAGTGGGTGATTCTCTGAAGAAAGGGTAATGAATACTCAGAAAACAAAACAACAAATGTATACTAGGCTTTGGTGGTATAGGTATGGTATATGCAATCATGGTATATAGAGTTATACTACTGGAATTACTATAACTACTATGGTTTATACTACTATATTCATTTCACAGATGAGAAAATTAAGACTCAGAAAGCAAAGTTTTCTTAGGCTCTAAAGCAATTAAATATCAGATACTTTTTACATATACTTTTCATTTTGAAATAGTTTAAGATTCAGAGGAAGCTTCAAAAACAGTGAAGAGTGTCCCTGTGTACAATTCCCTCAACTTCCCCCAGTAATAGCATCTTCTATACTCATAGTACATTATCAAATCATATAGAATTGGATTAGTAATCAAATGCTAAGTCCCAGAGCTGTGCTCATGGCACACACTAATGCAGAAAAACATCAATTTATTCCAAACCTATTTCTTTCCTGCGCCTTCACTACCTGACTGCTTCTAGCAAGAAGAATGCTACCACAGTGGCATGTGACCTCTGGACTCAGGATTGAAACCCTCTTAGAGGGGCCCAAATGCTGCCTCTGCCATCACCTGTCCAACTGGAGGATACATTCTACACAGCCCAAAGTCAGCCCCAGTGTGAGACCTTCCTGAGCAAAATTGATAGGTTCTTCCCATTCTTGAAACAGCTGGTGCTCACGTTGTCTCATAATTATTTATTTGAATTTCAACCAGATGGTGAGGTTTTCAAGACTGGCAGGGATTTTATTCATTCTTATAGACTCAGAACTTAACAAATTCTCAATAATTCCTTGCTGACTCAATAGAAAAGGAGAGGATCTTCTATATGATTTATTGTGGCAAAGAGCTTTTAAGTTTGGGGGATACTGGGATCCTTGTTCATTTTGATTTTACATTTGCTTGTTCCAAACCACTAGTACTGGCTGAAATATAGATCCAACCCTTTTTATTTCTTTCGACAATTGTACATCAAACTGTACACCAGAAAGTGACTATTGACTTAGCTAATGCTGTTGGGTCAACAACTTAAATGACTAAAAGTTCCATTGCTTTTCTCAGTGTTATAACTGAACTATTCTACCTTTTCCAAAATTTGGTGAGAAGAAAAAAATTCCTCCCAAACAAAAACTACACAGGGTGAAAATGGAGTCTTTTTATTCTACTTCTCCTAGATCTGTGCTTCTCAAACTTGATGTACGTCTACTTCACCTTGGGAATCTTCTTAAAATGCAGATTCTGCCTCTGTGGTCTGGGGTTAGGGAGTCTGATATTCTGCATTTCCAAAACCCTCCTGAAAGAGGTAAAGGCTACTGGTCCATAGAGCACACTTTAAGCCGCTTGAACCTAGAGAGACCAACTGGTAAGGGTGTTGGTAAAGCATATGAGCAAAAAAGATCAGAAAACTTGGGACACACTTATGTCAGGGTTAATGGATTTGCTTTGTGGTCATCTATGGCTGCCTTTCCAATTTGATTGCCTAATATTTGCTTGCAACAGTTGCGGATTGAGAAATGGGGAGAGCCTGTCTCTTTTGCCCTTTTGTCTCATAGGCCGTTCTGAGCAGAGGCATTGGGAAATCAGTTGTAACACACTGATAAATTTAATAAATCCACAGGTGTGAAAAGAACAATGGATGGCTGCCTGTGTGTTGTTTGTTCCATTAATATCCTGTGTTAAAGCCCACAGTTTTGGCAATTAAACCTAATTTCTTAACTGAATTGGGAAACCCTTGATGCAAAGACGTTATTCTATGTAATTTTAACCAGAAGATATATCAGCTATTATAACCAGTTCTGTCTATGTGACTTGATAAGTGATTTCATCACTGACAGTCTTGGGGTCATAGGGCTTGTATCAGCCAACCTCGATGGTTTGTTGGTCTTAGCATTTACCATGTCTGATTAAAACAATGGCTTCCAGGAATTCCCTGGTGGTCCAGTAATTAGGACTCTGCTCTTCCACTGCAGGGGGCATGGGTCTGATCTCCGGTCAGGGAACTAAGATCCCCGCATGCTTTGCAGCCAGAAAACAAAACAAAAGAAACAAACAAAAAAGTAAAGTTTAAACAAACAAAACAGTGGATTCCTTGGGGAGTTTGAGCCTCCAGACTGCAAGCCAATGAAAGCACCCAGACCAATAGTAATGAGAGCAATAGTCAACAAAATAGTGTGCAACTGCCCTTGACAGTTTTTGTTTTGCTTTGGTTTCACGTGGTAGAAGTTTATGCTCAGATGGGTCGCATAACTCCTGAGCAGCTTCCTGACTCATGGGCTAATCTATGGTTAATCACTCCCAAGAGAGTATGCATGCATTTTAGACCTGGCCTCCAGCCCTTATGGGATGGGGTCAAGATCAAACATGCATGAAGATGGGGGAGATGTTATTAAAGGACCTCATATACACTGAGTTTTTATATACATGGATGTGAGACAAATTCCTCTTCCAATATAGGGAAAGGTGATGTGAAAGTTCTTAAAGTTGGTAATCCTATGTGAATCAGCCAAGGGGTCCTGGATTAAGAGAGATTAAGGCTTGCGGCAAGATAGAGAACTTTTTAAAGGGTATCCGGTGGTATGATAACTGACTTGCCTAAAGTTTGGCCAATAGTATTGACCCTTGGATCCTACCCTTTAACAGGACATACTGGCTAAGGGATTAAAAAGCAGCAACATTCCACTGAGCTCCATCATTTCTGATAGTTGGCAGAGCCATTTGTACAATTTATGAACTCCCATTGCTGTTCACTCAGTTAATCCAAGGGGCTCCCATAGCCAAGGGGTATAGGGCAAGGATGACCTCCTCCAGCACCATGGCATTTGGCAAGGGACTGAGGACAGAGGAGGCCACCCCTTCCTGCAGGTGGAATATGCCAGAGTCCAGATTTGGCTCCAGTATGTATTAAAAAGGCCTTGATAGCCATGCTGAACTTGTGGGTGATGTTTCCATGACGCAAAGCATAATGGGCAACTGGGTATGGAAAGGTCAGAAGCTCAGGGTCTATGAGAACCTCTATTTCCAGGAGAACCCAGTAAGTGACCA